>NC_091012.1:129144218-129447248 GCF_041146395.1 Eulemur rufifrons
TCTTTTTTTTTTCCAGTAGAGACGGGGTCTTGTTCTTACTCAGGCTGGTCTCGAACTCCTGAGCTCAAACGATCCTCCCGCCTTGGCCTCCCAGAGTGCTAGTATTACAGGCGTGAGCCACCGCGCATGGCCAAGCCTTTGTAAATTTTAAGGAACAGAGTGACATAAACTGACAGCCAAAACTAGAGTGACTATACATCCCAGCATAGCCAGGACTTAACTGGCTTACTCTACTGCCCCAAAGTAATCAGTAATAGTTACGCCTTTCACTCTTTTTTTTTTATTTCAGCATATTATGGGAGTACAAAAGTTTAGGTTACGTATATTGCCCTTGCCTCCCCCGCCCCCTGAATCAGAGCTTCAAGCATGTCCATCCTCTAGACAGTGTGCATCACACTCATTATGTATGTATACACCCATCCCCCCCCCCCGCCCCCCGACATCTGCCTGACACCCGATTAATGCTATTCCTAAAATGTGCTCTTAGGTGATGATCAGTGAAACCAATCTGATGGTGAGTACATGTGGTTATGCCTTTCACTCTTAATGGTGTCCTGGTTTGGGCAATAAATTAATATGATCACTTTGACCACATATTTAAATCATCTTGGGACCTTAAAAAAATCCTGATGCCTGGGTTTCAACCCCAGAAATTCTGATTCATTTGTCTGCTGTATGGGCTCTGGGAATCATAAAAGCTCCCAAACAATTCTAATAGGAAGCCAAGGTTGAGAATCATTGCTCTCGCTCTAAGCCATGGAAATAAGGGTCTGTGGAGTAGAAATTGTACTTTTGGGAAAACCAATCACATGTGGGTTATCATCAAAAGGTATTTCTTTGTTTCAGTAAAGTTTATAGCAACATCTCCAACTTTTAGATCTGAAGGAGAAAAATATTGTAAAATTCAACCTTATATTCCAGCACAATATTTAAATACCAAAGAATATTTATAAAAAGAATAGATTAGCTAGAATCTTTTGTATAGTGGGACATTTTCATTGACATTTATGAGTTAGAAATTTTGTTTATGCGTTTTTAGTAGAGGCATTGGTATAGCAAGACTAAAATTTCCAACCTATACAGGTTTCTCCTTTATTTGGCAAAACAATGATAAAATGCATATGGAGCGACCTTTTCTTTTTGACACACTGTTGACAATCACCAAGATGCATTGATGTGTGCCTGTATCTTTAGTAGGGACAATATAAAGGGATATGGGTGGGAATGGCTAAGGTTCACATTGTCAAGGGCCTCCTGTTTTTGTCACATGGACAATGCCCATTAACTTGTCTTATTAATTGTAAACTGCAACAGGTACAATTCTGACAGAATTCTCCGACTCCACTCCAGTGCTCATGTGCTATATCCTCCCTGGTTTTCCCACAACTGGGGTCAATTGTCCCTCCTCTTTATTAGACTAGCTAGTTGTCCCTACCAGTTCTGACATTGGCAGGAGAGATTTAAGGAAATATAGCCTAGCTTTCTGGGACTCAGCATCAGTTCACCATTGCTGCTAGTTTAGCCTCAACTTCATGTCCCTGTTTTGGTAATGGGCTTCTCCCTGTGCCCAAGACCCACTCCGCCATTCCCTGTAGTTGTGGGGTCTGGATCCTCAGCCTCCATATTCTCATCTCATCTCTCAATCATTCTATGATACGAGCTCACCTCTGGGCCCATGGCTGACTCCAGCCCAGGGGGTGAGCCCTCCTTCCAGCCAGACACCTGTCACATGGGTTCCTCCACCACACCATGCTGAACCCCTGACCACATTATCAGAAGGCCATCCCTGGGGCTGGGGCTGACCTGGCAGTGCCCATCACAATACAGTGGCTAGGTCTGGCCTGACACCCTGGCCCGGCTTCCCTTGTCCTGCCTTCAGGCATCCTCTGGGCCACGGATGACTATGTCATCCAGAGAAAAGACACCATCCATCTCTGCGTCACAACTGCCACTTCTCTTTTGATCCGCACTCCTCTCTCCCCTGCCCCTTTAGTCCCTCCCTTGGCTGCTGCTGCCCCCATCTCCTAATGCACCAGTGTCCCCAAACACTGTTAGCAACCTGGCATCTGGCCAGTCCGACTACTTAGGACTAGACACTCTGTACATACTTAAGGTGATAAATGGCCAACAAAAGAAACTAGCCTGGAAACAAAGATTGTTTCTTACGAAAGCCCATTTCTGAAATAAAAACACCAACAGGTATTATGATCTTAAAAACTAAAATATCTTCATTGTAGAGAGGATGGAAAGTACAGAAACTCTGTAATCATTATCACTATATTGGATATATTGGGGATATACCCTTGCATTCTTTTTTCTGTTTTATACACACACACACACACACACACACACACGCACACACACTCTACACATATAAGTATGCATATACTGGAATCATACTGTATATGTTGAATGTAATTCATTTTTTAACTCAATACTATGTTTTAAATATTTTTACTAAATCCATTTAAAACATAATTTTTAATGGCTACATATATCCTATAATTTGGACATATATAATTTAATTGAGTCTCTATTTTTAGATGAGTTTTTAGTTTTTTTGATATTGTAAACAATGCTGTGATGAGCCTCTATACAAAAAGTATACATTTTCCTGTGCCTTGTTGATGATTTTTATTAGAATAAATTTCAAGAAATGTAATTTTTGGATTAAAGGTGACATATCTTTTTGAGGCTCTAGATACATTATTGCCTAATAGCAGAAAAGCTATTACTTCTCACCAGAAGTGTCTGGGACTCATTTTGTGTTCTTATACCAATGGGTGCTATTATTTTTAAAATATGGAGTTTTCTTGAGAGAAACATACTTCTAAACACGTGTCAGCTAAAAGAAACAATAAGATATTGTTATGAAATAATAGCAAAAAATATGAAAAAGGAATACACTCTTAAATAGTCATAGCACTAAAATTGCATTCCTTTGTGAGTGTGGCCAGTTCTTCCAAGGGCTTAAATTTGGACTCTGGTTACATTAGGTACATTTATTAGACATAACTTCTGGTTATATTTTATAAATCTAGTTTGATAAGCGAATCATCAAATTCCATTGCTGCAGACCTAAACAGGTTGATGAAGTACTCAATGACTACTTCACCCATTTGTACTTTTCCCTCATGTTAGTGCTCTCAGGATTAGATTTTTAAGAGTACAGTTAGATGGTAGCCTGTGTCTAAGTTCACTGGAGATCTCAAAGCTGCTTTCAAAGACATTTCCACTTACTAGAAAAAGTGGCCATCTTGCGCTGAGTTTGACTGGCGGAAGAAGCTTGGCTAGCCACCGCAGGAAACATTCACATTGTGGAAAGGATCTAGAGAGAGAAAGGAAAAGAAGTTACAGTTAATCATGGGGCACATGAGTCAGCTTCACTTTAAGGATTTACTCTGAAGTGGAGAATTCAAAAAACATGGGAAGCCCTGGGGATGGGGAAGGAGAAAGCTATTAGTAGTCGGAATAATTTTCTTCAAAGAAAAGAATTCCTTTCCATATGAACTGCCATGAAAAATAACCTGAATGTCGAAATTAGCATGCATTTGAGAATAATCGTTTTGCCCAGGATGCTCGTCTAAATACAAAATAGGTGAGCATCTGGAGCAGCTTGGAGGACATCAGAATCTGACATTCAGACAGGCCACAGAAAAATGACTCACATGTGATATGTCAATATTTCTCCTGAGATTATGGAAGTTCTCTATGAGGGAACGATTTGTTTTCATTTAATGTTACAAATGAGTATGTTAGTGGTCGGGGCATCAAAATGGGATTTAGGATGTCTTTCACTAGTTTGCCATTGGTTTTTGTGGTGGCCTTGGGCAACTAATTTTGGCCCCTTTTTTTAGGTTCTATAAAATGCTAAAACAAAAATAATTAAGAGATGCCAAGGAGATATTTAAGAATACTTTACTGGCAGAATGACATGTATCATGCACCAAATAGTTGAAAATTTGCTTATTGAAAACATCTGATTGACTTTCAAAAATGAGAAAAATAATTCTGGTTTTATATTTGAACAAGCTTTATTCCATACCCTGGCTACAACAACTTAATATCGTTTCTTAAGACTATAAAAGCTGCTGCATTTATTGAATGGCTTTCTGACATCTATTTTTACCATATGACGAGTGCTGTTCTTGGCAATCCCTCAGCAGTGTCCCCAGTGAATGGTCTGCCACAGTAATTTAAGAGTAAATATTTTGAGGTATTATCATTCCCAGAAGGTTTTTATTAACTAGGTGCTCATATATAGTGCTATTTTGAGGCCATTGGAATGTTGCTTTAGACTTCATAATTAGGACCCGATTATAATTGGGGGTACTATAAGTGGGGGTAGAACCAAAATTTGCCTTGCAGGGAAATTAGGCCATAGCATGCTTTCTCCATGTGGCTATTGTGTTCAAAGGGATATGATTCAACTCAGTAGAATCCCACACAGTTCTGCAGAAACAGTGTTAATGGTAGGCTGGGGCACTGGGTTAATTGCTTCCCATTTGTTATCTCATTTAATATGTACAATACCCTGCAAGGTAGGTGCTATTATTCCCATCTGATGCATGAGGAAATTGATGCCGCGAAGAAAATAATTGATTCAAAGTCCCCTAAGTGCTGGGGCAGAGATGTGAATCACTGTCCTCTAGGGCCCACGCCCTCAATTGTGTCCCATGCTACTTCCCCAGTGTACTATGATATCTACTGATGCACACACAGTCCTCTGTATCACAGTGAACTCATTGTCTTGCTTTTAAAACTGGAAGTGTTATTCTTCCGCTGCTAATGTACCCTCATCTTTGCCAATGACATGAGCCATCTCCCAAGAATGAGTAAAACCTAACCAAAGTGTGATTAGTGAATAGATTATTTCCTATTAGGCCCTGCGGTAGACAGAATAATGGCCTCTCCAAAGATGCCCCTCTTCTAATTCTTGGAACCTGTGAGTATGGTATGTTACATGGCAGAGGGGAATTAAGGTTGCTAATCAGCTCACTTAAAAATGGCAAGATTGTTCTAGATTATCCAGGTGGGCTCAATGGTATCATAAGCATCCTTACATGTGGAAGAGGGAGAGTCAGAAAAGGAAGTCAGAGTGATGCGATGTGAGAAAGATTCTGACAGCTATAGCCAGCTTTGAAGATGGAGGAAGGGGCCATGAGCCAAGGAGTGCTGGCAGCCCATAGAAGCTGGAAAAAGCAGGGAAAGGGATTCTCCCCTGGAGCCTCCAGAAGAAACACAGCCCTCTCAACAACTTGATTTTAACTCAGAGACATCCATTTCAAATCTGACCTCCAGAACTGTAAGATAATAAATTTGTGTTATTTATTTATTTATTTATTTTTTTTTTTGAGACAGAGTCTCACTCTGTTGCCCGGGCTAGAGTGAGTGCCGTGGCGTCAGTCTAGCTCACAGCAACCTCAAACTCCTGGGCTTAACTGATCCTACTGCCTCAGCCTCCCGAGTAGCTGGGACTACAGGCATGCGCCACCATGCCCGGCTAATTTTTTCTATATAGAATTTTAGTTGTCCATATAATGTCTTTCTATTTTTAGTAGAGACGGGGTCTCGCTCTTGCTCAGGCTGGTCTCCAACTCCTGACCTCGAGCGATCCACCCGCCTCGGCCTCCCAGAGTGCTAGGATTACAGGCGTGAGCCACCGCGCCCGGCCCCAAATTTGTGTTATTTTAAGCCACTACATTTGTGGTAATTTTTTAACAAAAGTGATAGGAAACTAATACAGTCCCTTTGTTGATAAAGTTTATTATCAGGGGTCAGCAAACCATGGCCTGCTGCCTGTTTTTATAAATAAAGTTTTATTGGAACAGAGTCATGCCCATTTGTTCATATATCAACAATAGCATAGTTGAATAGCTACAGCTGAGACCATTGGTCCTGCAAAGCCTAAAATACTTACTATTAACGTCTGGCTCTTTACAGGAACAGTGTGCTGACTCCTGAGCTAGAGTGCAGTTACAATACTATAACAATAGATGCAAATTCAATGTACAAATTATATAGAATTTCTTTGAGAAAACCAAATCCTATTTTGTTTTTTTGGTTATTAGTCTACATTTTCTATTGAACAGAGAGTATAGCAAAATCCTGGTGAATAGAAGGCCCTGATCAGTATCATGCTAGTTGAAATTTCAGTGTGTGTCATACTATATACCAGCCAAACTGCATGAAGTGTAAAGGAATAAGAAATTGTATGACAGGGGATATTTATGTTGTTGAGGCAAATAAGAACTAGAATTCTTATCCCTCCCCTCAAAAAAAAAAAAAAAAAGCCACAATAGAATAATTTCTAGCTTTTTTAAAAAAATGTTGTTTTTCCATTATTAAGTCCCTCCTTCCTCCTCTCAGCTGGGGAACTCCTCGGATTGGCAGGGCAGTCTGTGCAGTCCAAGAGGCCACAGGGCCAGCCTGCCCTGCCCTGTCAGACAGTCACTCCCAATTGGGCCCTGCTGTGCCACTTCCTATTTGGCTCAACTCCCTTCTGAAATGGGTGACAGAGGTAGACACTGCTGGAATATTGTCGTCCATTTGAACTTGATTACGGAGTGGCATTTCCCTTCACATTTGGCAATAGTTCTTTTATCGTAACTAATATTGTAGATTATTTTGCAAAGTGTTTCATTTCTATTAAGCCCCTTTTTAGCATCTTTGGCCATGGGTCCCAACTTTTGTTCTGAATACTTTTAAAACACTGTTTTCTTAAAATGCTGAAGCTTTTATTATGAAAAATGTCAAACATTTATAAAAGTAGACAGAACAGTATCACGACCCCTCTTGCATCCTTCACTCGATACAACCTTTAACTCCTCGTGGCCAATCCACCCACCTACTTCCTCCTCGCCTAAATGTTTTGAAGCAAACCTCAACTATAATATCATTTTTTTCATAAATATTCCAGTACATATCTCAAAAAGGACTCTTTCTTAAAAAGACAATCATAATACCAGTATCACTTCTTATAAATGCTTAACACTAATTCCTTATCAAATGTCCAGTGTTCAAGAAAAAAATTTATCATTTGTGTTAGGAACATTGCAATTCCATTCTTTCAGTTAAAGTATACCGTAACTTATTGTTGACTACAGTCACTTTGTTGTGCTATCAAATATTATTCATTCTATCTAACTATCCAACTACACTTTTATATTTATTAACCATCCCCACTTTATCTCCCTCTCCCTGCTACCCTTCCCAGCCTCTGGGAACTGTCATTCTACTGTCTCTGTAAAATCAATTGTTTTAATATTCAGCTCTCATATATGAATGAGAACATTCACGATTTGTCTTTCTGTGCTTGGTTGATTTCACTTAATGTTCTCCAGTTTCATCTATGTTTCAACACAATTGTTTTTTTAAAAGATATCTTGCCCTTGAATATTGAGTGGTTTATGATTTTCATTCCCTCCCCGAGGTGGGCTTCAATGAAAGTGGCAAATATGAAACTAATGTGCATCCACGCCATCCTAAACGCCAGTCTCCCCTCACCAACCCACAGAAACAAACCCTCCCCTCTCCCAAAGACCAGCTAACCTTCCTCACTACTGGAATTAAGATCCCCAAAGGGGCAGACAGGGTGGGGATGGGGATGTGGCAACTGTACCTTCCTTTAAGTTCTGTGCACATCAGATATTGAGAATACCTTTTGCTTTCTTCTTGACTTTCTTCATTTCATACTCAGAAGTTTTATGGAGTCTTTGTAGAACTGCTCTCCACTCACACATTAACTTCTCTCATAAAACTTAAAACATATTTCCAACATTTCGAATAGCTCATTCCTAAAGCTAAATGACACACCGTCTCTCGATCAAGCAGAGGTGTGAACAAGGACGTATGAGGTGAGACTTTGTGTATCACCCATGTTTCTGAGGGGAGTCACAGACTTGCTTTCAGCGTTTGAACCGTGTGTGTGGTGATGCTGGAAAACGATGATTTTTCTCACAAATGGAAGCAATAATGACTCAATTTCCTTTTTTAAAGTTTTAGTTATTTATTTTAGAGTCCCATCTCCAGAAAAATTTCCTTTTCTGATTTTCAGTCTCTCTCGCTGAAAAGAGCCTGTTCTTTCCATTTGGGCCAACCTAGGTCTGTCCCACTTTACAGGGCTGGGGATGAGTTGGTAAGGGGGGGTGGGGGCAGGAATGGCACATGCGTGTGTATAGGGGGGTTATAGGAGGGTGTCTCTGACACTTGCTTGAAGCTTTAAGCTAGTCAGTATTTTGTTTTGTTTTTTTAGGAAAAAAGCAGCTTTAAGATATAATTCATATCCAGTTCACCCATTTATACAATTCAACGGTTTTTAGTATATTCATTCACAATTGTGCAACCATCACCACAATCTGATTTTAGAACATTTTCATTCCTCCAAAAGAACCCCTGCCCTCCCCCCCCACCCCCCGTCCCGGGCTCCAGGCCACCACTAGTCTACTTTATCTCTATAGATTTGCCCATTCTGGACATTTCACGATTCATGCTTTTTTTCCCCCCATGGTTCAACTTTCAGGTGCTCTTTGGAAATTGGGGACCTTAGACTTTCTAACAATGGCTAACATACAGCCTTTACCATCCAAAATTTAAACTAAAGTGGGAAGAGGAAACTCAGAAATAGGAATTGTTTTGGGGAGGGGGAGAGAAATATAACAGAAATTCAATAGAATTGGTTGAATTTTTTTCTTTAGAATAACCTTAAATTCCTAACTAAACAAGGAAACAATGTCAAATGCTTTTACATAGGTCTGGGTCTGTGGAAGCAAGCTCTACCTTCAGCTCCCCCAAACTGGGGGTGTTACCCAGGACTTTCAGGAAATTCAAATGTAAGGAGAAGGCAAAGGAAACTATTCTCATGCATGAATATAAGTCTTCTCAAAAATCTGAAAAATTAAAAATAATAGATATTAGATAACCAACTATAATGTAAAAATGGGCCAAAAGGTAATCATTTGGAAGTGGATGGAACCACACATTAATCACAGACAATGGTTCTGGGGTGGGGGGGTATATAATGTCCCCTTTCTTTTAAAAGCCCTGTCTTGAATCTCTTTCCATTTACGCACTGCTCCTTCCTCTTTAATATTTTTGATCAGTGCCCCAGAATATCCAACAAGGGAAGTATACAAATTGAAATGTCAGTATCTTTAAAGAGTTTTGAGGCATTTACCATTTTCCAAAAGACCTGGGGTTGGGGGGCGGTGGGGAAGGCTTCAGAACCATAGATAAGTATTTCAGCCTAACTTCCAAAGCAAATGTGGCTTTGCAGCAATTGGTCTTCTTAGCAAAATGGATTCTGCCCCAGAACTCATCAATATCTTGAGACTTAGCAACATATTCTCTGCAAAGTAAATGGGATGATGCCTTCATCTTGGCTGCATTCATGAAAATCACTTGGAGGGTTTGGAGTTTCAATCTTCACACTTTGAGGTGTGAAAAGCAAAACAAAAATAAAAACCCAAACACAACACCTCACTATTATTTGTTACAAGTGACTTTAGCCAACTTCGGAGCTTAATTGTTTGGGTTTTGAATTAATCACCAGAACAACACCCATTGATTATGTTAATACAAACTTTAGATAAATACAGACTGGTAAGACACAAAATTCACACAAAATGGAACGTTTTATTCCATTGCTTAGCTTAAGTTGAAAATGGTGTTGGGATATTTTTTTCTCCTGAAGGAAGGAAACTTCTTTTTTTTTTTTTTTTTTTTTCTGTTCCTAGGCTTCATGGTTATTTCCTCTCTTCCACTCCTGGAGCCCAGCAGAGCCAACCCTTACATCAGAGGCATCTGTTTGCACTAGGAAACTTTTGGTAAAATATGACTGGCCCTATAAGCCTGTTACAAGGTGCTTTGGATTCTGTAAGTTTTAAAAAGCTATATTTTGAACATTTGGGGGAAACCTGTTGTGTGGGTATGCTCTACCTGGGCAGGGGATGAGTTGAGGAAGGGTTCTGTCTGCCAGGGGAAGCAAGAGGGTGGGAGAGACAGGAACTCAAGTTCCCAGATCGTCAGTCTTTCTCAGGCCGCTGTCCAGGCTCTTTGAACCCTTTTAATTCTGGTTAATTTGCAGAGCAAATAGCCCCCATAGTTAGGGGCAGGGAACTGTAGTTCTAATAAAAACTTATTAGGAAACATGGAACAGATAAGGATTTCCATCAACAGGTTTTTTATTGATTAAATAAACTAATTCTGACTCCATGCCATCTTGAATCACTGCAGGACATAATTCTAGGACCTCCTTATTAAACCAGAGTCTCCCCAACCCTTCACCCCATTGCCTGGGAATATGTTCCTTTTCCTATGGCCAAGATAATCTTTCAATATATAGGGGCTGCTTTTGTATTACACTAGTGGATGTAGAATTTGCAACTGTTCCGCTACCAAGATGCAGTAAAAGAGAAGACTCGGTGCCCATTTCCATAAATGGAGGAGTCTAATGAGCTCTCAGGTGATCTAGTCAAAGAAGTCAGTGCCAGGTTGTCCTAGGGGAGATATGTTTGCTGTTGTTAGCCCCAGGAGGAAAGACTTCACAGCCACAATTCCTTCATTTATTTAACAAATGTTTATTGAGCTATTTTATTTTATTTTATTTTCAGACAGAGTCTTGCTCTGTTGCCCAGCTAGAGTGCCATGGCATCAGCCTAGCTCACAGCAACCTCAAACTCCTGGGCTCAAGCGATCCTCCTGCCTCAGCCTCCCGAGTAGCTGGGACTACAGGCATGTGCCACCATGCCTGGCTAATTTTTTCTATATATATATTTTTAATTGGCCAGATAATTTCTTTCTATTTTTAGTAGAGACGGGGTCTCGCTCTTGCTCAGGCTGGTCTCGAACTCCTGACCTCGAGCGATCCTCCCGCCTCAGCCTCCCAGAGTGCTAGGATTACAGGCGTGAGCCACTGCACCCGGCCTATTGAGCTCTTTTAATGTGCCAGACACTATTCTGGGTGCTCAAAATACAGAAATAAGTAAGATCGACAAAAATCCCTATCCTCATGGAGCTCCTATTCTAATGGGGAGAATGGCTACAGATAGTAAATGTTGACAGATGTCCACAAAAAATCCATTTTCCACTTTTTCCTTGGAAAATGGACATTCAGCTAAACTACATCTCTCAGCCTCCCTTATTTTTGGTGTGGTCATGTGACTAAACTCTCTTAATGAAATGTGAGAGGGGACTGACATTACTTCCTAGAATGGGCTCTCAGACATTGGCTATGCTTCTTCCATGTTCGCTTCTCCTTTTCCACCAGCTGGAACCAGGAGCTGGTGGTGACCCAGCTTCAACCGTGCAGCTGGGATCAGTGCCCACGGACACGGCAGAGCAACACAGTGGAAAAACCCCCAGATCTCTGAATGACTGGAGCAAAGATACCCCGCTGGCTAGACTGTTCACATCTATTTTCTTCAAGCCATGGTATTCCAGGGTTTTTAATAGTCATTTGGCAATACCTAAATATTAATAATATCATAAACAAATAAATGTGTAAAACATATCAGATGGGATAAATACAATCAATAAAAATAAAAGTAATGAGAATAGTACCGATGTGGCAGAGGAGTGCTTGCAGTTTTAAATGTGGAAGTCAAAGAAGGTCTCACTGAGATGACATTCGAGAAGAGGTATGAAGGAGCTGAGGGAAGGAAGCAGAGCAAATATCTGGGGGAGGGAGTGCCCAGCAGAAAGAATTGCAAGTACAAAGGCCCTGAGGTAGAAGTATCCCTGACACATTTGAGGAACTGCAAGGAGGTCAGTGTACTGGAGCAGAGCGAGCGAGGAGAGACCAGCAGGAGATGAAGTCCTGGTGGTGGTGAAGGGGGGAGGGGGAGGACAAGGAAATGGATGGTATATGGCCTTTGGTGGGCTCTTCTGAGAACTTTGGCTTTTAATCGAAGTGAGAAGGGAAGCCACTGGAGGGCTTTGAGCCAGAAAAGGGATATGAACAGGATCCTTCCAGCTTCCATGTTAAGAGCATGCTCTAAGAGATCAAGGGTGGAAATGGGAGACCAGTTACAAAGTTATTGCAATGATCTACTTGAGAACTGATGTTGGCTTGGACCAGGATGATAGCAGTGGCAGCGGCGAGAGGTGATCAGATTTAGGCTGTATGTTGAAGGTAGAGCCAACAGAAGTTGCTGATGCAATGGACATGAGGCATAAGAGAAACAGAAGTGTCAAGAATGATGCCCAGGATTCTGGGCTTGAAAAATTTGAAGAATGGAGTTGCCTTTTATTGAATTGGGGAAGATTCTGGGAAGAGCAAGTTTGAGGGGGAAAAGCCAAAGTTAGTTTGGTGACATGCTAAGCTTGAGGTACCTCTTAGGCATCCCAAAGAGATGCCAGGGAGGCAGATGGATGTGTAGATCCGGAGGAGAGGGGGAGATGCGTCAGCACAATGGATGAGAGTTAAAGCTATGACTTGGTTGAGGTCACCAGTGGAGGGGAGTAAACAGAGAAGCAGTCTGAGGACAGAGAGCCAGGGCCTGCCAACATTTACAGTTTCAGGAATTGAAAAAATTCAGCAAGGGTGATGGAGAAAGAGCTGTCAGTCAGGAAGAAAGCCAAGAGAGTTTGGCATCCAGGAAGCACCATGAAAAAAGTATCTCAAGGAGATTATTCGCTGAGAGGCACCGAGAGATAGAAAGGGAGTGCTGCTCTAGGAACCAAAAAGCCCACGATGCTAGTTCAGTCATTTATCATCTGTGGGACTTTGAGTAAGCCTCTTAATACAGCTGAGGCCCAAAGAGTTTATCTGTTCAAGGGGACAACTTAATAATCCAAGTTTACTCCAAGCTATAAAATGTAAGGGCGAAAAGAAAACAGAAATTTCAGTGTGACTTAGTTTTCATTCCCCAGCTGGATTGTAAGGATTTTTTTGTTTGTTAGTTCTTCTTTTTTTATAAGTAGGGAAACAAGTCCCGTACATTTGTGTGCCATGCAGTGCCTATAGGGCCTCATGGCAGGTATAAAGTAGATACAAGTGCTTGATAATCCCAAGTGAAACTCTTCGGCTTCATCTTTGTCTGAATTCTGAGAATTAAAGAGGCAACCGACAGAAGAAATAGGGCCATGTTCCCATGAGAAGGGAGTCCAGGAGAACACAGATGCGTGAGCTCCACACAAAGTGCACAGACATCATCTCTTGCTACCTCCTCTTGAGGCAAATCTTTTAGTCAACCCTTGAAGCCACTCAAAGATGAGTCTTAACTTTTTTCCTTTGCTTTCTCTGGTACATTTCCACCCACTGGAGATGCTACAAAGGAAAGCAAAGCAGGCAGCCAGGCGTGGAAAAGATTATGGAGTTGCATGTACAATTAGAGCCATGAACTTCCAAGTGACTTATTGGGAACAGGTTGTCTCTTTTAGTTCATTAATGAGAAATCTACAAACATCCAGTTCAGGAGTTATTTCTAATTAGCTTCGGCTATCCTTTCCCACAGATACTTAAACTGGCCAAAGCAAGGTCTTCGAGTGGCTCATTTTCTCTTTTGGAGTCTCTTTTGGGTTTGTACCGTGCCACTAGATTGCTTTTATAACACCGTGGAATAGTGTACCTCCATTTATTCTCCCAGTGATTCCATAGTGTCAAGATAGTGATTCCATAGGGTAAAATGCCAGTGAAATTTGTGAACTTAAGGCCTTAATTTTTTTTTAATAAAAAGGATGATCACTAAACAATACGTTGGCTTAACCTTTAAACCCTCACATAATTTTTCCTCCACTGTCTACTCCTCCAATATAATGAATGAGATTTCAGAAATGCATAATAATCTTAATAACTGTGTTTTTATAATATGCACCAACCTAAATGATTTCTCAACAGCCTGTTGTCAAAAGACAAAACAGAATAGTGAAGGTTCCTGAAAAAGAAAAAAAGGCTCCAGAATTTTTTGATTGTTGAAATTGGTTTGGTTAAAAGTCCACCAACAGATCATTAAGTAATCACACTTAGTGGCCTCTTCTATTGTAACAGTTGCTTAAACTCAGTATAAACACAGAATGACTTATGAAATTGCCTCATTTGGGCAACCGCAAGAAACTCGAGTAGTCTTTTCAGGAATAACAATGCAGTGAGAGTATCTTGTTTTTTCTTACAACACAGAATTATTTTCATTTTGTGTTATTATCATGTTTGCAATCTGGATGGGAACCACAATTACTCTTGAGTAACTAAATTTGTGAGGAAATCTGAGACGAGGAAATTTGATCTAAACCAAGTAAACAGTTTAGAGCTCCCCCTCGCCTTCTATCCGTATCTTGTTCTCTTTCCATTTCTTGCCCCTTTTACTCTTTGTTTACGTGGAGATATTGACTCAAGAGGTGTATGTCCTGCTTGCATTTTTCGTGAGCTTGCTCAAGACCGTTAAAAGCTGTTTTCACTACACTTTGAAGACAAAAAAGTACATTCACTATGTGATCGTGAGTTGCTTCCTCTTGATTTTGGAAATAGAGCAGATTAAAGAGCCGAGGAACTTTTCTAATCAGTCCCAAAGAATTGCTTAAGTAGAAACACTATCATCTTTTCCTTGCATCCTTTTCTTGGTGGTGATGTAAAAACAAGATCTTTGCCATCATTTGTAAGACAAGATATCAGTTTGCTTTCTAGCTGCCAACACCAAAAAGCCTAATCAGAAATGGCTTAAATCTGCACTTCTCAGACCCTGATGGAATCACATGGAACTCTTGCTAAAATGCAGATTCTGATTCAGAAGGCCCGGGGCAGGCTGAGATCTGCATTTCTAGCAAGCTTCTATGCATGCTGGTGCTACGAGCAATCACACTGCACCTGAGCAGCAGGGGCTTAAAGAGTAAGACCAGGGGTGAGGAACATGTGGCCTTCTAGATCCTTAAATGCAGCCTTTTGACTGAATCCAAATTTTACAGAACAAATTCTTTGATTTTTTTAATACATTTTGGTCTTTTTTATTTTTATTTTTTTAAATGAACATATTTAAAATACCAAAGAGTAAAATAAGTTTCAATGAAATAATCCTCCCAGATTGAACATTAGTAAGCTATAAGGGCTAAATTGACAGCTGCTATGCTCATGATTTAGTTCTAACTTCCCCTGACTGTTGCCACTACTGCAAGACACTGGTTGGCGAGAGTTTATGGGGGTCGAGTGTGCCAGTCCATTATCAGCTTTTGACAATGGTGCACTGTGTTTGTTTGAAGTGGAATTTGTGAATAGTTGCACAGCTCGACAGTATTTTTTAATTCTGTCTGCTTAACAGCCCATGATGTCAAAGGAGACCAAGAGAATGCTGAAGGAAGAAAACAGATTTTTTAATGAGGATTGGGAATTGCAATATTATCTTTTTTTTTTTTTGAGACCGAGTCTCACTTTGTTGCCCAGGTTAGAGTGAGTGCCATGGCGTCAGCCTAGCTCACAGCAACCTCAAACTCCTGGGCTCAAGCGATCCTCCTGCCTCAGCCTCCCGAGTAGCTGGGACTACAGGCATGCGCCACTATGCCCGGCTAATTTTTCTATATATATTTTTAGTTGTCCATATAATTTCTTTCTATTTTTAGTAGAGACAGGGTCTCGCTCTTGCTCAGGCTGGTCTCGAACTCCTGACCTTGAGCGATCCACCTGCCTCGGCCTCCCAGAGTGCTAGGATTACAGGCGTGAGCCACCGCGCCCGGCCTGCAATATTATCTTGTTTCTGCTAAAGATGAGATGATTTGCTTGCTTTGTGATACTGCAATATCAACTAAAGAAATTCAATGCTCATCAGCATTATAACACTCATAAGGACCACAAATATTTTAAATTAGAGGGAGAGGCATGAAAGGTTGTATTGCAGAAATTAACAGATGAAAAGCAAAAGCAAAGACAATTCTTTCAAGCAGCCATAAGGTCTGGAAATAATGCCACTGAAGCAACTTATGAAGTAACGTAAATACTTGGGGAAAAGGGGAAGCCACTCGGTGATGCAGAAATTGTAAAAGAATGCATTGTCAAAGTTGTAGGATGCTTAGACCCTGATAACATTTCAAAGTATTAAATAGGAAAATAATTAAACAAGGCAAACATGTTTTGCTATGTAATAAACAACAATTTTAAAGTAAATAAGTTTGAATCCATAATACAAGGAAGGTCTATTGAACTCACCAAAGGAAAAGAGAAGAGTTGGGGGGTGGGGGGCAGCACATGCGAGGGAGTCATTCTTTGGAAAGTGTGGAGAGTTGTGATTGACTTTCAGGCAGACATTCAACATCAGAATTGGATGTGCATTTTGATAATTTTCATTTACTTGAGACTTGGACACAGAGGCCCTTCTGATGTGGATGGCTTTGGCATAACATAGAAGAAGTGGAATCTCTGGGTAGGAAAACAGGCCAAGTGGAAGTTCACTTGTCGCCTCATAGTTCAACAACAGCAGTCCAAGATTGGGTTGATTCTCCACCCACTGTAAAGATGCTTCAAGTTTCTCAAATATCTCATGATAACTTCTTGGGATATGACGTAATTTCTTAGAACATACAACTTATTGAGAATTTATCTTTTCATAATTTGCAAAAATCAAACATAGTAGAGTAAGCTCTGCCTCTTGCTCCAACACTCACTACTTGCAGTTGGTTACCAAAAGAGCTCACTAGATTAGACCTCTGCCTTGCTCCTTTCATTAGTTGCCTCCTTTGCCTGCCCTTGGGGACTAGATTAGTCCAAGTCTGCCTCTTGGCACATATGAACTCCCTATCCACCCTTCTAAAAAGCCTCTCTGCTTAGAGGCAGTACGCATGGGGATTAAGAACCAGGGCTCTGGAGCCAGCCTGCCTGTGTTCAAATTCTTAATCTATAGTTTACCAGCTACGTGACCTCAAAATAGTTTATATTTTTGTTCTTCAGTTTCCTCTCCTATATAATAGAGATAATAGTACCTACCTTGGAGGGTTGTTGTGAGATTTGTTAATAAATGTAAATTACTCAAAACACTGCCTGGTACACAGTACCCCCTCGGTGTGTTATTTTGGCCTCCCTTTCCCCTACTATGTCCTATGCCACTGTGGAGTTATGTTCCTAAATCATCTTAATAACCACTCGCATGTGTTAAGCACGTACTATATGCCAGATACTGTACTAGACACCTTATATACAACGCCCATTTAATCCCTGCATGTTATCCCTCGTTTACAGATGAGACCAACTCAGGGGCATTTAGTAGCCTTCTCCAAGTCACCCAGCTGGTAAGTGACAAATGTCAGGCAGGTATCCAGGTCTCTGACTCCAAAACCCATTTTCTTAATCCCTCTGCTGAGTATGTCAGCCACGTCACTGTTCCATTATCTCACTGTTATACTCAAACCTCTTCAAAGGTTTCCCAATCTCATGAAAAATTAAGCACAAAATTTTTATTCTGCATGAGCAATAGGCCTTACTGGTACCATTCAGTATGACTTTCAGTTATTGTATGTGTGATTTAGTCTTGGTGATAATGAACTTTGGTAAGGCCACTTCCCCCCATAGGATAAGGCATGCTCCTGGCAGTCAGCGAATAGCTGAGGTCTGGAAGGGGTTGGCCATCCATCGGTGGTATTGATTGCCACAGCTCTTCCCATCAGCTGTAGCTCTCAAACTGCAAAGTGCAGCAGAGAGGAGCACCCTGGAATTGGGGCATGCACACCAAAAAGTTTAGAATTTTAGCAGTTTAAAAGAAAAGAAAATGGTGTGGGGTTACATGGAGGGACTTGCTTGTTTGGTTGGTCTAGTCCTTACTTGGTGTATTAGCTAGTGTATCGCCAGAAAACGCTATATATTAATAACAAGTAGCCCCCAATGGCTTACTATGAAAACATCTGTTTTTCTTGTTCAGAGGTCTGTAGGTTAGCTATGGTTTTGCTGGGCTTGTCTCTGGATTGTAGACTGAGTCACGTCTACTCTCGTATTCCCTCGTTCTGGGAGCAGCAGCTACACAGGGTATGTTCTCGGGAAGGATAAGAGAAGTACAAAAGCACAAGCCAAACATCTAGAACTGCAGTCCCCAACCCCCCGGGCCATCGACCAGTATGTGTCCATGGCTTGTTAGGAATGGGCCACACAGCAGGAGGTGAGGGGCAGGTGAGTGAGTGAAGCTTCACCTGTATTTATAGCCACCCTCCATCGCTCACCATCCCCCTCCACCTGAGTTCATGGAAAAACTGTCTTCCATGAAACCAGTCCCTGGCGCCAAAAACGTTGGGGACCGCTGATCTAGAACACTGAAAGCCTTCGCTTATGGCACATATGCTAATATTTCATTGGCCAAAGCAAGTCACATGGCCAAGCCAAAGTCAATGGGGACAGGGAAGTATACTTTTTCCATTCCACTAGCAGAAAAAGGAGTGAAGAATTGAGAACAAGCATCCAATCTAACACAGTGGGGTAGAATCAGATTTATTCTTGATGGTGAGAGGCACAGAAAGATATTGACCATTTAATTTTTTACCATAATGGTCATCACATAGTAGGTGTTCAATAAGTTTATGCTGGATGGATGGGCGGATAGGAAGGAGGAGGATGGAGGAATGGAAGTATGGAGGGACGGATTAATAGCCAATTGTTGTTGCAACTCAAGCAGGGGAGCCCTAAGGGAAAGAAACTAGAGATGGTACATGTGAGATCATACCAGCCCTTTGGTCTAGAGCGGGTTATTATTTAATGATACAGAGATTTCATGGTCCATCTAGTTCCTTCCACTGGGATATGGAATCAGAAACCTTGTATTCAGAAACTTGACTATTGCCATACTCACATAATATTAAACATACGCTATTTTCCCTTTATTCTTCCTTAAGATTTATCAAAGTTCTTCAAAGTGACAGCATGCCCCAACTTGCCAAAAGCAGCAAAGAAAGAGGCTTTTCTCCCTGCTTGGCTGGACTTTTGATGGGGGAGGGGAGTAGGTGCACAGGTGCAGCAGGGCAAGGGGCAGCAACAGGTATGACCGTGACAAAACCGCAAGGGAGAGGTAAATTCAGGGCTGGGGGACAGGGTTGGCTGACTTCCCCATCTGGAAATTCTCCCTCCAGAGTTCCACTTGGCCCACTGCGTGTGTGAGAGCATGCTGGGTCTACCGTAGTGAGGGCAGGGGACCCAGCTATGCCCCCTGGAACAAGGCCCAGCCTCCTTCCACCTCCCCCTGTGCCACAGTCAGAAGGAATTATTCTGACACTGCCTCCTCCTGGGAGCTTTCCAGTTTAAAAAAAAAAAAACTCTCTCCTCCTCTGGGCCCTCATTCGCATTCATTTATGCTTCTCTTAGGGCACTCTTCTTGTTCTACTTTTTGGCGGTGTCCTTTGTGTCTGCCTCAACCTTTCTTACAATCCTGTGAGCTCCTGAGGCAGATGTCTGGCTCATTCCTGTACCCACCACCATGGCCGCGTGGTGCTTGCCAGAAACCCCAAGATGCAGACATCCAGTTCTCCCTCTCCCCATTCTCCTCATTTCGGGTTTCTGCTGTGAAGGCCGTACAGTGTGGGGGTTAAAAGTGCAAGCTCTGGCGCCCCGGGTTCAAATCTCAGCTCTTCCATTTCTTAGCTATGACCTTGGCCAGCTTACTGACCCTCTCTGTGCCTCCACACCCTCATCTGCGAAATGGGATAGAGTGGGGAATTCAATAAATTAGCAAATATGACATCAAGCATTTAGAATAGGGCCAAGCACTTGCTAAGTTCTTGATACATGCTAGCGACAGCCATCCAGACTCCCACTTTTTGAAATTGAGTTTAATTTTAGCTCAACAGAGAAAAGCACAAGTGTTGAGCTTACACGTGCTTGGTGCATATCCTGTCATGTCAGCTTTGGGGTTCACACTGGGAGTCAATGGCCCAGCTGTCCCAATTGTGTTACAGGCTCAGCACAGCTGTGACTCTTTGAGCAAAAAGGGGGGGGGTGGTTATTTTTTCTTGCTTTTTGCCTTAACTCAAATATTTTTAGATCTTGTAAATTCAGTTACATACTTTCTGCTAAGTGGATATTAAAACTTTCTACTGTGAAAAATTTTTTAAAGTGCCAACAGTTGGCTTGAATTAATGGCTTCTTACCCCTGGTCGTACATTAAGATCACCTGGGGAAATTTAAAAGACTCTTGATGCCCAGGCCACACCCCAGATCAACAAGAGCAGACTTTCTTGGGGAGAGACCCAGGCATCGGATCTTTTCAAAGCTCCCCAAGTGATTCCAATGTGCACCCGGGGGTAAGACTCGCTTTAAGGGAATCCTTTAATAGGTAGATTAGCTCTTCCAACAACATTTTCTCCATGGTTACCGAATGTAGAAGGCACCGATGAGAATGCTAACAAGCTCATCCCATAATATTGCAACTGGAACTATGGAGGCCCCATTTTCTTTTCCACCATGGTTTGTGGTGAACTGTGAAGTGGCCCCAACCAGCAACAGCACTTTGAGGCCCTGATAATTGTGCCTTTCCAACCCTCTCCCCTTTCCGGACGTGGATGTTGGTTTCTTTTCTCAAATGAGCTGGGTGGTGAAAAGATCATCCCAAGAGCATGAGGCAATGCTGTTCATGGTGTTCCTTGCTGCTCTTTTTCTAGGAAATCCTCTTGTGTTCTAAGAAGATGATTACATTCACCTCTGCCCTGGACAAGTCATTGAAAAGCTGAGCTAAGACCAAAGCTTCTCCAAAACAGTTTTGTAGAGATTCGGATGCGTGAAGTAAACAACTTCTGAGTCCCAAAGACTCTAATAAACTGTTGATGGATAAGCTGCTTGATTAATGTAATTCACTGCGTGTGAAGGCACATTGACATCATAGCAATTCCTCACTTATCTGACTTAGGGAATGAGGTTATTCACATCCCACAATTTTTTTAGAAAATTGAAGCTAGTGGCTTTGGGTGCCCAAATCTTTCATTTTAACCCTTATGTTAAAAAGAATGAAATCATTCTAAAGTGTGATATATACTGTTGCCTTTAATAGAGAATATGGACAGTGATTTCACCCAGTGGGATAACACCTCAAACCTCCAACTTGCCACGAGCATATCTTTTTCCCCATGGAATGAACTCGGGCTTCCATGTCCCTCTGCCCCTCAGAGAGCCAGCCTCCAGGGCTCCACTTCTGTCACGAGGCCACCCCAGCAGGTCCCCAAGCCCTGCTGACGTTGTGTCCCCAGTACTTCCTGAACCCTCCCCCTCATCTCCTTCCCTGCTACCATTGCCACTGCTGGACGTCTAGAAAAGCCACATCTCTCCTCATATTCACGGATGGCCTGTTTAAAATATGCACCTGCTCCTGTCATATCATCTGAAAACCGTCCAATGGCCTCCCATCGTTTGCAGGATGAAGTCCAAGCTTGGGCAGAGAGCATAAGGTGCTCTCTGTGACGTGGTCTAGGACTCTAACCTTCCTTCTGATCTCCCCCACCTCTCTGGTGGCACCCTGACGGAAGGACAGCCCGGCTTAGGCTCCCATGCAGGAGCCTCTGGGCCTTTGCTCCTGCTGTCCCCTGGACCTGGAACACCTTCCCCCTTCCCTTTGTCTGCTTGATTCCAACTCTCCGTTTAGGAAGCAGCTACAGCTTAGGTCCCTTCTCTAGAAAGTCATTCTTCCCTGCCATGCTCATTGGCTAAGAGATGCCCCTGCTTAGAGGTCCCATAATGCCCAGCACATGTGACAAGGTCAAGGCGAAGAACAGGCTCAATTCTGTCATGTGAGGAAGTAGTTCAGTGTCCACTCACATTTTCCTCTCCCTGCTTTCACTCTCAGCTGCCACTTAACGAGGCCACCTTTGGGCACATTTTTAATGGCCCCCTAACTCCCAAGACATCCTGGATAGCAGCTTCCAATCTGTGGTGGCCTGGGGACTTGGAGAAGCAGACTCATTAGGAATCATAGAGCCAATAAAATGTCAAGAGTAGTTGGCTCTGGATGTTGGCACTACAGCTGATATAGCTGATATATATTTTTTTCTACTTTCCATTTTTAAGCCAAATTTCCTTTAATGAACATGCACAATTTTTATGATAAATATTTTAAGAATATATATATTTTAAAGAGTAAGGCTTTTAGTGAAGGTCAGTGCCTTACGGTAATTCTTTAGAACTCCTGGATTCTAAGTGTGGTCCCTGGTCCAGGACCAGCAGCCTCACCTGGAAGCTTTCTAGAAATAAAAATTCTTGGGCCCTGCCCCAGGCCTACTGAATCAGAAACTCTTAGGATAGGGCCCAGCAAGCTGTCATGGAACAAGTCTTCCAGGTGATTCTGATACATGCTCAGGTTTGAGGACCATAAAACAAAGTCCAGAGTGTTTACACAGGGCTTGGTGACAACTGCTATTTCAGGGGGTGGGGGTTTTTTTTTTAGTTGTTGCTTATTTCCAAGTTTAGAGCCCCATGTTTATGGGCTGTTGTGGCTGCTGAGGGTCTGCCTTCAGAACCCTCAAGGGGCTTCGTGACATCTCTTTGCAAAAGGAAATGCATAAACGTGCTGATGTAATAGAGAAGGAAAACAGAAACAAAATATAATAGTGTCTCAGGGTGGGGGTGGGAGGACTATTGGGGGGATGAAGGGTTTAGATTTCTTTTTAATGATTCCAATCATGGAGCCCTCAATTTCTATGGACATTTAAAAAGATTGGTCGAGGCGGGTGGATCGCTCAAGGTCAGGAGTTCGAGACCAGCCTGAGCGAGACCCCGTCTCTACTAAAAATAGAAAGACATTATATGGACAACTAAAAATCTATATAGAAAAAATTAGCCGGGCATGGTGGCGCATGCCTGTAGTCCCAGCTACTCGGGAGGCTGAGGCAGTAGGATCGCTTAAGCCGAGGAGTCTGAGGTTGCTGTGAGCTAAGCTGACGCCACGGCACTCACTCTAGCCTGGGCAACAAAGTGAGACTCTGTCTCAACAAAAAAAAAAAAAAAAAAAAAAAAAAAAAAAAAATTGGTCGAAGATCAATTGAATGGAAAGGAGAAAATTGCTGACAAGACATAGTGGCCAGGTGTCATTGTGGCACCAATTATGACTTTAGGAGTTGGGTGTCATAAGGTAGAGAAGGTGCCACAGAGAATAAGCTGGGGGACAAGAAAGAATTTTTTTTTCTTTTTGTTCCAGAAAGAGCTTGGGCATTGTGCCTTACTTCAAGTTCTGGACTAACCTTTCAAATTCTTACTTATTTTCACATAAGTAAATTGAGATTTAAAAACATAACGCATATACAAAGTAACATGTGCAAACAGATCACAAGGGTATATGATTAAAAGTAACTCCTCCATCTTAGACCCCTAAACTCTCTCCTCAGAGGTAACCACTCTTGTTAATCCTTCCAGAAATATTCTATGTTATACAAGTATATAAGTTCACATATCCCCCTTTTTACACAAAAATCACCTTGCTTTTTTCCTCTTTTATGTCTAGTAGGCTGTTCTATCTAAGACATATAGAGTGCCTCATTTTTCACAGCTGCATAGTGTTCTGTTGTATGAATGGGACGTAATCTATTTAACAAGTTTCTCACACCTGGGGTGGGGCCCTTACTTTTATAGCCTTTCACCAAGAGAACATTTTAGCTGGGTGGGCTTCAGTTGCAGCTAAACAATCTCTGTTTGCTGCTATGTACTGGGTATGTTTTCTACCTCTGTAATTCCAGATAACCTGGCATTTGATGAGCAATTAGTTCTGACTCTGCCTTTCCTCCCTGAGGAGGCATTAACCCCATTTATAAAAACAGTGTTTGACAATGCAGAGTCTTGAGATTAAAAAGAATACTAGCCACACAGCAAAATGTGCCACAGAGTTTAGCACAGGAAAGAAAATAAGTACTAGAAACCTTACGCAGTTTTCCAGGGTTCTCGAAGGCCTGATTTAGAAGGGGAATGCCTTGGCATTTCATACCATTTCTTTAAAACGATGAACAGAATACCCTATAATCACTCTCAAAGAAGTATTCTATGAACATGCCTCTAGATTACACCAAATGAACGGGGTTTATCATCTTTTCCCCTAAACCAATGTTGTTCATCACTGAACATAATCTCGTGGAGCTAAGATTCTAGCAGAGATGCTATATTAGTTTCCTAGGGCTGTCATAACAAAATACCACAGACTGGGTAGCTTAAACAACAGGAACTTACTTGCTCACAGTTCTGCAGGTTGGACATCCAAGATCAAGATGTTGCAGGTTTGGTTTCTCCTGAGGCCTCTCTCCTTGGCTTGCAGACGGCCACCTTGTCACTGTGGTGGTCTTTGTGCACGTGCAGCCCTGCTGTCTCTTCCTCTTCTTAGAAGGATTCCAGCCATACTGGACTAGGACCCACCCTAATGATCTCATTTCACCTTAATCACCTCTGCAAAGGCCCTATCTCCAAATATAGTCATCTTCTGAGGTATTGGAGGTTAGGGCTTCAACGTACAAGTTTTGGGCAGAGACAATTCAGTCCTTAACAGGCCCACATCTAAAAAGTGTCATAGCTTCATGCTCTGTAGCACTTCTCAAACTCTAACGTACATATGCTCACCCGAGGATCCTGATAAAATGCAGATGCTACTTCATAGGTCTGGGATAGAACCCTGCACATGTAGCAAGCTCTGGGTAGTGCTGACACTGCCCATCCATGGGCGATGCTCTGAGTATCGAGGCAAAACCTTCCCCAGCAATAATAAGACTTTTTCTGGAAACCTTTCCTAAGTGGCCCGTCAACAGCTCTGAGAAAAAGAAGAAATTCCTCCCACCGATTCATCATTTGGCATGATAACATACCGAGGGCTTTCCTGATGGTCATCTCTGCAAGCTCAACAGGTTACATAAACTCCTTGGGGATGTCAGTTGCCAGTGGCCAGCCCTTTTATTCCTGGATGCTGGGGTGGGGGTTGCCTCGGACCCCACCCTTTAGGGGCACTACTCCCCGTTTACCAGCATAAGCCAGGGACTCAGGAGGAAGCTTTGGGGTCACTACCATCTGGCAATCCCAAGCTTGTTAGAGCTGGATCATGCTCTTGAAATCATTAACAACTGGCTTCCGTGCCTTTTGAGAGAGAGAAGAGCTGGATGCAGACACGTGATGTATCTAAGTTCACTTTGGTGAGGGCAGGGCTGTGCCGGGCTCTGGGACCCCATTCCCTAAAGCAGTGCTTTTCGGCCTTGGCTGTGCATTAAAATCACCTGGGGAGCTTTTAAGATGTACACCTGCCCAGACCCCATGCTAGACCAATTAAATCAGCATGTCTCCAAGATGGGGCCCAGGCACTGACTTTTTTCAAAAAAGCCCCCACGGGCTGGGTGTGGTGGTGGCTCACGCTGTAATCCTAACACTCTGGGAGGATTGCTTGAGACCAGCCTGAGCAAGAGCGAGACCCCGTTTCTACTACAACTAGAAAAATTAGCCAGGTGTGGTGGTGTGCAGCTACTCGGAAGGCTGAGGCAGGAGGATCCCGTGAGCCCAGGAGTTCTAGGCTGCAGTGATGCCACTGCTCTCCAAAACAAACAACAAATAAACAAACCCCATGGTGCAAGTCTAATGTACCAGTAGGTGATAACTACTGTACTGTCCAAAAGCAACACGTCTCACACTTGAGCACCCACCAGAATCGCCTGGAGGGCTGGTTAAACCATAGATTGCCTAACCCTGACCCCAGAGTATCTGATTCACTAGGTCTGCACTGGGGCGGGGGCAATAATTTGCATGTCTAACAAGTTGGGTGAGCTGATGCTGGTTTGTCCCAGAGGCTGTCCCTGTGGTCAGCCCATTTGCGTTGTCCCAAAAACAAAGGTAGTTCCCAGTTCAGTTGCCACCACTTTTGCTACTCACCCCTCCGCATGCTGTTCTTGATTTCCTTTCTCTTGTAAGGCTAACTTCAGTGATCACTTGTTGCAGATTTTACTCATTTAAAAAACACTGGGGTCTGACTGCAGGGGAGAACCTTGCGTTTGCTCTAAGCTTCCTGTTCTTCTTTGGAGTGGAAGAGCCTTGCTTATTCTGAACACAGTATATCGATTTTAAGACTTTCCCCAACCACCTCCTCCCCCACCCAACACACGCATTTTCCTGAGTTCTATGTAGATGAATCAGAACACAACAATGTCATTTTCCTGAAAATACTTGCTCGATTTCAAACGAATGACTAGGTCCTAGAATATACCAGCCCCAAACACTTGAAATGCCTCCTAGATGTTTGCCAAACCAAATACAAAGGCATGGCAACCTCACCGTTTTCCTCCAGCTAACGCACTTTCCAAATCCAATTAAAGGCAGATTTGTTTGTGAGGAATCTTCCCCAGCTGCGATTTGAACTGAGAACCTGGGAATCCCACCGCCAGAGCTTGAGACTCTGGATTTAAAGATGGATATGTGGTTAGGGCACAAGCAAAGGGCAGACAACTTTTTCTATCCTTGCTATTCTGGCTGGGAGAACCAAACACCATGTTCATAGTAGAGGGTTGAGAACTCTCTCGTATTCCCACTCCTCTCACCCTTAAAATGGGCATAATATTTACAGGTTCATTGTGAGGGTTTAAGTATAACACGTGAGTGCACTGTATACTACTGTGCCTGGCACAGAGTAGGTACTCAGTAGTGATAGTTTTTAGTATTTTATTGCCTCATAATCCAGTGTGGATTGTGACAGGGGGTAGGCACACCAGATTGGTAAGAGATCATTCTGGCAGCTTTTTCCCATAATTCAGATGGTCTGAAGAATACACACAAATGTGGAAAGAATAAAAATGGAACATTTGACCTGTCAGGCCCCTTCTACTCCAACATTACACGTCTACCTATGAGGCCATAAACATGGCTCAAAAACACATGCAGCATTTTCCAAACTTACTTGATAAAAATCACCTGGGATGCTTTTGCTACAGGTTTCTAGGGCCTTCCCCTAGAGCTGTACTATCCAAAACAGTAGCCACCAGCCACATGTACCTTATGAGCACTTTAAATATGAATACTTCAAACTGAGATGTGCCATAAGTATAAAACACACATGGAATTTTAAGACATCTCATTAATAAAAATCTTGCTTGCTCATATGTTAAAATACCATTTCAGATATATAAGTAAAATATTTTATTTTAAATGAATATATCATTAGAATTGAAATCTATTTAAATAAAATCTGTTGAAATACATATTTTAAATAAAATATATTCTTAAAATTAAATAAATGTTATTTAAATAATATGAAATATGTTAAAATTAGTTTCACCTATTTTTTTTACCAGTTTCAGCAAGTTTTGGCAGGTTTAGACTGGTCAGGAGAGGTTTAGACTGGTTGCAGCCAGTTTTGACTAGTTGCAGCCAGTTTCAACTGGTTTCAGCCAGTTTCACCTGATTTTTTTTAACAGTTTTGGCTGGTTTGGACTGGTTCAGACTGTTTTCATATGGCTGTGACTGGTTTTAGCTGGTTCAGACAGATTCGGACTGGTTTCAGCTAATTTCAACCTGTTCAGGCTGGTTTCAATTGGTTTCAGCCAGTTCAGACTGGTTCCAGTCAGTTTGGACTGGTTTCCACTGTTTTAGACTGGTTTCAACTGGTTTCAGCCAGTGTGCTGTAACCAGCTTTCTTCAGGCCAACAGGACGTTATATCTGGGTGGTATCTGGTTAAAGCTAGGTGGCAGCAGCAGCATAAGATGATAAGGCAAGAAGCCAGATCCAGGAGATTGACAATGACGTCTCAGTCTCTAGACTTCACCCCTCAGCTCTTGTCAGCAGTGGCTCACTTCCTAGAAGCCTGGCCCCTAGGAAACTCCACTTCTTCTTCCCTTCCAGGTTTGCTCACACCCATGACCTGGACAGCTCTTCCCCACTCCTGGCTGACCAGGTCCCACGATTCAGCACAGTGCAGTCTTGCTCTCAGCCACACTGGCTCCTGGCTTGTCTTGGAGGGATCTGAAGGGTAATATCGTGTCTCCTCCCTCCCTGATGCCTGCCTTGTGCTGAGGTATTATTAAAAGAACTCTCTGACAAGCCTCCACTTCACTCTGCTTACAGGACCTTTGTTCCTGAAGGATGTATTAATCAAGGTCTCACTTTATCCTGATTGTGTTGCATTTGATTTCCTGTAAATTTTGAAAACTGTGGCTAATTACACTCCTCCAACAAAAAGACTGCAGGCAAAATAAAGAAATTTTCAAATACAGCAAGTCCTCACTTAATGTCATCAATAGGTTCTTGGAAAATGCAACTTTAAGTGAAATGACATATAGCAGGTCCTTGAATAATGTTTGTTCAATGTCATTTCATTATACCATTGATGAGAAGAAGAAATTGGTTTCATTAGACATTGTTTCACTCAAAGCTGCAGTTTCCAAGAACTTATCAGTGATGTTAAGTGAGGACTTACTATATTGAGAATTTTTTTTTTTATTATTTCAGTTTATCATCATGGGGGATACAAAAGTTCAGGCCACATACTATATTGAGAATTTGACACCAACAGAGGTCCCTGTAAAAGAACTTGTACAGAATATACTGTGGACAGAAAAAATATGACCTCAGATGGGAGGTTTGTGATATAAGAAGAGAAAATGAGCAAATAAAGTAGTAAATATGTGGGTGATCTAAAATATCATTAAGTTCAAAAGCAATATCTCATAGGGTTAAAAAAATAGAACCATAATATCCAATAGCAGTAATATGTAAGTCAGGTAGATAGTGATTAAAGTCAAAGTTCTCTAAAGTTCTTCTATTTTTTAACAGGAAGGTAAAGGTCTTAAATATTGATACTACCTTTTGTTTTTTTTGTTTTTTTTTTTTTTTTTTTGAGACAGAGTCTCACTCTGTTGCCCGGGCTAGAGTGAGTGCCGTGGCGTCAGCCTAGCTCACAGCAACCTCAAACTCCTGGGCTCAAGCGATCCTACTGCCTCAGCCTCCCGAGTAGCTGGGACTACAGGCATGAGCCACCATGCCCGGCTAATTTTTTTGTATATATATATTTTAGTTGTCCATATAATTTCTTTCTATTTTTAGTAGAGACGGGGTCTCGCTCTTGCTCAGGCTGGTCTCGAACTCCTGACCTCGAGCGATCCACCCGCCTCGGCCTCCCAGAGTGCTAGGATTACAGGCGTGAGCCACCGCGCCCGGCCGATACTACCTTTTGTATATCAAAAGTTATAGGATGACCACTAAAGCAATAAAAGTTGTATTAGAAGATACTAACTGCTTTAAAAAAGAGATTCAAAAATATGAAATGGCTGAAATACAATGGAAATGTATTTCTTGCTCATGTGACAGTACTGAGCAGGTGAAAATGTCCTTGGAGTGGTTCTTCCTCCACAAAGATTTCCTTTTCCATTGGTGTATACCATACTATCTTAATTACTATAGGTTTCAAATAGTTCTTGATAATGGTAAAATTAGTTCTATTCTTGCTTCTCTGATCATCAGCATATTTTAGTCAGCTTTTAAGTTCCACAAAAAATGCCTTTCGAGACTTTTACTGGAATTGCATTGACCTATATATCAACATGTTCAAAATATTGAATTTACTTCTCCATAAGCATGAGTATTTCTCCTCAATTATTTAGACTTCCCATTGCTCATGTACAATGCAGAATTTTTACTTTCTCATCAAAAGCCTGACACATACTTGGTAATGTTTATTTTATGGTATGTTATACTTTTAGAAACTATAATTGTTTTCTTTTACATTGTCTGTTGGTTACTATTGTATATAAATGCAATTGCTTTTTGTAGCTTGATTTGTTTTACCTACAGCAAACCAGAAAAACCTGCTAAATTCTCTCATTCATTCTAGATATTTTGAGTTTTCTGTGCAGACCATAACATCATCTGTGAACAATAAATTTTTGTTTCTTTCTAATCTAAAAGGTATAAGACCTTTTTTTATTTCTCTCTCTTTCCTTAGTGCACTGGTTAGGATATGCAGTCCAGTATTGAAAAGTCATAGCAGCCATTTTTTGTTGTTTCTGATTTTAAGGGGAGATATTTTTAATGTTTCATTATTAATTATGATATTTGCTATATATTTTTGAAGATACTCTATATCAGGCAAAGGAAATTTCCTTCTATTCTTAACTTGCTAAGAATTTTTATAATTAATGGATAATGTCCTCAACAAATATTAATATTTTTCTGCATCTGTAGAGATAACCATATGCCCTTTCTTCTCATTTATTTTGGTACTATGGAGAATTATATTAATTGATTTTCTAATCAATTAAACCCTGTATTGCTGAGAAAAACTCATGTTGGTTATTTTTGTCATTTTTATATATTGCTAGATTTTGGTTAGGATTTTTGCACCTATGTATTTGTAAGAGAACTAGGCCTGTAATTTTCCTTTGTCACATTCTGTCAAGTTTTAGTATCATGGTTATGCTAACCTCATAAAATGGACTGGTAAATGTTCCCTGTATTTCTATAATCTAGAATAGTTTGTGTGTGATTAGAATTATTAGTTCCTTGATTATTCAATACAACTCATTGGTAAAATAAGGAGGTAAGTATCCAACTTAAGTAGAGAGAAAAGAACAGAATAAACCCAAAGAAGGTAAAAGGAAGAAATAAATATAATAGCAAAAATAATGAAGTGAAAAACATAAAATAGAGAGTGTTGATAAAGCCAAAATTTAGTTCTTTGAAAAAACAACATAGACAACCATATAACAAGAGTAATCATAAGGAAGAAAAATGACAAGAATGAACCATATTAGGAATGTAGCCACAGATGCTGTGGGGTTTTATAAGGTAACAAAAGGATATTATAAACTACTTTAAGGTAATACATTTTGAAATGTAGATGAAAAGGACAAAAATCCTAGAAATATGTAATTTGCCAAACCTGATTCAAGAAGAAATAGAAAAACTCATAACCATTAAATCAGTCTAATTATTAGATAAGTTTTCCCAGAAAGAGTACACACTAGGTCCAGATGGTTTTCCATATGGGGAAAAAAAACTGTATAAATTCTGGATGAATTAAAAACTTAAATGCAAAAGATAATAACTAAATATGGAAGATACCTAATATGGAAGATATATCTAATGTATCTAAATATCTGTATGACTTCAGAATAGAGTAGAAGTTCTTTAAAAAGATCCAAACTACATTAAGATCCTCTGTTCAATAAAAGAAACTTTAAAATAACACAAAAAGAAAGGCCTTGAACTGGGAGAAGATATTTGCAACATAAGTAACAGAAAAAAGTTTAGTATTCAAAACATATGAAGAACTCCTGTGTGTAGATAAGAAAAAAGACAAGTAAGCTAATTTTTAAAAAAGTGGGCAAAAGACTTGAACAGAAAGAGAAATATAAATTTTATAAATTTCCAATAAACATTAAAAGATTGCTTGACTTCATTTATAATTAGAGAAATGCAAATAAAAAACATAATATGGTATTACTTCACATACCTCTAACAACAATTAAAATGGTGATGAAATTAAGTGTTGGCAAGGATATGAAGCAATTAGACCTCTTCTGGGTATAACCAGTTTGAGAAACAATTTGGTATTATCTAGTAAAGCTCAAGATGTACTCACCCCATTACCTAGCAATCCCATTTCTAGGTACAACTAGCTAGAACTAGGAAATTTGTTGGTGAATATTCAATGTTTTTAGTAAGAAATTGAAAAAAGCCCAAATGCTCACCAATATAAGAATGCATAAATAAATTATGGCTTACGTATAAATACAGTGAAAATTAACAAACTATTGCTTTATATGACAGCATGGGTGAGTGTCAGGCATTCGACAGAAAATGAAAAAAGCAAGTCTCAGAAATCATATAGTATGATTCCATTAATATAAAATTGAAAAATATTAAAAACTAAACAATATGTTCTTTAGAGATACAGAAGTATGTGACAAAACTACAAAGAAAAGTACATTGTAAACACAAAATTCAAGGTAGTGGTTACCTTAAAGATGGGAAGGGAAGGAAGATAATCAGATCTGGAAAGTTCACATGGAGGTGAAATTCATCAGTGATGCTCTTGTTAAAATGGTGGTACTGAGTGTTTGCATTGTTATTCTTTTAACTTATACACATTTTACAAAGATAATTTTTAATCTCTTCAATATTTAATAAAACACATTTTACAGGAGAAAAAATATAAACTTGGAGGCTCGAGTCAGAAGTCAAACACTTAACTAATAAGAGTTACAGAAAAAGAGAACAGGCCGGGCGCGGTGGCTCACGCCTGTAATCCTAGCACTCTGGGAGGCCGAGGCGGGTGGATCGCTCGAGGTCAGGAGTTCGAGACCAGCCTGAGCAAGAGTGAGACCCCGTCTCTACTAAAATTAGAAAGAAATTATATGGACAACTAAAATATATATATATATGCAAAAAATTAGCCGGGCATGGTGGCGCATGCCTGTAGTCCCAGCTACTCGGGAGGCTGAGGCAGTAGGATCGCTTAAGCCCAGGAGTTTGAGGTTGCTGTGAGCTAGACTGACGCCACGGCACTCACTCTAGCCCGGGCAACAGAGTGAGACTCTGTCTCAAAAACAAAAAAAAAAAGAAAAAGAAAAAGAAAAAGAGAACAGAGAAAATAAGAATAATTCCCAGGAACAGGGCAGGCATGGTAGCTCAAGCTTATAATGCTAGCACTCCCGAGGCAGGAGGATCGCTTGAGCCCAGGAGTTGGAGGTTGCAGTGAACTACGATGACGCCACTGCACTCTACCAGGGTGACACAGCGAGAGTCTGTCTCAAAAAAAAAAAAAAAAAAAAAAAGAATAGCTCCCAGGAACAAAGGATGTGAGTAGATTAAATGGGCATGCCAAGACACACAAACACAAAATTTCAGAACATTAGGACACAGAGAATGTTCCAAAAGTATACACAAAAGTATTAGAAAACAGAATGGCCTCAGACAACAATACTGAAAGCCAGAAGACAGTGGGACATCATCTTCAAATTTCTGAGGGAAAGTGATGTCCAAGCTAGAATGCCATAGCTGGACAAATGATCAATTGCATGTGATGGTAGAATAAACATACTTCTAGATAGGCAAGATCTCATAAAGTTTGCCTCCCAAAGTTTACCACCTCAAGAAACTACTGCAGGATGTGTTCCAGCAAAAGGAGGGAAGAAACCGTGAAGAAAACGTGGGATGTAGAAATAGGGACTCCAACATAGGAGTGAACAAATGATATAGATTGCAATGATGCCTCCAAGGGAAAATGGTACTGATGCATTATCTAATGGGTTTAACCACATTGAAAGGAATTTTGAAGTTTTCTTAGAGAGTTTAGAGATGAATTGGTGAGAGATATATTTATTAATAAAAAGCAAAAAACGGGTGATTAGTAACTCTGGGAAAATCCAATGTTAGTATGTAAAATGGAATCAGTATCTACTGTCTGCTATGAACAATATTTGCCTAGTTTAAATAATATAAACACTGAATCTTGATTTAACAAAAAACTATGTTATAAATATATGAGGGGTGGGAGAAGAAAAAGAATATGCTCAGGGAATTGTATGAGATAGCTAAATCCTATTTTTTCATAGTAGCTAATGGCTAACTCTACAATTGAAACTTAAGAAATAACAGAATAACATTCTATACAAAAATACATAAAAAGATTCCCAAGAGAGACATATAAAAGATTTGTAAGTAGTGGCCTTTGGGAAGCAGAAAATGGGATTGGGAGGAAGGGGCAGGTGATTGCAGTCTTCCAGTTTAAGACTAGTCATGCTATTTTATTTTTAAAAACAATGTATTTATAGAAAAAATTAAGAAATAAATGCAATGTTCACTACCTTGTTAGGAGTTTGGATTACCCGGGTGTATGCATTTGTCAAAACTTAATGAATGTATACTTTAAGATTTGTGTATTACATCGTATATAAATTTTACCAAAGAAAAATCGGTAAACAAATATCAAACTCTAGTTAATAATGTGCCTACTGATGTCTGTAGTTTACTTTGAAATTCGTAAAGAAATAAGATAGCAGGATGGATAAATATGTGATAAAGCAAGTGTTGATGGTAGTAGAATCTAGGTGGTGGGTATGTGGGTGTTCACTGTAAAATTCTTAGTTTTTAAGTTTCATAATAAAATGTGGGAACCAATAAAAATAAATGCAGCACTCAAAAGAAATTCAAGAGAGAATGTTCTGTCTGGTGTACAGCTGGGTATCCTTTAATCTTCAAGTGCCCCTTGCTTTCCAGACGCATTCTGTAGCCATTTGACCTGCACACAGCTGGTCAAATCAAAGAGGGCAGTGATACGTGAAGAGTGAGGGCGGGCTGATATTTCTTGTTGGCATTTTTACCAATTTCCCTACAGGGCATGTGTGTGGTTCAATGTTGAATATTTAATCTCTCCTAACAGGATTTGTCCTCTGGTTATGAATATCCCTGTTGTCACGTCCTCACCTATCTCTTAGCTCCAATTGAATTGTAAACTCACTCACACTGTAGTTTGTAACCTCCAGGGTCATACACCCAGTGGCTCATCAATATCAATTTTGCTCTAATAAACCACAGAGGGAAAGTAGCTCTTTGGAATAATAGATTTCAGAAAGGTATAAGCTGGGCTGTCTGGGGAATCAAATCATACAATTTTCATTACAATGGCTCTTAGGGCTTGAATCCAGTCTGGTCATTCTGTGGAGATAGAAACCGAGGCAAGAGATTAAGAGACATACCCAGGGTGATATAGCTATTTAGTGTGGATATCTTTGATTCTTTGTGGCCATTTTAAACTATTAAGCCTATGGGATGTGAACACACATGTACTTGAATAAGCCACCACCCTTTTGTCAAAAATGTGCTTGACCAAAAATGAACTGAGGAATTTAAGAGACTACAAGATCCTTTCCAGCCTGTCTGTGGGGTGAAGTGGGAGCGGGGGAAATGCAGGTAATGCAGTGCTCCCCGATACTCAGTTTACAACCTCAATTAAAGGTGTCTCTGGTGAATCTTCTGATACACGCTGCCTTGTGAATGAACCTCGAGAACAGTATGCTAAGAAGCCACACACAAAAGGCCACATGTTGTATGATTCCATTTATATGAAATGCCCAGAATAGGCAAAAACATAGACACCAAAAGCAAATTGGTGGTTACCAGGGGCTGGGGGAGGGCAAATGGGGAGTGACTGCTTAATCGATACAGAGCTCTATTTGGGGATAATGAAAATGTCTGGGAACTAGGTAGAGGTGATTACACAAACATCGTGAATGTATTAAATACCACTGAATTGTTCACTTTAAAATGATTCATGTTATGTAAATTTAACGTCAATTAAAAATATATCGCTAGTGAGAAAGCAATGTTGTAAAATGTTAATATTATAAAATATTATAAAATGTGAGATTTTAATAATTTTGATTATTTGATTTCCCAGCCCATTGCATATTAGCAGTTGTGAAGAGAAGGGATGGCTTGAAAGGAAGGAAACTGAAAAAACTATGAGGAGCATACACTGTCCAAAAACATTTAGTGTAGGGACAGCCAGCCAGCCTGTAGGACACCACTACATTACATCATCTTCTGATAATTGTCCTTTATTATGCCTCTGGGTCATCAAGAAAGGGTGAAATTGCATATGCAAATATGTAATACATGTTTGAAAAGTTTTATCTTAAAATGATTAAAATTTTTTAAAAAGCTTTGGTATCAAAAGAGGTAAACAGAAGTTTCCTCAAAAAAAATGTTAATATTAATAATATGGCAGATCTAGGTAGGTACAGGCCATTCAGGAGTTCTCGATGCCAGCCTGGCAACTTTTCTGTTAGGTTGAAAATTTTTCAAAATAAAAACTTGATAAAAAATAAAAGTATCTCTAGAAAGTTGAGACATAACTTCCTGAAAGTGCTAAATTGAGGTCAACAGCTGCAGCCAACAATTCATACAGTTAAATATGTGTCGTTTGATCACTGGCATGTCAAAAATAGGAACAACTATGACTTTGCTGGCCAGTTAGTTGTCTAGCCATGAAAATCACTTTTTAGGAGAGTCACAATCCAACACTGTTTAATGTGGGAGCCTATTAATTAAGATGCATATTTCTGAACAACTGCCTAAGAAAGGTTTGTTGGGTCCCTCTGAACAGGAGGTACTATCATTTTATTTAACTGAAAGATCTGAGTTTTTGAAACTAGGTATGTATATATTTTCTGGCTTTGTCATCAGCAAATGAGTCTTACATCTACTGATGGCTAAAAGCAAGAGAGTGCAAGCTGCCAGTGTCACAAGAGAAACATTAGGGACCCAAGTGACCATCTTGACCCTGGCACAGAGTGTTCTGAAACTCAAGCATCCTATTATATAACCTCATGATGACGAGACAGGATGGCTTGTCTGCCTCCATCACACAAGGTGTCGGACAGAGTTACACCTCCCTGGTTCTCTATGAGCCCATGACCTAATTCGAAATTCTCAATCCAACATTCTCCGAGGCTTGAGACAACAAATGAAGGTTACAAAAAAGTTCACAAAGGCACATAACGTTGCACGATGATTTGAATATCATAGCACTGCTGACCTGTACATTTAAAAAATGGTTAAGATGATAAATTTAATGTTATATGTTCTTTTTACCACAGTAAAAAAAGACACACAAGGCTCAAGTTTTATTTTTAATGCAGCAGACCTGAGAATTACCTCCCTTTTGTCTAAAAAGGAGGTACGCTGCCAACCTTTAAATCCTGATGTGACTTAACACACTCCAAATGAAATACAATCTGCTTCTACAGACGGGAAAAAGCCCTATAAAAACACTCAGATCCCTGCACAAATCTTGGTTGAGCAAGAAAAATGGACATAAGAATGGATTAGTGGCAGAAGGACATTAAAAATAGAAAAGAACTATTGATTTGAAGGTGTTGCCTCAAAAGATAAGTACCAATAAATGTTGGAGAGCAGTGGTCTCTGTACTTCGGATGATGATGTGAACTGATCTATTTTCCATTGGGGTTTACTCGTGCTTTGGAAATGCAATTTATTGCTTATCTAGACACTGCTTTGGGATTTAACAAATCATTAAAGGGAATGGAAGATTCTGTTTAAAAATATAACTTTTGTAGGGTGAAAAATACAAGAATGCTCTACTCAAATAACAGTTTTTTTCCTGTGAAATTTTGCATTTTCCCAGAATTTTAATCAAGCACATGAGAACAAATCCATGTTCAATCAACAAGGCCTAATAAGATCTCTAATGTCCATCTATCATAAGGAGATCATCACTGAGGCTCCTGAGTACTTGAAATGTGGCTAGTCTAAATCCAGATGTGCTTTAAGTATATGTACACCAGATTTCAAAAATTTAATATAAAAAAGAATGTAAATATTTCATTCATACTTTTTATATTGATTGCATGTTAAAATGGTAATATTTTGGATGCATTGGGTTAAATAGAATATATTATTGAAATTAGGTTTATCTGTTTATTTTTTTAACGTAGCTACTAGAAAACTTAAAATTACATGTGCATTTAGCATCACATTTCTATTGCATAGTACTGTAAAGACCATTTGCATTTTCTATCCCCACTCTCTCATCAAATGTGTTGTGTGTAAACATACACATATGTAGATAATATATTCTGATTATCAAAGTAATATACGTTCTCTTTTTAAAAGTGGAATATGTAAAAAACACCACGAAAGAAATACCCAGAGATACACAATCTTTTCTCTTTAATTAAAACATCTCTGTAAGCATGACTTTTATAAACACACTACAATTTATATTAGACATTCAACTGGTGAATGAATCTACACAAAGTAGTTTGGCACTGGGGGTGATTCAGACTGGCCACTTGAAAATTGCTTTTGTTCCTCAGAAATTGTTTCCTGATGGATTTCTCCTCCATTTAGATTAAAAAATGCAAAAATGTAAGTCACTGTACTTAGCTCTGCAAATCTCAGGGATGACTTGGAAATGGCTGTATCAGTTATACCATGAAAAGTGATCTCTGGCTAAAAAATTGCCAAGGATTGGAGAAAAATTACACTCTCAGCACATTGGTATGACTGAGCTGAAGAAGCAAGAATCTTAAATAGTATCGGACTTGGTAAAACAGTGGCTGAAATTTTTTTTTAAATGCAGGAAACATGATTTTTAAAACTCCATTTTTGCCTAGCTTTAATCCAACAGTGTAATCTATCAGTTGGTTAGAAATGGAAGTTTTTCTACCTCAGTTTCAATACACAGACATCAGACACCAAAGTGAGCAGGAAGCAGACAAACTCCCACAGACAAAGACTACAGGAGAGAGAAACTGCCTAATTCACAGCAAAGGAAGCCCAGCTGGAGGGCTGAGGCCTGAGGCATCTAGAACACGAGAGAAGGGCTGGCCAATTGCTCTGGGGGCCAGGTAAGGAAGGCGCTACTGTGTTGGACGGGCTTGAAATCTGGATTTTGTCAATCAAGGGATATGGGAGTGCCCTTCCGGGATCAGATGAGAGCCTTGTGGCTCGTCTTGGGTCCTGTCCATCAGGACCCCCTACAGGGAAGAGAGCAGCTTTTTCAGCTTTTTAGTGGAAAGGATCAAACAGATTCTTTCAGCTGTTGTAGAGGCTGTTACCTTCCTGTTAGCCAAATGACTTGTAAAATCTTTGTCCAAAATCGTTCGTGTATACGATATAACCAATATATTGAGGAAGACTGACTCCTGCTGGAATGTTTATTTTACACTATCATTTGCCCAATCCCCAGAGCTCAAAGCTCCTCTGTCCTCAAAGCCCCTGTCCAGTCAGTCTGCCCGTGCGTGTCCACGTGCAGGATCTTTACTGCGCCTGGGCCCTTTGCTAGCCTCCCCACCTGGCGCTCCCCGAAGGATCGGCCTGCAGCCCTTTCATCCCAACTGGTCCCAGGTGCTCCTTACTTGTTCTGCTTCCGCTCACCGCTCCACTCCACCACCCCACTCCTGTGCTGCCCAACACATCCGACATTGCACTGCCAGATTTCCTTTCCTAAGTGCTGCGGTGTTCCTGCTCCAAAACCTTAAATGCAATGACTTTTAACTCCAAGGCTAGGTAGGAGACATGTTACCTGGGAGCGGGGAGTGATGAAAGAGGGTGGGGAATGGACTGGGGGGACTTTATACGTACACCTTTCCTAAGAGATTCTTCTGCACCTCTTCTCCCCATCTCTTTTCCCCACCCCAAGAGAACTGCCGCATATAACAATGGTTGTGTCAACGGAAAAGAAACCAAACTCTGTAAAATAATTTTAAAGAGATTTATTCTGAGTCAAATTTGAGGATCATGACCCAGAGCCACACCCAAGAGGCCTTGAGCAAGTAGACTTGCTGGGTTACAGTTTGGTTTTATACATTTCAGGGAGACATGGGTTACAGGTAAAGTCATAAATAAATACGGAGGCATACATTGGTTTGGCCTGAAAAGGTGGGCCATGGGGGGGGGGGCTTGCAGGTTATAGATTCTTTGGCTTGTAATTGGTTAAAGACATGAAGCTTTGTCTAAAGGCTTGGAATGTTTTAACATAGTTGCTGTTTATCAGAGATGAGCCACTGGATATAGATTTGTTGTGTAAATTGAGGGCCTGCAGGTTTGTCTTGCATACCCTTAGGCTTGTTAATGGGTTACAAAGGATGTCCCCAAGAAGGGAGAGGGGCATGATGAGGCATGTCTGACCTCCCTCCTCCTGGCAGGCAATTTAGTTTTAGGATATTCCTTTGGCCACAAGGGGGTCCATTCAGTCAGACGGTGGGGCGGAGGGGGAGGGCGGGGGGGGGGGGGCCGGGGGTGAGCCTTAAAATTTTATTTTAGTTCACAGTTGCTACCAATGGGGATATGTAGCCTGCATGACTGGTGGAGAAGCAGAATTAACTAAGGCTGTATTAGTTGAAGGTAGCATTGGCTCTGTACCAAATAAACCTTGACTACTCAGTGGATTCCTTTCTCACATCACAGCCTAATGTGACCAGCCTCCTACATGGTTATTGAGGGACCTTCCACATTTGGGGCTCTGCCCTCCTCATCTGCAAAATGCTACAGTAATAGTATTCTTGTGAAGGGTTGTTGTAATGGTTACATCTGTGAACATAAGTCAAGGACTCAGCACATTGCTTGGTACATAGCAGGCGGTCTATATTTCTTTCTCTCTTTTTTTTTTTCTTAGGAGTTTACCTAGTAGATCAGGATAAACTCTATGCTAACCGGTCTATGCATCATACTAAGCTCGCTTGGTTTGAAGCATGAAGTTAACCTTTAGAATCTTTTTATCATCCCATTAAGTTTTGTTTTCCTACTTGTATCATACTCCTAGGGGAAGGAGGCTCTTGTTCTCAGCCACTGAAGTTGGAAAAGCTTCGATCCCTTTACTACTGCTCGCCATCCAATATTCCCAAGTTCCCCTCACTCTGGCTCTAACCCCCCAAGGGCTGAGATGTAAAAAGACTAAGATGTTATTCTGCAACAAGTGGCATCTGTGTCACCAGGTGATTTCTATAGACAGAAATTCCTCAAGACCCAATAGAAGGAAAAGCCTTTATTGGAGGGATCTCAGGTACGGAAATAGGTGAAAGAGGAGACATTCTGTGGGGGCGAGGGGAACCTGCCAGGTGGTGGATGCTAGTTCTGCCTCTCATTCTATTCCTCTCCTTTCCTTCCTTTATCTTATACCAAAAAGTTAGTGTAAGTAGACCGTTTCTCCTGGTAAAATCACTGTCTTAATTTTGGACCTAGGAATACTACAGAAGAAATCCATTTTTTTTTTTTTAAAGACGCAGATTTTTTTTTTTTGAGGACATGTCTTCCAGGTATGTTCATTCACGTACTCATTCACTCATTCATTCATGTATCCATTGCTAATCTTGTGGTAGTTTTAAAAGATGGCCACACATTCTTTGACATTCCTCTCATAAATTGGTAGCATCTAATTATCCTAATCTGGGATGGCCCTACTTGGAAGCAATAGAATGTGGTGGAAGTGATGCTATGTGACTTCCAAGACCTTGCTGGAAGGAGCCTTGCAGCTTCTATCTAAGTCTCTTTGAACCACTTGCTCTCCAGATGCCTCCCTCTTGGGACCCAGCCAGCAGGCCATATGGAGAGGCAGGTGTAGGTGCTCCAGTGGACAGCCCCAGATGAACTCTCAGCCGACAGCCAGGATCAACTGCCAGACTTGCAAGCCAGTCATTGTGACTGTCCAGCCCCGCTGAGGTTCTGATGACTGTAGGCACAGAAGACATCTGACTGCGATCATGTAATAGACCCCAGTCATAGCTGTTCACCTGGGCCTTCCCTGAATTGCTGACCCACAAAATGGTGAGCATGATAAAGTGATTGTGTTAAGCCCCTAAATTGGGGGGTAATTTGTTAAGTAGCAATAGATAACTGGAATATCTATCGTGTTTCATTTTTTTTTTTTTTCAATAATCTGGTCTTTTTAAAAAGCTCAGAGGCCGGGCATGGTGGCTCACACCTGTAATCCTAGCACTCTGGGAGGCTGAGGCGGGCAGATCATTTGAGCTCAGGAGTTCGAGACCAGCCTGAGCAAGAGCAAGACCCCGTCTCTACTAAAAAAAAAGAAAAAAGAAAAAAGAAAAGAAAGAAAGAAATTAGCTGGACAACTAAAAACATATAGAAAAAAAATTAGCCGGGCATGGTGGTGCATGCTTGTAGTCCCAGCTACTCGGGAGGCTGAGACAGGAGGATCACTTGAGCCCAGGAGTTTGAGGTTGCTGTGAGTTAGGCTGACGCCATGGCACTCTAGCCCGGGCAACAGAGTGAGACTCTGTCTCAAAAAAAAAAAAAAAAAAAAAAAAGCTCAGAGGTTTTGTTTCTAACAAAAACTAAAAGGACCCTGGGCTGATCAAATATCCTTAAAACCTTTCAAAACTTTCTTCCTCAAGAGAAAGAGAAGAGGCAGGTTCCAGCGGATCTTTCAAAAACATAGTCCCTGATATCAAATTTTTACCTTCCTTCCAATGCCTCAAAGTAGTGACTAGGAAATAACTCGATGCCCTCATATTCTCTCAGAAGGCATACTTTGGGAGAGAGAAGGGAACACCTAATTTCAACTGAATGAAAGAGTGTTTGAATATCCTGGCAAAACATGTTGCAGGAGAAGCAAACTGGCTTTTCACTGAGCCACCCACCTAAAGTGTTACATTTTTGATACATTTTGAACATACCTGACCTGCGATGAAGCAGAATGTGTGTTGCCAGCAGAGAAATGTCTCTAAGAATAAGAATTTTCCAGATTAATGGGGCCTAGAAGTTATATGTAACAATACAAAAACAAAATGAGAACGCAGCATCTTTTGAAGTCCTATGCTCCATATTATTTATAATTGGCTACTGAAGTGCCTTCTGATAATATTCTTTATTTTACATTTTGCAAAATAAGTCTGACCCAAAGCAAAGGATATTGTCAAAACAGTGTTCAATAAAAGGAAAGAAAAGAATGTAAAATGTAGCAGCAACAGAAATTTTCATGCAAGAGAATCCAATTGAAATAATCTGGCCATGATGAAGCTCATTTCAATGTGAGAATTTTCCAATATGGGATCTATACCTTGTCCTTATTAAGAAGTGTGACTCCTCATGTTGTTTCTGATACAAAGATGTCGATTCAGAAAAATGACTTCAATGATTAAAACTGTGTAATCACTATGTATTTGTTATCAGACATTGCACAAGAGGTAAGCACGATCTCTGTTCTTAAGAAACATATAATGGGGGCAAAGGCAAGTTTCAAAAATAATTTAAATGAATTTAATATGTATTAAATCCTTATAACATTGCCAGGCACTCATTTAGTGCCCTGTAACTGCTAAGTAAGTAAATAAACATCCATCCATTTATTTATTCAACAAATATTTGTTGACCACCTTTTAAGAGTCAGGCACCATGCTGACTGGTGCTGAGGATAGTGGTGAATAATGAGGCCACATTCAGAGAAGAGGACAGATAGTGAACAAACAACCAGCAGGGACATCCCGAGAGCATTCTCAGGGTGCTTGGGAAGCAAGAGAAAGCTGCTAGTCCCAGGTGGGCAAAGGATAGGCCAGGCCAGCAGGGCAGTCAAGATCTACTCCCAAAATTCCATACGGAATCAGAGAGCAAGTCCAAGTGCTTGGCCTTCATGCGTTGGACCACATATGAAACAGCAAGTGGACAGTGTAGTTGAAATGGAAGACGAGGCATAGTACTTGAGACTGTGGTTCTCAGAGACCAGAAGTGGGGTGTAGCACCCAGGAAGGGACGCACAGCACAAACAGGTCTGGCCAGGTTGGAGCTCAAGGCAGACTGATCATTTGGTGTGCTTTCAGCGTCGGTACAACAGCTATTTAGTGGGGAAGCAGAACTGGCACAAAAATAAGTTTTTTTCATTTCTACTGTGTACTTGGCTGGAATAGAACCAATTTGGATTGTGATGGTTATGGAAAAAGTCACATGTGGAGATCTGAGTTAAATGGTACCATTGATTTTCCACTGGGGACGTCACTGTTCTTATAGATTGGTGCTCAGAGCACTTACCCAGTTGGCCTGCCTTTTAACCTGGCTCTGAGCACAAAGGATCCCAGAATGGGGGTGTCTGCTGACTGCCCTGGTATGAATGGCCAAGGGCTGGTGTGTGTGTGTATGTGTGTGTGTGAACACATATGTGTGTCCTCCTGAACAAAGTGGATTCTGGCAGGTTTGGAAATACTGCAGAATGATTAGTCATATGACGATTGTCTTGAGAGAGAGGGTTTAGAGCCTGGTAATTTTTTGTTTTTGTTTTTGTTTTGAGACAGAGTCTTGCTCTGTCACCCCAGGTAGAGTGCAGTGGCATCATCATAGCTCACTACAACCTCAAACTCCTGGGCTCGAGCAATCCTCCTGCCTCAGCCTCCCAAGTAGCTGGGAGTACAGGTGCGCTACGATGCCTTGCTCATTTTTCTATTTTTAGTAGAAACAGGGTCTCGCTGTTGCTCAGGCTGGTCTTGAACTCCTGAGCTCCACTGATCCTCCTGCCTTGGCCTCCCAGAGTGCTAGGATTACAGGTGTGAACCACCGCGCCTGGCCGAGCCCAGTAATTTTTATATGGCCTTTTCCTTTTTCTTCAAACCCCAGAGCATGGATTTAGGAGTCTGCAGATATGGTAAGGAATATGTCTCTGTTCCTTAATGGCTGTGAGACTCTGGGTAGGTTACTTAACCCCATTCAATGATGGTTTCCTGATCTGTAAAATGGGGATAGCAAGATTTAATTCATAAGATGGTTGTGAAGATAAAACAGCATATAGAAAGTGTTTAATGTGATTCCTGGCTTGTAGTAAGCACTGACTAAATGGAAGCTATTACTGTTACAGGTACTAAGTCAAGGTCAGAAACAGCCTGATGCTTCCCAGCACTAGGGTTTATGATCTTTTCACAACATTACGGGCAATGTCTGTAAGTAGAGAGTTAAAATATTAAATAGCCTGTAGACTTAACTAAACCAAACCCACTTAAAATGGCCCATCATGTGCTACTTTACAAGATACTCAGGAGCCAGTCAATTCTCTTCCGGACAAACAGCCTTTCCTCGTCTTAAAATAGGCAGAATGACTTCAAAGCTGATCTGGCTGAAAAACCTGAGCATTTCTTATTTCTATATAAATTAATAATTCAAAACAAAATTTCTAAATAAAAAACCTCCATTCCGCTAAAAACAAGAGCCCACTAATGGATGCCTGTAAACTTAGCAAGCACTCCCGGTGAGCCATCGGCAGGCTTTTGTTGTTTCTCTGATAATGCATGCTGATGGCCAGGCACTGGCAGCATTGATGGCATCGGCTGCGACCAGGCAACAGTGCAGGACCAACTTCTTCCTGGGCCGTAGATTCTAACACTATCATAGCGAACGTCCAATCCATTAATTGTCAATGAAAAAGTAAAGGGTAACAGTGATGTGTTTTGACATCAACAGTTTTAAACAGCCTAATGAGACATACTAGGATGCCTTCCAAAATTGATGAGCTCAACCATCGATGGGAGGAACCGAAGAAAATGTTCAGCACAGCTGAGGTAACCCAACAGTTCTTTCCTGAGCTGTTCATGAATCCTGAAACTGGAGTGCACTTGAACTTTATTGGGTTTTTTATTTTTTATAATTGGAAATGGGAAATGCTTTTAACTCTCTCAATGCAGGAAGTTTTTTTTTTTTTTCTCCCACTGCTTGTCCATTGAAATGTGTCTTTTGATTAATTATTAGGCAAATTACTAGGCTTCCATTTTAACACTTGAAGATAAAAAAGGTAGTAACTGTATATTCCCTTACAAACATGTTGCCCTTCCCCTCCTCCTCCACCAAACACTACTCCAAACTTGGCTGTTTGGGAGAGTCTCAGGAACATTTCTGTCCTGCTGTCACCCACCCGGGGGGCATAAAGCCATTTGAAATGAGAAAGTTTTGCCTGTGCCTGAGTGTTAGCGGTGTGTTCCAGCTGCTTTGGAAGGCAGGCAAGCCGGGCACATACACACTGAAGGCAGGAGGCCAAGAGGGCGCTGGAGAGAGCCCAAAATGGCTTAAATGCAAAACAGTGAGATTTAGAATTTCAAGTTTTAAGATCAGGACCAGCAGCAAGTACAACTGCAAATCTTTGCTCCCAGATCTTGCAGCACACATCACGTGCACCCACAGCCAATAGGACCCAGGAGCAAAATACATAAGAAGGGCAGGGTAAGAAGGCTGCTTTCTGCCCACTGAGCATCTAGGTGAGCGGGTGCAGCCTCCCTTTCCAGGCCAGCTTGTGGGAAGGTGGTGGATGTGGCTCCCTTTCCTGTAGCTGTAACTGTTGAAAATGTATTCTGTAGTCCGAGCCGGCTACATAATTTGCACGACCTGGTGCAAAATCAAAATCGGGGGCCACTTGTTCAAAAAACAGGAAAAGAGTGCTGCTAAACGTACTAAAATATAAAATGTGTCTTTTCCTCTATGCTCGTGCGTGTGCTCTCTCCCTCTCTCTCTCTGTCCCTCTCTCTCCTCTCTCTGTCATGGTGTTTTTTAGCTCCTATTTAGGGTCATGCTAAACCCTCACAGGCACCTGGGGGTTCCATCCTGTGATGGGCTCCACGTGGTGCACTGCCTGCCAGCTTCCTCCTCCCACCAGCCACCAGACCAACATGCAGTGCCCTGGCCCCAGTGGGAAGTCAGTCCCCGCTTCCCATAGCCCGCCACCCCAACCCTTGGCAGATGGCCCACCCTCAAGGGATTGCAACTTCTGTACCTGGATTGGGGTGGGCTAGAAACTCACACCTACCAAGTTGCCCGCAGAACCCACCATGGTGCTGCCAGCCCGGGGCGGGATGGCTATGGCTATGCCCGACTGGAGACTATATGGGGCACGTGACCAACCCTGACCGCCCCACCCCGCCCTGACATTCCTGGCACCTATGCCAGGTGCAATGTGGGTCTCCCTCTTTTTCCCCCAGCTCCCTACCCACATTACTCCACTCCCTTTCATGGGAGGTATTTGATAGAATCCAGGGCAGCTAAAGAGAGGATAGAAAAGAATGAGATTCAAACGCAAGACGATGCCTCATGACGCTGACCACTGCTTCCCAACCAGCCATGCGACAGACAGCTAATGCTCTCAGGTGGCCCCCTGAGCTACAGTTCCTCGGAGGGGAATGGATGGGGAGCTTATACGTTGGCCCCTCCCCTCCCTCATCAGTCGGAGTTTGCCCCACAGGCATTAACTTCCCTGCACTTCCAGGTTAAATCACCTGCCCTTTCAGCAGCCACAGGGAAAACCAGATCCCGTGCCCTGTGGTGGGCTTCCTCCCCATCTGGAAATGGAACCAGAGGCTCCGGGGGTGTGGCAGGCAGCAGGCGCTCAGATGTGCTCTCCATGAGGGCGGCTGAGGCCCAGAGAACCCATGGCAGCACATAAAATATGTCCACTACAGATGGGCACCTGAAATGGCAACTAGGGACATTTACAACTTCAGCCTTCCAGGGGAATCAAACTCAGCAGTGTTTATTTTCAGGAACCGAGGTTATTTGTGCCTAACGATGATTATATTGAAGGCCCGGGGTGTGACAAATCAGACCATGTGGGAATCCTAACAAGGGCAGCTGTCGCCTTGCTGGGTCCCCTCTGACAGACTCTTGCCAGGCTCCCGGATATGCAGGCAAGAAGCGAGCATGTTGGCAGGGGCAGCTGATGATCTGCTGGAGTTTCTCCAGGGTCTAAATCCTGGAAGGAGGCACAACTGGTGCCATCCTTGCTGCACCCTAAGAAGGGGCCAGTCCTGGAAGTGGTGTTTCCTTCTGCAGGTTTCCCTCCCCCTAGTAAACACCACTTCTGATCATCCACCCTGCTCTGTGTTTTCTGGGACAGAACTTTCCACATCAAGTTCCTCAGAACGCTGTGCTCTACCATATTTAATGACTAGTTCACTGAAACAGGCTTCATGGTTGGACAGAATGGGTGCATGTTCCTTTCTGGAACCCTCTCGTTTTGGAGGCAGACGTCATGACCTCTGTGAGAAGGGTCAGAGCCTTCAGCTTTAACCTTGAGTTACAGAATTAAGCCCAGGGCACATGTGACTAAGACAAAGAGTATCACTATCAAAGTTTCAGATCAGTAAACTTTAAAATAAACATCCTTTTTTATTTAGAAATACTTTTTGAGTTACAGAAAAGTTGCAAAAATAAAAATACCAATATACCCTTTATGCAGATTCACCTATGATTAACATATTACCTCCTTTGTCTTATCATTTGCTCTCTCTAGCTCTGTCTTCAACTCATTATCTATGTAATTTTTTTTCTGAACCTTCTAAGGATAAGTTAAATACATATGCCTCATGCCCTTTTGTCCCTAATACGGCAGTGTGAATTTCCTAAAAATAGAGATAATGTTTTATATAACCACAGTCTAATTTCCAACTTCAGTCAGTTTAACATTGCTACTTGAACTAACATTCATATTCCACTTTTGTCAGTTGACCTTGATAATGTCCTAAGAGAGGTTGCCCTTCAGCAAAGTGTCATGTGGAGTTGCTTCATACCCTGGACCTCAATTTCCTCATTCTTCAAGATTTCTACAAAAGAAACGAATGTCCTGCTTTTGCCCTCTTTCTGCACCCCTGTAAGTGCGTGCTCCAGAAGACATAAAGGCGAACGAGCCAGGACACCTTGTTCTGATGCCTCCTACCAACGGTACTTTCATACAACTCGCATTAGTCACCCATCCTCTAAGCCACTGTCTGGGGGCGAGCATGGGCACCCTGAACCGTCTTGTATGCCTGACCGAGTCAATCATCTTCCCTTATAATTAACTCATCAGGTTGGCGTTTGTGATAAGAAGTGAAAAAGTAAGGAAGACAAGAAGTGTCTGAAACTGTGATTACCTGCAGTGACAATTTTCCTTAAATATGTATTGTTTGTTGGAAGATATTTACCTAGTCTATGGCCATACCACCCTGAATGCTTCCGCTCTCATATGATCTCAGAAGCTGATTGGGTTCGGACCTGGTTATAGTACTTGGATGAAGATATTTACCTAAATCTTCTAACCTAGATAACATTTGATCCCAGATAGTAGTTACTTTTTATTGATATTCAGCATATACTCAGAAAAGTGTATCTAACCTAAGTGTACAGCCCACTGAATTTTCAAAACCTAAACACACCCTTGCAGCCAGCACCCAGATGAAGAAACAGGATGTTACCCATACCCCAGAAGCCTCCTCCCCAAGCACTGCAATAGCCTGGCCCCTGAAAGCAGAAATTCTTTCTTGCTGGTCTTTGGACTATATGTAAATAGAATCATACAGCATGTGCTCTTTTTCCTGGTTTCTTTCCGTCAGCATTATGTTTGTGAGAGTCACCGTTCTCACTCCATGCTGTGGTAGATTGTTCATTCTCACTGCTGCATAGCAGTATAAATACACCAGAATTTATTTACTCGTTTTCCTGTTGATAGACATTTGGGCAGTTTCCAGTTCAGTGTTGCTAGGAGTAGTGCTGCTATAAACATTCAAGTTCATGTGTTGTCACCAACATGAGTATACATTTTTGGTGGATATATACCCAGGAATTATTAGGTCATGGGGTAGATGTATGTTCAGCTTTAGTAGATACTACCAAACAATTTGTTTGTAGTTATGCCAATTTACACTTCCACCAGCAGTGATGAGGGTACCATTTTTCCCAGATCCTCTCCTAAAATGTACCTAAGCAGGTGCCCTACCTACTGGAAGATGTGGTACGTTCTACTGGCTAAAAATCCAAATTCTGGAACTAGACTATCTGGGTTCCATTTCCAGCTTTATTAGTTAATAAATGTGTGACCTTGGGCACCTTACTTCTCTGTGCCTCAGTTTTGTTTTTTCATCTGTAAAATGGGGATAATAATTATCTCCCTCATAGGGTTAAGGATTAAAAGAATCAATGCCTATTAGAACGTTAAGAATGATGCCTGGCGCATGGAAAGCACTCCATAAATATTAGATGTTATTTTCATTCAACTGTATTGAAATGAACTATCGCCAGTGCAGTAAGGGAGTTGAGCATCTTAAGGTTAAAGAAATGGAAAGTTGCCCGCACAACCTGAGGAGGCAGTCAGATAAGGGCCACAAGGGTCTCTGGAGTCAGCATGCATGATCTCTGGCTACACAAATCAAAGCTAATTCTTGGGAACTTGAATGCCCAAATTAAACCAGAATGTCAGTGTCCTGAAATATTTATAGGGAAGTGTCAACCATGTGTAGAAGTAATATTAATGACAGGCTTTGATTTTAATTTTTTTTTTTTTTTGCTATTGAGGCCAGTGACATCTATTAAGTTAACTTGCAATAGAACCTCAGTATTAGTGAATTCCTTACAAACTTTATAGACTTTCATAGTCTATCCCTTGAAAAACACTGTTTTAGGAATTGACATAAATATGGATTTCAGTATAAATATTACACATGTGGATTTAGTAAATAGCCAATGGAAGTGGTAGAGAAGGAATGATCATAGAATCACTGGCTAGAAAGTTCAAAGATACACAAAGCTGAGCCTCACAGCATCACCAGGGGTGAGTGGAACTGGATTTTAATGTCAAATGTCAGCAAATACATTGCCTGTGTCTCCTCTTCTAGTTTAGTGGGACTCAACACTGGCTGCATATTAGAATTACCTGGGGAGCTTTCAAAACTACAGATGCCAGCCTCACACCCGGAAATTCTGATTCAGTTCGTTTGGCAGCAGGGCCCAGATGTTTCCATCGCTTAAGCTCCCCAGGTGATTCTAATGTGCAGCCAGAGTTGAAAAATACTGCTCCTTCAGAGTGTCAATAGTGACAATACAGGCGGTGCCTTCTGAGTGCTAATCTCTTCCAGTGGGGCAACAGAGTGAGGGCCTGAGTAGTTTCTCTGGCATCTGTCTGCTTTGGTCAAGAAAGGTTCCAAACACTGGCTCAACTGGCTATTATCTGATGCATTTTCTCTCATACCTATAACTTCAGAATATTCCAGTCTATTTTAAGCCTTCCTGTGGTTTTGAAAGCACAATACTTTCCAAGCCAAAGACTTACCATTTCAAATCTCATGGGCTATGATTCAACCTAGCACAGAACTAAACAAGACTAAATGCCCCAATTAGTAATTGGACATTTTCTTATTGATGAAAGAAGATACATGAAAATGCATTGAACTGTAAAGCCCTTCATAAAAGAGTGAGATTGTTTTTTATGTTGTTGTTGCTATTACCTGCGATGTAAACTTCAGGAAGTTAGGAGAAGGCAATGGAGTAATCACCATATTTGTACATGGGCACATGTGACTTTGAGTTTCTGGCTTGGCCACTTATTAGCTGTGGGTCCTTGCCCTATCCGAGCTGATGTTTTATGAAAGATGGGAGCATTGGTACAGGTACACTTCAGAAGGAAATTTTGTAGATGAAAGGAGCTAATATAAATGGTGCTTGGCAAGGAATGAGCCATGAGTAAATGGTGGTTACCCTCCTGCATTAGTCAGCTAATGCTGTGATGCTGCTGCATAACAAACAACCCCCAAAATCTTAGTGGCTTACTAAAACAACACTTGTTTTTCCCACTCATGTGTCTGTGGGTCTGCTGTAGCAGCTCTGTTTAAGGCTGCCTGCAAATCAGATTGAGGCCTGTTCCACATGTGTCTCATTCTGGAGTCAGCAGCTACTTGGGGCATGCTCTTCTCATGGGAGATGGCAGGACTGCAAGAAGGGCCTGGCAGAAATTTGCAATGCCAACAACTTAGCTCGGAACTCATTCATTATCACTTCCACCCACTTTTAGAGCAAGTCATATGGTCAACCTCAAAGTCAATGGGACAGTGAAGGGAAGAGAAGGAAAAATGGTGAACATATGATACATCCTACCATATCTCCTTTCCCTCCTGGGTGCCAACAGAGGAGAAAAGAGAGGTAAGGAGCTCTGCCTTACACCTCATTTGGGATAGCGTGTCCGGCCTCATTTGTAGAGGTGCTCTGGCACGCACTCAGGGGAAGAAAAGCCATTCTCTGCTACAGCAGCCTCCTTTCTGTCTCCCCTCCCCCTCCAGGTGTTTGTGATGAGGGACAAACCACTCAGAGGCAATGTAGAATTCACCAGAAGTCTTCTCAAATCTTGCTTGCACTAATACATCTAAACGGATTGAAAGGTAAAAAGAAACAATAGCAGGTGAAGTTTAGCAAAACAGACTATACTATATACCGATTGTCAAGAAACTGGGTCTTTGTCTAAATTCAACCCTTTCCTTTTACCCTTCCAACATCTTTTTAATGTATACATGACGTTTATGAGTATTTGCTCTAAATGATGTAATCACTACTCCAATATCTAATGGGGGTAGGCTAAGAACCCTTTATTTGAATTCTAACGTTTCATTTGAATTTTGAAACTGGATGAATAGGCAGCCCTGTCTCTCTTATCTAACAGGAGTGTTCTGGCCAAACGTGTAATGTGGTCAGTAGAGCTTACGAGACATGCCATTGCATATTCACTAGCAACAAGAAGAGTTTAGTGAAAAGACCAAAGGTGTTTAGCAAACAATAACTGTCATAATTAAGGGTAATTTGGAATGTATTTCAAGACATCAAATCATTTTAAAGTCATCCCCCTAAGGATCTTTGTTGAAGGATATTTAAAAACAGCAGTGTGAGTAGAGGGCGGCTGTCAGTGCCTGGGTTGCAGACCTCATGGCAAGCTACAGAACCATGCTTCTCCGGAAATAGTCTCTAGACCACCAACATCAGAATCATCTAGGGCTGTTGGTTAGAAATGCAAATTCCCAGGCAATCTTCAGACTTACTGAATCGGAATCTCTGGATGTAGGACCCAAGAATCTCCACTTCTTTATGCACATTAAGGCTTTTGTATAAAATCCAGTGTAGACAGAGGCCCTGCACATTTTTGATTCCAAGTATTGGTTATGGAAAATGTGAGGTTAGATTAATCACTCTCGCTGATAAATGCAGCCAAAGGATTTTTTCCATTATTATTACTGAACTTTTTTTTTGAAAACTAATTTTGTTAAAACTCTCACCCAGGGTGCTACTGTAACAAGATTTTTGTGCTTTTTTTTTTTTTTAAAACAATACTTGAGCATTAGAAGCCATATTTTCTGTTAAGATCTCTACTTTAATATTAAAGTAACAATTTTCCTCCCATTTTCTCAAATACCAATGGCCTACAAAACTTATATAAACATTGTTGGATAAAAGAAAAGCAAGTTTTGTGAGTAATGGGGGAGGGTTTTATTTGTATATTGAATTTAGCACATTTTTTTTCCTGACGGATAGATGATAAACTGCTTTTTTATGGTATTTTAGGTGCATGAACTATCTACAGTGAAGGTAGCATAATCACCTAACTTAGAATTATCTTTTCTTTTTCACTTAGTAAGTACATTCTAGTATATTTTATCTATGTGCATGGGATAATAAAAAGCATTAACTGTTTCACTAAATAAATTAAACGGATGTTTCTGAGAGTTGGGAGAAATATAGAAAACAACTAAGAACGAGTTGTCAGACTCCTCCTCTCCTTTCTTCCACCTTCTTTCACTTCCTGTTTATTACATTTAAGATTCAAGGCCTTTATCTTAATGGCTTCCAGCTTTCAACTGTATGGAAAATGAATTTGAATCATTTGGAAGGTTCTGAAAATTTCTTATGTAATCACTGAGCACAAAGATGCAAAAAGGTGTGGGAACATCTGTTTCCCAGATTAGGAGTGTTAACCGGGATATTGAAAAAAAATCCATCCCTTTATCTCTCCTTAATCCAATTAGCAAACACAAGTCATTCTAAAAGACTCTGGCAACCGCTGCTCAGAGAGGGAACAACCTAGAAGAGAAATGCAAAAAGGGAATTTTCAGCATAATGAAATTTAAGGACTATTAGAACTATAGTAAGAAAGGTAATGATAAGGCACATGTTTTAAGGCTCTTGTGTGCTTGGGCTGGAAGTTTTCTCACTGTATTTTATGACAAGGAAAGACTTTTTTTTTTTTTTTTGAGTGGCAAGGAAAAATAATGTTACCTCCAAAGTGATTCAAGGGAAAAAAAAGATTTCCCTGTAAAAATAGTAAGATATTCCCTGACCAACAGGGCTAAAATGTCAACAGTGCTGATATGCTCATCAAGCATTTATTTCTATTTTGAACTTTTCTAAACTGTTTGCCTCAACATAGCCTCCAGCATTTTTCAGAATTCAGGGGAAAGCCCTGGAATTTAAGCTAACATTTTTTGATTCATACACAGATTCTAGTGTCAAAGGTTGAGTGGCTATATATAGCTGAACACAAAATGGCTCCAGCTGTTTGGTTGCTCAGTGATTTTACCCTGAGCGTCCAGCAACTTGGGGTTTTATTACAGGGTTCCCGAAATAAGGGTCTGATTGTAACCTGATACTATAATAATAAAGTAAATATCAATAGAATGACATTGGAACATTCAGACAAGTGACAAACTGCCTGCTTTTACTGTCAAGCTACTGAGAACCATTTCTGGTTTTGGTACACATCTATGCATGATTAAACTTTCGATTTTTCCACCATTGACTGTTTCTAAAACTAATCCTGCACCTTAAAATTGGTCTACATGGGTATTTTGCCTAATTGAAGAGTGAAAGTTTTTTACCCTAATTTGTTCATTTTGGTAAAAGCTACTGCCTGAAGGACTCTGGGCTTGTGTACACAATTGTAACTAGAAAAAATAGGGCACAATTCCTGGCACACAGAAAATGCTCTCAATCAATGTTTGTTGAATGAATGAAAAAAGGAAAAATAGTGGGTTTAGACTAGACTAGAGCAGCAAATTTGTACACACACATGCACAAGCTTTTTTGGCCATCATAGGAGTGACCTAGAATTCTTTACAATATAAAGCTGAGTTCCAAATAGAGACAAATTAGTTAATATTTCATTATGATTACAGCATCTAGAAAACCCCCATGACTCTCTGAATCTCTACTGGAGCACCTCTCTTCGTCCTCCTAATGAATTGCAGACACGTGATCTCCAATGTAGACTGCCAAAGCTTTGAGAGCAGAAACGTTGTCTTACATCATTTTTGAAGTTTTCATAGCACCTAATTCAGGGCAGTGGATCTAATACACACTTGAATATTGGTTGAGCTGTACCATATAGGGTTTTTAGAAAATCAAAACTAAAAATAAAATTTAGGGTTGTAGTATGTTAGTGTAGTTTATATCAATTAGTATTGTATATGTGATTTTTCGGTGTGGGGCATTCAACTTTTCAAAGCACTTTTCTTCACTTATGTTCTCCCTTAAGCCCTCCTGGGCTAGGAGGCTGGGTAGAAACAATTACGTCTGCTATCCTCTGACTATGGGCAGATTCAGCTACCTTGTCATACCACCAAACCATTGGCTTGACTTAATGCAGACAATTAACCAGTTGTTTTAGAATTACATGGACAGAAATTGATAGTAGGTTATGTTGCAATAATCCATGTTGAACATCTTGCAGTTAATTGTGTTGAATGGTATTAAAGTAATAGATAACTTTTATTGGGCACTTCCTCTGTACCAGGGATTATTCATTCAAACTTCCTATAGAGAAGATACTTTTATTATCTCCATTTTTCAGATGAAGAAACTGAGGTTAAGTGACTTAAGTCACCTTAAGTTAAGGTCAGATAGCTAAGAATGAGACAGTCCTATGGTTCGAACCCAGGCAGAGTGGTACCTGAGGTTTCTCTAGCTAGAGTAATATAGCAAAAAGGGAGCATCTACTTTTTTTTTCATAAAAGTAAGGGAAATGGTCAACCATGAAATTACAACTCAAAGAAAGTCACCTACAGATCTTTCCACCTTATTAGAGTAATGGGGGGGAAAGTGGGTTCTAGACCTCCCAAGACATTAGAGTAACTTAGGTAGAAATTGTGAAACTGCATGATTTCTGTCCTGGATATTTGCTCTGACAAGATCTTGGCAAATAAATCCAATCCAAGAGAGAGATTTGATGGGAATCATTTGCAGGGCCTATATTCTCCAAGATACAAGAAAGACCCAAAGGGTAACATGTTCTGCTAAATTAGATGGAGTGTGTTGAATTAAGTACGGCCAGTCCTCTAGGTTTGCCGGCAGTTCTCCAGTGACTAGTAGAGGGAATTTTTCTCTAGTCTGTTACTAGTCCTCTGATAGCTGATGCACCACGCCCAGTCTCTCCTAGCCTGTTTTCTTCTTGAAGCTAGATGGAGCATCCTTAACGAAACGGGGCACCTCCATCTTGCTACTTGCAATTGTTAGTATTAGTCAATGAGTTTGGGAAGCTTTCTGGACATAGGACAAATTGAAGAGAGAGAGAGAGAGAGAGAGAGAGAGAGATGAAATGACACTGAAAGTCCTTGGGAATGTACTGGCATTACAAAGGCTTTTAAAAACCAATCACTAATTCAATATGATTAATTGTCTTAAAGTAGCTTGTCGGGTGTTTCCTGAGCAGCATTTGAGGTCACTTCAAATGAAGTAAATAAACCACAGCTAATGTGCTGACATTTTGCAGAGAAAAGACAACTGCTAAAAATGTCCACCCAATTTCCATTACTTACTACAAGTCGTTAGAAACAAGGAATGTGTTTATCGATCTAAAGTGGCTCAAACACTATTTTCTTTCTTCAGACTGATTAGCCGGAGGGAAATTCAAGAATGTGCCCTGCGACAGAGACAGAAACAGAGAGAGAGAGAGAGAGAGAGAAGCTCTTCAGGTGAGAAGCTGTTACTTCTCAACCCTAGGACTGCTTGTCTAAGAGCAACAACTGGGTTTCTATTAAAGCAAATCAATTTTTGCCTCTAATCACTATTGGGCGAGTTCTAGGGGTCTGGGACTAGAAACACCAGCATAATCTGGAAACCTGTCAGACACTCGGAATCTCAGTGTCCCCCCAGACCTAACTGAATCAGAATGTGCGTTTAACAAGATGTCTGGGATTCATATGCACATTAGTGTTTGAGAAGCTCTAGTCTAGGCCAACATGAATTGTTATTTTGTTACAGCAAGTGTTATAGCGGGTGGTCCCGAGGGCAAACCGAGCGGCACACGGGGAGTCGGACAATCAAGGTTTATTCACCAGCGGGCTCAGAGGGGTCTTGCCACCAAATTCTGAGCCCCATCTACCCAATTTTTCCCACTTTTATTAAGTTGGGGTGGTCCAAGGGCCGGGGTCTCAGGTGACTAATGCCCGCCAGGTAACCGGTTAGGTTAGTTGCTACACCAGGTAATAGGTTTAGTGTTATACTGATGTGCCAGGTGTTAGGTTAGTATTATGCTAATGCGGGTCTTCCATGAGGGGTGGGGGTCTCAGGTGGCTGCTGTGTTAAGTAATAGATGGGGGTTTTCCTTATCAATTTAAACAGTCACTAGAAAAGGGAGCTGGTTAAGGAAAGTAGAAAATGCTGCCTGCCAAAAGCACCTTTCTCCAAAAATGCATTGGTGTTGCTACACTTGCCCCTACCCACTACTCCAGCCTCAGAGTAAAAACTGAATAGGCCCCGTTGCCACGTGGCCCAACATACGAGCACAAAAGCTGAGTCTGAGGTTGTTAGTTGATATCCAAAATACCAACTAGAGGCAGACTTCAAAGGATGAACTTTAATCTAATTATTGCACAGAAATGTTTTAAAAGCATTTTTTATGGCTGTTTACCAGCCACACAGAGTTTGCCAAGGTAGTACAAAACTGTAAGGACAAAGATGCATTTGGTCTTGCGGGGAGAGAATTTAGGAAAAATCAGCTAGAGTGAACGCTGGGCTTCAGCCAGCCCAGGCGAGGATGCCATCATGGAAGACTGATGTGAAACATCTGGGCCAGCTTTGGCAGCCACTGTGCAAAACTGTTCGGGGAGAAAGGCTGTGTGAAAATATTCACACCCACAGCATAATTTGGGGGAAATTTTCTTAGTTTGTTTGATACCAAGTGGACAAATTTCATTTCTCTGTTGGGATAATTTTGTTCAAATGTCCTGTAAGAGGAGAAATTGTTTTCTCCACTTTTCCTTGTGTGCTCTCTGTGAAGGTTTAATTGCTTCTTCTGAGGCTTTATCTGGAATCGGCATGACCAGGCTCATCCCACGGAATGAAGAGTTGTGCAGGCGCTGGCTGAGGCTGCAGAAATAATGAACTAAAAATAGACACATATCTCTAACTCATCAAATGGCCATACAGGCTTACCAACCCGAAAATATTCATAGGAGACCAGTTCTGCCGCTGGCAAACTTGGCCCAAATCCCTGTTAGGTAAGTTCATTAACAAGCAAAGCATTTCATTTTCCTTGCTTTAAGTTTTTCATGAGAGAGAAAGCGTGTGCGTTTTAAAACCATGAACCTGATTTCATTTTGTTCTTTGGAAAACACTGACCACTTTCATGGGAAAATTCCTGATTATAGTGACACTTTTGCTTGTCTTACCACAGGTCACCTTAGAACCAGGGTTCACATAAAATGGACTATTGGAGTCCATTATTCTTTGTCTATGCTTAGCCTGTTATCTTGTTGTGCTCGGTTGGTGGAGATGGGGTTGAGAAAAACAAACCTAATTTTCATTCTAGACAAGGAACAATCTTGTGCTTCGAAACACACAAACAAAAACTGCTTTAAAGCAATTCATCCAAACCCACCTGGACTATTTGCAGGGCAAAGGTAGTTGTTATTACTGTCCATTTACCTGCTGGAGTGCCTTTTGCATTTGAAGAGCAAAGAGGCGATAGTGTTGCCATGTTTGCAAAACTATGCGAGAAAGGTTGACAAATAATTTATAATCACGTTCACAGCAAAGAACACATTTATCTGAGCATTGGGAGGCTGCTATTTGCGTAGTAACTTAACAATTCTCAAGGTGCAGGAGATGCCTTCCAGGATGGTCTTCAATGATCCCTTCCTCCTGATACTGTGTAATCCTTTCCCCTGGATTGATGGCTAGATTGGTAGTGACTCACTTCTAATAAATAGAGTAAGGCACAAGTAATGCTGTGTGACTTGAAACTTGGGCATAAAAGGCACTTTCTCATTCTCTCTTGCATTCTCTCTCTCTCTCTCTCACTCACACACACACACACACACATCATCATCATCATCATCATCACCATCACCATCATCATCTACTTAGGGCAAGCTAGGGCTGTATGTGAGCACTTCTATGGAGAGGCCCATGTAACAAAGAACTGAGGCCTCTGGCCAACAGCCACTTGAGTATGCTTGGAAGGGGACCCTCTAGCCTCATCAAGTCTCAGATGGCTGTAGTCCCAGCTGATGCCTTGATTATAGCATTGGAAGAGACCCTGGGCCAGAATCACCCAGCCAAGTTGTTCCCTGATTCTTCACCCACAGAAACTGTGAGATAATAAATATTCTTTGTTTTAAGATGCTAAGTTTTGGGTTAATTTGCTGCACAGTAATAAATAGCTAACACACAAGGGTATTATGCTTCGTCTAGATTTATCCTCTCATTTATTGGGCAGGTACTTATTGAGAGACTACGACATGCCAAGCATTGCCTCAGCAGAGGTTAATCATCTACTGAACACAAGAGACATATATTAAGGAACTCCTGGTTTCCAGGCTCTATATACATAACACAGAGAGAAAGATTTCACGCTGAGAAATTTGTGTGTGTGGCTGTCATCTTTGGAAATACAATCTAACACCTATAGTTACTACTATACATTTGCTATTTATATATTAGTGGCTCAATAGATATTTGTAGATTGAATGCCTATGAGTTGTGCCCACTTGTGTCCTTTGAAAATGAAGATGACACTGCACATCTCTCTCCCTTACCCCATATATTCACTTAATCACAAGATCTTTTCAATTCTCCTTTCTATGTGTTAGCAGAGCTAGCTATTGGGCCCTTTCAAACACCACACCTCCAAAGTGGCGTCCTCCTACCCGCTCTGAGAAGCGTTCCCTGACCCCTCCTGGTAGATCTCTGAATGTATTATAACTCTTTCCTGTTGACATTGTCCCACCCCCACCCCATTGGTCTATGTCTCTATTTTTGTGCCAGTACCATGCTGTTTTGGTTACTATAGTTTTGTAGTATAGCTTAAAGTCAGGTAAAGTGATGCCTCCTGATTTGTTCCTTTTGCTTAAGGTTGCTTTGGCTATTCAGGCTCTTTTCTGGTTCCATACAAAACATACAATTATTTTTTCTAGATCCGCAAAATATGATGTTGGTATTTTAATGGGGATTGCATTGAATCTATAAATCAGAAGAATTGGTACCCATACTACAGAAATTATTTCATGACATTGAGAAGGAAGAAATCCTCCCCAATTCATTCTATGAAGCCAGTATCAACTTGATACCAAAGCCAGGAAAGGACACAACAGCAACAAAAAAACACTACAGACCAATATCCCTTATGAATATAGATGCAAAAATTCTCAATAAAATTCCAGCAAAATGAATTCAGCAGCACATCAAAAAAATAATCCACCATGACCAAGTGGGCCTCATCCCAGAGATGCAAGGATGGTTCTACATATGTAAATACATAAATATGATTCACCACATAAACAGAAACAGAAACAAAAACAAAGACCATATGATCATCTCAGTAGATGCAGAAAAGGCATTTGACAAAATCGAGCACCCATTTATGATAAGAACTCTTAACAAAATAAGTATAGATGGAACGTATGTCAAAATTATAAAAGCCGTATACATATACAACAAACCCACAGCCAACGTCATACTGAATGGGGAAAGGCTGAAAGCATTCCCACTTAGAACTGGAACTAGACAAGGTTGCCCACTGTCACCACTTTTATTCAACACAGTGCTGGAAGTCCTAGCCAGAGCAGTCAGGCAAGAGAAGGAAATCAAGGGTATCCAAATGGGGAAAGAAGAGGTCAAACTATTGCTCTTTGCTGACAATATGATCTTATATCTAGAAAACCCCAAAGATTCTGCCAAGAGCCTCCTGGAATTGATAAATAAATTCAGCAGAGTCTCAGGTTACAAAATCAATGTACACAAATCAGTAGCATCTCTATACACCAACAACAGTCAAGCTGAGAATCAAATCAAAGACTCAATACCCTTCACAATAGCTACAAAGAAAATAAAATACCTAGGAATACAGTTAACCAAGGAGGTGAAAGACCTCTACAGGGAGAACTATGAATCACTGAGGAAGGAAATCACAGAGGATCTAAACAAATGGGAAAACATATCATGTTCATGGATCAGCAGAATCAACATTGTTAAAATAGCCTATACTATCTGTTTTGTTTTTTAATAAAACACATGGTCATTTCATTTAATGTTGGTTTATCCAGTGGTTAATCTAACAAATTTTTTGATTACCAGTGTTTTGGGGTCATCTCATGTCCCATTAGCAGTTCTATTAAAAAATAAAAAAGGAAAAAACTCCATGGTTGGTACTGAATAAATGTTGAATAAATTAATTATTATGAATTCTTTTAAAATGATGGCATTAAAGTCACATTTTTCAATATTATAGCATGTAAGCAGCTCATAGTACATTAGTTAGAGCAACCTCTAAAACCATTGGCTCCTATTTTTGGCCTGCCTATTTCATTGATTTGTGCCTTTCAACATTCTTACCTAAAGCATTAATTCCATTTTTAAGATATTGAGTTTGGGGAATAAGAAGTTATGAAGTCTGTGTTCCAATGCCAAAAACAATCAACACAAGTGAGTTGCGTGGCCTTGAGTAAACCTTTCCACTTCTCTGCACCTTGGTCTCTGTTTTCTCATCTGTAAAATATCGATGTTGGCATGTGAATGAATTGATTCAGTTACACACAGGGCCTGGACTAGGGGGAGAGGCAAGTGAGGTACTGGCCTCAGGAGCAAAACTGAAGGGGGTGCCACAAAACTTGGTCATCAAGAAAAACAACATTTCAGTGAAATATTTTTTTATAAAAACAAAATTAATGCAAAAGATCCAAAATCTCGATATGTTAAATAAGGGTGGGATCACTATTGCTGATTTTTCCCTTTTGTCTCAGGTTCCAATATGGCCCAGCATGGTACTGTTACTGAACCTGATTTTGGTATTTTAAAAATTGCATTGAAATATGATTCATCTTGATGACTCTTGTTGAGCTCTGTTTAATTTTGCACCGAAGGGCAATGCCTTACTTGGCTCACCCGGTCCTGTTACCTTGGCTAATGAACGTCTCCTACTGCTAAGCACTGTTGGGACATAGCAGTCCTTGCTTTCAAGGAGCTCACAGCTTCATTTGGAAAGAAAGGTGGGTGAGCAGCGTTTAATTAGGACAGTGGCAAAAGTGTTGGGATAGAGCTAAACAATGAAGGCAATGATATCAGATGAGACTATGTATATAAAAAATCACAGTAATTCACCCCAAGGTGGTATGACACAGTGGTTATGCGTGCAGCCCGGAGCTAGATACCTGGGCTCAGGCCCTATGTCTTCCAATTACTGGCTCTGTAATCTTGCACAAGTCATGCCTTAACTTCTCTGCATTTCACCTGCACCAATTACAGAAGTGAGAATAATCTTACCTACTTCATAGGGTTGTGTGGATTAAATGAGCTAAGGCATATCGAGTGCTGAGAATAGCGCCTGGGATGTGGTGAGCTCTAATGTCAGCTGTAACTAGAAAGCACTCATTTGCAAGGGAGGAGAAGCTCTGCCAGATAAGATGAAAGCAAGCTGGTAGGAGTTGGGGTGATTTTTATCTTTCTCTGATTTGTCACTCTCTGTCTTAAACCACTTTCCCTTAGTTCCAGTTGAGCAGGAAAAGCTATTTCATCTTTGGCAGTTCTTCCAAATTCAGTAGACTGTGACCAGATCATTTAGAAAGTTAATGGACAATTCCTGGCTCATGTACAAATGTACAAATCCTCATCATTTTTCTCCTGAGCCTTTGATATAAAGAACGACAAGTGGACACTGTAATGTTCCCCTTCAGAATGTACAAGGAGTCTTTTATTCACATTGTTTCACAGGGAGATGAATATGAGCCCTTTGAGGTGGGTGGAAGTAACCCTCCAGTACCTTTAAAATCCTGTGCTTACAAGCACAGGGTGAAACTGGAATGGACATTTTTCCTTTTCATTGGGTCAACTGGATGTTCTGAGAGGGTCTCAGTACAATCCCCCCTCCCCTAATTTGTTCCTACAAATCTGTCTGCTCTGATGTTATAAAGAGCATCCCACATTTTAAAAAGTACTCCTCTGTTTTCTCAATTGTCTAGAAATTTAAATATAGACTGAGTCATAGGTGATATTTATAAATTGTTGTTTATGTTGTTACTTGTGAAAATAGCATTATGGTTATATAAGAAAAATGTTTTTGTTGTTGTTGTTGTTGTTGTTTTATTCTTATTTCAGCATATTGTGGGGGTAAGGAAAAACGTTTTTCTTCTTCTCCTTTCTTCTTTCCCTCTCTCCCTCCCACCCCTCTCAATGCATACTGAAGTGAAATGACATGACAACTAAGATTTGCTTTAGAGAACGCAGCAAAAAAAAAAAAAAAAAAAACAAACTGTGTGTGGGGATACTTGGTAAAACAAGAATGGCAAAGTATTAGTGGTTGTTGAATCTGGGTGATGGGTATGAAGGGGTTACTTGCATTCTCTAGTTTTATGTAGTTGTGGAAATTTTCCCAATAAAAAATAAAAGCACATTTTTCTGTTTTAAGGCACTGAGTCTCAATCTTGCCTTGGCCCCTGGGTGGCACGTTGGCACCATCCCTCCCTCAACGGTGTAAGGTGGTTTCCCTACCAGTGTGCCGGTGTGGGCTACAGGTGTGGCTGAGATAAAGACCCCCTCAGCCCTTGGAGCCACCAGTGGGGCCTAAGGTAGAGGTTGTGGCTTGGAGTGGCCAGAATTCCTGCACTGGTAGCCTACAGCCATGAGTAGACTCATCTCTCTGCCCTAAGGTGCTGTTCAGATAATCACCACTTTCTTTGAAAGCCTCATGATAAAAAGAAAACACTGGTTCAATATCGTTCCCAAATAAGATGCAAATATCCCCTGGGAGGGGTTAACTTAACAAGCCACCATCAACTCTTAACACCTTGGGTGTTCCCCTGATTAGCTCTGAGGATCCTGACAGTCCAGTGACATGTCCCTCCCATATCAGGTGAGTTTGGGACCTTGGGGAGCAGGGGTGGGATCGGACCCTGGGGAAGCCTGTGAGCTGGTTTCTGGGCTCCAGAGTGAGTAGGCCCGAGGGGAAGAGGGAAGAAAGATGCTGGGAAGTTAGGAGACTGGTGGTTGGGGGTGGGGAGTTGGGGGGAGGGCAGAATTGTGGGCAGTAGCGTCCCAGGGAACCCCAGGAGGAAAAAGTCCTCCAGCATCACATTCTCTGAGTCCCCTCAGAAACCAGCTTCTTCCAGGCTGCTGCATAGCCGTGTCGTGGAATAGTTCCACATGGCGGGGAGAAGCAACTTCTTGAAACCCTTCCTAGGGCTTCTACCCTCCATAGATTTATGTACACTTGAACTTTAACCACATTGTTAAAGAACCATAATCAGGGGAATTCTTATTTTGAATCAAATGCCCCCAGGTGAATTTATACCCCAATGTCCTAGTTTGGGTTCTCTCAGAAATAAAAACTGAGTCTCTATGAGGACCACACTAGCCCTCGACTGACTTAGCACTTTTTTTTAACATAAGAAATGATGAGTCAGGCGCGGTGGCTCACGCCTCTAATCCTAGCACTCTGGGAGGCTGAGGTGGGCGGATTGTTTGAGCTCAGGAGCTCGAGACCAGCCTGAGCAAGAGCGAGACCCCGTCTCTACTAAAAATAGAAAGAAATTATCTGGACAGCTAAAAATATATATAGAAAAAATTAGCCGGGCATGGTGGTGCATGCCTGTAGTCCCAGCTACTCGGGAGGCTGAGGCGAAGGATTGCTTGAGCTCAGGAGTTTGAGGTTGCTGTGAGCTAGGCTGACGCCATGGCACTCTAGCCCAGGCAACAGAGCGAGACTCTGTCTCAAAAAAAAAAAAAAAAAAAGAAGAAGAAGAGATGCCGCATTTCAGAGAGATGGGAAGTGAATAGGAAAGGAAGGTGAAGAAGACACTTTAGAAGCAAAGTTACTGACAGAAGAGATATGCAGTGGTGATGTCATGTTTCAGGTCAACAGGAACTAACCTCTCTTCCTAATAGCACCCTTATAGTTTTGGGGGGCTCACCTTTCTCCTACTGTGTCTTGTCTTGGAGGGAGGTGGTCTGTCCCCTCCAGTGCACATTCATGATTCCAGATGCTTCCCTCACTTGATGCAAGCAGGTGACCTAGGTTAGACCACGGGACACCTTCTCCCCAGTCTTTGAAGCCTGAGTGATATAATCTGAACACTGGTTAGAGGTCATTTATTGCAGCTCCCCAGTGCTAACCGGCCTCTTCCAAGTCTTCTTTTTGTCTCCCAAATCCCTGCAACAAATGGAACTTTTGCTCAAGATTGCAAGAAGCAGTTTCTGCAGCCAAGAATCCTGATGAATAAAAGAGGGCTAGTACTAAAGATTTAATGATAACTGAGAGTGATTTCTTTCTCTTCAAATTTTTTTCTGATTATGAAAGTAGACTGTACTCAATGTAGAAAATTGAGAAAGCATAGAAAAGTATTGAAAACCAAAAAATAAAGACCTTATAATTTCAAAGGCAGACACTATTGATTTAGCTGAGATGATGCTGTGCATGCGATTTAATATCCAGTTTATAGCATTTGGCATGGCATTTTTGCTGCCTTTTTTTTTACTTGACATATCCCATACATTATTTCTTTATTTTAATAACAACTTCTCAAATATTATTTTGATGATTCATAATATTCAGTCTTCTGGATATATCATGCTTTTCTAAAAATTGCTACCATCATTTAACATTCTGGCGCTCTCAAAATTTCTTGCTATCATAAGGAGTATTTTCCTGAATGTTTTTGTTCATAAATCTTGGTCTGACAGTTTTGATTCTGTCCGTGGGCTTGATTCCCAGAAGTGGAGTTTTTGTTTCAAAAGAAATGAACACTTTAAAAGCTTTGGAGAGCTGGGGCCAGAATGATCTCCCAATAATAATATACCAGTTTATATTTCCACTAGTGCACTTAATAGGATTTTTAAAGATGGTTAATTTGAGAGAAACAAGTTATCTCATTCCTAATCTAATTTCTTTGACTTACATTGATTCAGTTTTCTTCTTTCAGAATTGTCTATCTTTGCATTAATATTTTTCTCTGAGCTTTGCACAAACTCTTTATATATTAAAGATATTAATCCTGTGTTGCTTTTGTTGAAAATAGTTTTCTCGGCTTATTTACCTTTTCTTTCTTTTCTTTTTTTTTTTTGAAACAGAGTCTCACTCTGTTGCCCAGGCTAGAGTGAGTGCCGTGGCGTCAGCGTACCTCACAGCAACCTCAAACTCCTGGGCTCAAGCGATCCTCCTGCCTCAGCCTCCTGAGTAGCTGGGACTACAGGCATGCGCCACCATGCCTGGCTAATTTTTTCTATATATATTTTTAGTTGGCCAGATAATTTTTTTCTATTTTTTTAGTAGAGACGGGGTCTCGCTCTTGCTCAGGCTAGTCTCGAACTCCTGAGCTCAAATGATCCTCCCACCTCGGCCTCCCAGAGAACTAGGATTACAGGCGTGAGCCACCGCGCCTGTCCTATTTACCTTTTCAATCTGATTGTGTTGCTTTTAGCTATTCAAATGTTTAAAATTTTTATATTGTTAAATCTAGCAAACTTTGTCCCCATGAAGAAACCTTTGAGAAGTTCTTGTTTCAAACTTGTAAAGTCCTCCTTGATCTCAGTATTTGATAACTATTCATTTTGAAGAATATTTTTATCTTGAATCCTCTGTTCAGTAATATTGCCACCGATGCTTTCTTTTGCCCACTTTTGGCTGATGTGTCTTTACTCACCCTTTTAATTTTAACCATTCAGTGTAATTTTATTTTAGGTTGTCTTTTGTAAGCAGCAAATAATCATGTTTTGTTTGTTTTTAACACTGGGTGAGTATCTCTGCTTTTTATTACAGAGTGTCAAACGATGATGAGCATAAAAACTGACACATGTGCTCCCATTTCAGGCAATTTTTTGTATTCTCTCTTAGTTTTATTTACTATTTTCTATATTTTCTTGCCTATATCATGGGCATCGTGTTTTTGTTTTCTTTTCTTCAATGGTAATTTGGAAGGTGGTTCTTAATTCTGGTAGCGGTTATCTTTTTCATAAAATAAATAATTTATTTATTGTATTTTTTATTAAGGTGTGGTTACCTTTAAGTTTATTAAATGTAGCCCTAAACCTGTATTTCTCTAGTTGTCAAAATGAAGAGTAAAAGTGTAATTTTTTATGTCAGCCATCTAACAATTAAGTGGGTCTTATTTTTGTTTGTTTTGTTTTTATTCCCCACAAATTCCTGTCTTTAGTAATGTAATATGGGGTCATAAAGCTCAGAGAGTTATTATACTCTATTTATTATGTAAGTGTCCTTTTTCAAGATTTGGTTTTGTTTCTTTATTTCTTTATTTTTTTTTTATTTTTATTTTTTTATAGAGACAGGGTCTCGCTCTTGGTCAGGCTGGTCTCGAACTCCTGACCTTGAGTGATCCTCCCACCTCGGCCTTCCAGAGTGCTGGGATTACAGGCGTGAGCCACCGCGCCCGGCCAAGATTTGGTTTTGGATTTTGCATTCGAGGTAGTAAACATATTTATGACAATTATTTTCATTCAACTAAATATTTAATTGACTTCTAGGTTCACTACTAATTTGTTTATGGTATGGTACAACTTTTTCAACTAGGGCATGCATATGAGAATTGCATAAGGAGTGCTCCTGATTTTCCAATCAGCTCTGACAATGATGATGAAAACACCTCTTGACACTCCCTTTAGCTTCCCAGTCTTCAGTTGAGAATTGCTGGTATAACAGTCTTCAACAAGGCTTCAACTCCTTGTTCTGCCACTTCCTTGGTCAGTTCTTTCTTTTCTTTTCTTTTGTTTTTTTTTAATAGAGACCTGGTCTCCCTAGGTTGCCCAGGTTGGTCTCGAACTCCTGGCCTCAAGTGATCCTCCTGCCCTAGCCTCCCAAAGTGCTGGGATTACAGGTGTGAGCCCCCACACCCAGCCACCTTGGTCAGTTCTTGAACAAGTTACTTAATCCTTGACCATCAATTTTCTCATCTGTAAAAATGGTTAATTCTTACTTTCTAGGATTGTAATCTGTACAGATCATCTGTAAAGTGCTTAGCATGGTGCTTGACAACAGCAAGCTCTTAATCAAAATTATTACAATTGCTATTTTATATTGATAGGTCCATTGTTACAGGGCTCCTTTCTTATGCAATTTCAATTTTTACTTTCTTGTCTAACTACTACCCACACGCACAACCTGTTAAAACCCATTTCTTCCAAAAGCAACTTGCTCTCCAGTGCTTTTACAAATCACAGCTACCCTGAAACCTTCCTTCTCTCTTCCCATTCATCACAACCATAGCAGTCCTGGCCAGTAGAACTTTGTATGATGATGGAAATGTTCTATAATTCACAACATGTAGCGATCAAGCACTTGCCATATAGCTAGTGAGACTAAGAAACTGAATTTTTAATTTTAATTAATTTAAATTTAAGTAGCCACAGTGGCTAGTGGCTACCATATTGGACAGTGCAACTCTGTAGGGTTTCTTTCTTGTTTAGAAAGCCATTCTTAAAATAATGGTCCATCTTCCAATTAATAGCATGTTAGAAAGGAGGAAATTCAGTGACAGATTATGATATTTACACTTTAATTTCAGACATAATTTTCTATATTTCCAGCCATTCACACAGAGTTTTACATTTTCTTCTTTCCTTCAAAAATGAATAAATGGTTATTCTATATAAATCCAATGAAGATCAAGATGAAGCAGGTTTCCTCCTTGGAGCATACCTAATAGCATCCATCCTTGATACTGTTATATTATGTTTATGAGACCTGTTTTTTTAGTTTTAGTTTGAGCCAGATAAACAGAACATTCAGAGGAAGTTAAGTGCGTGGTTGGTTTTGCTGGTGACGGACCACAATGAAAGTGCTTTGGGAGTTGGAGAGAGACAAAATATGGGGTCCAATTAGGTCAGTGGGTTTCTAGTTTATTTTTACCATGACTCACAGTATGAAATTCAGTTTATAGCATGAGCCAGTATCTACATGTAATGGAAATAAAGATTTCACAAGAGCTATACTTGCCTTTATCATATGTAGTGCATTCTGATATTCTCTATTGCAGGCTATCCTCTTCTGTGCCATTCTGTTGTATTTTATTCTCTTCTATTTTATCCCATTTAATTCTTAATATGCTGGTCAAGATTCACTAAATTGCCTTCCAGACCCACTATTGGGTTCCAATCTGCAGTTTAAAAACCACTGGGTTAGGATATGTACAGGAGCCACGTGGGTTTGAGAGTCAGCGTGAAGAGGGGTGACTTGGGAGTTCTGGGCTTCAGACAAAAACAGGGATGGAGGGTGGAGTTGCTGGGGCTGCCATGACAAAGCACCACAGCCTGAGTGGCTTTGTTAGTCTCCTGGGGCTGCCATGACAAATTCCCACAGGCTGGGTGGTGTAAGCAACAGATATTAAGATTTATTTTCTCACGGTTCTGGAGGCTGGAAGTCCAAGATCAAGGTGCCTGCAGGGTTGAGTTCTTCTGAGACCTCTCTCCTTGGCTTGCAGATGGCCACCCTCTCGCTGCCTCTTCACGTGGCTGTCTCTCTGTGGGCACGCACCCCTGGGGTTTCTTCTTCTGGTCATGTTGGATTAGGGTGCACTCTAACAGCCCCATTTTCACTTAATCACCTCTTTAAAGATCTTATCTCTAAATACGGTTACATTCTGAGGTACCAGGAGTTGAGGCTTTAATGTATGGAATTTTGATGGGACACCAGTGGTGCAAAGCAACAATGCAAAATTTAATACATGGGTGCTGATGGTTCGAAGACTAAAGAAAAAATAGGAGCAGAAAGCATGTTACAAATAAATTACTGCTATCTTAATGAAAAGAGAAGTTGGTTAGGTTCAAGTAGTAAATTCCGAATTTAAAACATCAATGTGTGTGATTGCGTATACTAATATCTAATAAAAGTCCTCCTGCTCACATTTGGCTTAGTGACCAATGTTCACTTATCATAAATGAGAACTGGAAGTTCTTGTTCTTTTGCAATTGGACGGGGAGACTGTCTAGTCTCAATATGCTCTTTTTGAGAACACTTGAAGAACAGACAGCATTTTTTCTGCAAACATTAACTTGCCAAAATTATTCCCCTTGGGCCACCTGTATCAGGATGGTACCATCACAGTATTTCAGCTATGGAGCAGCTCAACTCTCTCTGAGGTTGCATAAAAGCACCAGTGACCCAAGCTAATGTTAAATTGAGAAATCGACTGGTTCTCATACAATACAGCTAAACCAGATGGGCTGCCTTAGCAACTTCCAGGCCGATTCCATCTATTTTTTAACCCAAATTTAATAAATTTGTGCATCGTCTGCCTTTCTCATTTGTTTACCTCAGAAGGGAGAAAAGAAGCACATTTTTAATACCCCCCCCACTTTGTAAGTATAAAATCATAACTTCCAGTTCATGGAAAATAAAATTTTAAATAAAAATGAGATATAGGTCATCCATAATTCCACTATCCACTTTAAGCTTTTAGCATATTTTCTTCCAATATTTTTAATGTATATTTATAAAGAAAATCATGCTATATGTACATTTTTTATCCTGCATTATTTGCTTAAGATTATATCCATTCCACTTAAAACTGTAAGTATTGTTTTTCATGGCTACTAGATATTTCTTTGCATGTGTGCGGTGGAAGTAGGACTATGGTAGTCCAGGGTGAAACCCAAGCCAAGAGGGTAGTGCAAAACCGGCCAAGGGCAGACGAGTGCTGTGTGTGTAAAGGGGCCAAGGTGGTCATCAGGACCAAGACCCCAAATTGCCAGTTGACGGGCTGCGGGGGAGAATGTTGGGGAGGGGAGAGTTTATTCCAGGAGATTCAATGTACCGGCTGGAAGTGGGCAAAATGGGCCATGAGATATCAGCCCTGGATCCTGAGCCTCGTAGGCTGCATCTCATGTGCGCTCAGTCCCACTTACTGACTCAGAAATCCCAGTTCTTCGTGAAGTCTTTCTTGAGTGTGTGGGGAAAACCAAGGAACATCTTGTGAGTTTTCAACCATCAGTCTGGGCCACAGGGCTCTGTTGGCTTCCGCTCTTCCAAGTTCTGTCCAAACCTTCTGTGCCACTTTGGAAAGGATCTCTGCTTCACCAGCCTCCAGCCCGTAAGGGGACAGATTCCAGGAGACTCAGTCTGGCCACTCCAGGTCCCTGTGCTCACATTCATTCTTTAACCACCCAGCAGCCTCATCGTAAGTGGGACGTTGTGTTGGGCTCCCTTGTGCCCTCCGTTCCCACAGAGGAAAGGCTCCCGCAGCAAGGTCGAGGTCACTTGGGCCCTGAATGTGCAAAAGTTAGTGAGGTGGCTCTCTCGGTTCACACAGCAGCCTTCCCGCCGCTCCCTCCCCTGCTCCTTTTGGAATCTCAAGCTGTGTTTCTGAAGCCACCTCATCACACCAAACTCCCTTCTTTTCTGGGATTAATTCTTTTTTCAAGCCCCCCCCCGCCCCCCACCTCCGGTCCCTCCCTGCAAGCCGGCTTCTGTTGGCATCCTCTTCCTCCCTACCAAGTCTGCCTGACATGTATCTAAACTCCAACCGTGGCCTAGAGTCAATGCTTTTTCTGCTCCAGTGCCCGTGTGTCTCAGTTAATTCAAATCTATACTCAAAGGCTGGTAACACCCAACATATTTGAGTCTCGGTTAGGGCCTAACTGGAACCTCTGCTACAGTGATTTAGCCATTCCCCTTGTAAGGAAATTTTAGAGCATTTCACTATTATCAATATTACAGCAATAAGCATCTTTTTGCATACATCTCTGGCAATCATCCACCTCTCTGGCAATTTTTTTCAGAAAGATTCGTAAAGGTGGAATCACACCATCAAAAGGTATAAACATTTAAAAGGGTCTTGATCCATAGTACAAATTGCTTTTCACAAAGGTGGTTCCAACTTTCACTCCCACCTGCCGCATAGGACAGTAGAAAGGGCACATTTTAGAATGCATCCCTGTGTTTCCAAGGGTGTGAATGAGAGGCGGCCACATTGGCTATTGGAGTCATGGCCGGAAGCCTCGGTTTAAACCCTGGCTTGCCAATTATGTGACCTCGGTGCGGTCATTTACTTTTCTAAACTCGGTTTCTTCCCATGTCTAATAGGACTAATGACACCTTCCCAATAGAGGTATTAGAATGAATGAATACAGGAGAAATTGCACGCATGAAACTTAATTCACGTCCCCTTTCAGCTCTGCTTGGACACTAGTTAATCTTGGAACCTAATGAGAGCTTATATTTTAATGACCAACAGTGGTCTAGCAGACAACCCTTCCCAGCAAAACTTTTCATCTAGACCAGCCAAACATGGTGGCTGCAGGTGGGGGCTTCCCCAGAACCCCAGACCACACTGCTGCCCGCCCTGCCTCCCAGATGCCAAGGGCCCTGCCATCCCACTTTGGTAGGATAAAGGCCACCTGGTGAATACAAAACTTTGGGCTAACATTTCTGTTTTACAAACGGTTCCACAGTTTTGAATTCGGCTGAACACCATACTTGCCAACAATAGCAAAGTAAGAATACAATTCAGCACCTCATTAATCCCAATATTATTACATGTGTGGTTTTCATTTCACATTGCTCATTTATTTTTCGCAAGAGGAAGCCAGGACCAAATTAAGCATGCTATAGTCATCCAGTCTGAAGGGCAGGAAAGTACTGGTGGAGGGAGAGAGGTTTGAGAGGGAAGCAAAAATTCCCCCAGATTTTAGTTCATGGCCTGATGGGTAACACTCACTGACCGTTTTTATGAACTTAAACAATTAAGTGGATTTTGGGACGGACTAAACTAAAACCATGGGATGAATGAACGAATTTAGATTCATCTCTGAGTCTTTGAATTTACCCACCTGTTCATTCCCAGCAACCACATCTTCGGACCATAGTAGCTTGTCAGTGCATGTTAGCTCTGAAATGGATCTTAGAGACAACCTCCTTGTTTTCCAGATGAGGAAACTGAGGTTCAGGGAAGGTGTATGCCTTGTTTGTTATCTCCTGACCTCTCATGGGCAGAGCCAGGGTAGAGCTGAGGCCTCTTACATTGTTCGGTCCAGCATAGCACACACCGTCTCCCTCCCTCTGTCCGTATGTGTGAGATGTTTATCACAACAGTATCTATCGGCAGGGCTTAAACAAAATAGAAAAGCAATTGGAAAGTCAGTGGCTTAATTCTCCCCTGGCGTTAGAGTTAAATTCCAGTCTAAAAAAACGACAGGAGGACATTCACATGCAGAATTTTGTTCCACTTGGACTAATGAGAGCCCTATCTCTGGAATGGAATAACGGAGGGGGTGGGGAGCCACTTCTGATCTATTTATAGTACATTTATAAGTGCAAAGAAGTACTTTGATCTTCTCTTAAGTAAGATAAAGGTAAAAGCATAATGCCCAGAGGACTTTTCTCATCCTCCCTTAAGCTTTCTTATTCTGCAAATATGTAGCAGGAGCACATGACCCACTCAAGGATTTGTGAGCCAAAGGCTGGGGAACAGTATGAGCTAGATTATGAGAGGGGTTTGCACTTCCGTTCCCACTTAGAATGTAGGCTAATAGTAAAGAGTTTAGAGCAGGGGCTATGACACATCTGAGCAACAATTTAGGAGGAAGGATGAGCTGGGAGCAATGTGTGGTAAGAGAGGAAAGAAGAGATTGCAGGCAGGGAGGCCAGCTGGGGAATGTATAAAACCATCGAGGAGAGAGATGGGAAAGGCCTGAACTAGGGTTTCAGAACTAGGAGTTAGCTTGGGTGCTTCCAGATGCAGGCCCTGAGACAAGGGTTCAAGTGCAAGTGGTTTCTTTGGGAGGTGATCCCAGGAAACACAGGTCAGTGTTAGCCAGCCAGCCACTGCTGTGGGCAACCAGGCCTGCTGGGGAGCCCCGGGAGGCGACATAGAAGGTTCCTCAGAGTTCTCCCCACAAGGCACAAGGAATTCATCAATCCCCCATCCACTGTTTGCTTCAAACTGCTTCCAGAAGCACTAAGTACTCCAGGTTGGCCTTGCATGTGGGCCAAATGTGGTCAACAAAAATGCCCTCAGGAAGACAGTTGCAGGTGTCTGCAGTGAGCAGCCTTAGGAGTGGAAAGGTGAATGTTAAGGGAACATGAGTAGAGCACCGACAGGGCCTGTTTCTCCCTGGAGGTGCTCAAGCGGTCCTGGATCTTATAAATGGGACTTAGCACTCTGTGAGCAGTTGGGTGGGACGATCTCTGATTTGACTTTCTTCCCTAAATTCTGTGATTCCTTTACCTTCAAAAATAGGCCACTCTATGAGCACACATTACATTCTTGCCTGTATCTAATCCCAGTTTTGAATCTATGCCCCCTTTTAAATTCTACTCCATAATACAAATTGACTTGAGAAACGTATGATTAGTGTTTCTGCATATGGAATCATATTTTTCAAACACTTCTCTAATGAGATTACAGAAGACTGGGAATTATAGTAATGAAGGTATTAGCCAGGCATGTTATACCCAAGGTAGAAAAGAAAAACACATTAAGTCAACTTGCCATAACTTACTCCAGTGAAGTTGGCAACAGACAAGCCATCCATCTTCATCATTTACTAGAATTAATTCAAAATCCGGCTAGGGTTCAACCGAGAATAGAAACTTGCCAGGACTTCACATTGGAAACCATTCAACATTAAAACCAGCATGACATATTTTCTTTTCAGAACCACACGACTTAAAATTTAAGAAATTTGAGGAATTTCTGGAAAATTCCATAATAGGTCAATGATGATTTATCTCCAAGAAAAGAGAAGTGACTTTCTTAGTGAAACAATAAGTTGCTTGCATTTCTGGGCCTTAAAACTGACCTTCTTTGTTCTCTTTCAGTTAGTTTATTAAGGGGGAAGGGAGTGGGAAAGCGCTAACAGCTCCCAGGATAGATTTTTGAGTGCTGAGGTTCACCCAGTGAGCTCCAGAGCCAAGTAACCAACCCTTGAAAATACGTTTACATCATGGAAGTAGAAAAGCCAAACCCCAGATGGCCTTCATGCGAGGTAATAAATGTAAAGCCCAGAATGCAAACGTGGCACCGAGTGAGGCAGCTTTCTCTTCCTTTTCATTTGTCCCTTTTCTTTGGCCACAGACCCTCACAGGCCCTCAGGCTTTGGGCTGGGAGGCAGGGGGCAGCTCCTATTACTTTTACATCCAATTGGAGTGGCCTGGGGGCCGACCCAAATCTGGATGAACACGTTTTCATTAAACCAGTAGTTATTGAGCACCTACTGAGTGCAAGGAACTGAGTCAGACGCTGGGCAGTCTATAAAGGTAAGTCTGCCTTGGAGGGCCTTTAGGATTCGGTGAGGGAGCTAAGACTCACACTTAATGAGCTCTAATATAAAGTCCCAAGGACGAAGTGGCTGCTGTAGCTTCCCCTCATACTTGTAACTATTATAAGGATAATAAAAATAACAATGCTAGGAATGCACTCATAGAACAGTTTCAGTGATCTAGGTTCTGTGAGGTAAGTATTATTGCTGTCTTATTTTACATGCTTTTGTGGAAACTAAGGCACGGAGGTTAAGGCACTTGCCCAAGTTCACATGGCCAATTAGTGGTAGAGCTAAGATTCAAATCCAAGCAATCTGGCTTCAGAGCCCACACTCTTCTTAACAACTATACCACCTACCACACAGTAATTTTTTAATGTTAGATTGTTCATGTATACAGCTGTCTCTCAGTTACTTTGAAAAATTCCACAAGATAGGGGACTTGTACCTTCATTCTCATGTTCTAGCATTTGGCACAGAGCCTGGTTCCAGAAGATTCTTAATAAATATTTATTGAATGAATGAAGTTGAAGCACTGGTGAGACTCTGTGGCTGTTTAGAGAAGGAAAAAATGACATTTACTCACAGGCATGGGGGAAGGCTGCATGGAGGAAGTAGCATTTAGCCTCTGCCTTGACGGGAGAATAGGACCCATGGATGTGGAGGGACATCTTTCAGTTCTAAGCTACAAATGCAGACCTTTGGTCACCTGGGAGGTAACTGGTCAGCTGGAAGGAGTGGACATTCCATCACCAAGTGCCTTAGTGATGGGTCCACCTGCCTCCATAGGCTGGGAGAGTGCTGGAGACAGATGCCCTATAAATGGAACATTGAGCATCCGGGAGGCCAGAGAGTATGAGACTGCACCGCCTGGGTGTGCTGGGTGGGTCCCACCCTGGAGCCCCAAGACTCTGGACAAGCAGAATGGAGGCATGTTTGTCCATGAATGTCAATACAGGGAAAGTGCCCCACGGGCCAGCACCTGTCAGAGTGAATCTCCTGGGTGGAGCTGGCTGGGGGCAGGGGACAGCATGCCTGGTGGAGCCCAACTTTTGGTGAGGGTGGGGGTGCATTTAGCAGCAAAGAAGGGTGTTGGCAGAGTGAGAAGGCACAGATAGCATCCAAGCCCGAGAGAGGTCATGCGTGTTGGGACTGGGTGAGCACTTGAGGGGTCTTACTTGCATTGGTAACTGAAAATCAGACCTCAAGGGCACTTAATATCTTTGTAACGAAGGGAACCACTCACAGAGGGCCTTTAGAGAATCCAGCCATGGTTCAAGGCCCCCCCCTCCCCCAAAGGACTCCAGGGGCTGATAACCGGATTGTGTGAACTCCTTTGACAAAGATCCCAAGCAGAATTGCTTCGGGATTCACAACACTGTGAGGTTGCTGGAGGGACCCCTGGGCTCTGCTTAGCTGTTAGGCCTCTATTCCTAATTAGGATCATGTGACCTGCGGCGGAGAGGCCAATCTCAACGTTAAATAGCCGTCTACACGTAAGAAGCAGCAGGAAATGAAACTGGAAAATCCCAGGCACAAATTTAGGCTATATCGTTTTAATTTCCTACTTGATGACATCACAGCTTGGCAACATCAGGAAAGCCAGGGCAGGGCAGTTGGAGAGAAGTGGTTATGGCGCTTACCCAGGATCTTAAAATCTTCAACTCCACAGCCCCACTGTCCAATCACATCCTCCCTCTCCCACTGTCCACAGCTTTCCAGCACACCTTAAAGTCTTCTACTTTCAGCGTATGACCTCCTTACACAGCACAGGGAACACAGAAGCCGAAGAGAAAGCCTCTGCCTTCGCGATACCCCCGTGAGTCATTCTGATTCTTTCCGCCTCCCATCCTCGTGGTCAGCCTTTCACTTCTTTGTCCACTTTACACCCCCCTCCTCTGCCTTTCATTCATCTCTGCTATAAACACTTTCCCATCAGACCCTCCTTTGGCCCTCTCTCCCATCTTGCCAGCGCCAATTTTTTTCCTTCCCTTTTGATCTAGTTTCTTTATTATGATGTTCACTGCTCATCTCCCATTCATTATGCCAACCGCTGCAATTCTCTTCAGCCTCTGCAACTGCTCAGGCTGAGGCATTAAGGGCCTTCTTGTCACCAAATCCAAATCACACCATAGCGCAGGCCCCTTCTCAGAACTCTCCTCCCATCTGCATGATGCCACCCTCTCTTTGTGTCCCTCCTCATCTTTGACAGTTCGCTCTTAGTCTTCGTGGGCTTCTCTCCATTGCCTCCTTGCTCCTTAAATATTGCTGTTTTCCAAGATCCTGTCTTCCCCTCCCCTCTTCTTCTCACTCCTCCTCTTACTTCTCCTTCCAGTCCAAAACAAAATAATTTGTAATTCTACAGCGAAAAACCAGCTTGATTATTTCAACAAAAAAATGCAAGCAGCTTATCATTCCTCCTGACATAAACGTTAGGTACGAATGTACTCCAAAGTTGGACCACTCAAATATGAAAGTGCTAAACACGTGTTTTTATCAAAATGGGAATCATGTTCTGTTAGAACTCATGACTCAGGAAAAAAAATTCACAACCATCAATGAGGACAAAGTTGGAATAATGTCAAGAATCACTTTCATATGATAAAGCTTTTGCAATAGTAAAAACGCCTCCCCCCCAATTTGATCAAAATGTCAAAAAAGCAAATGAAAAACATTTGGAAAGTACAACCAGAATTTTAAACATTGTCTACATAGTTAAAAATAATCACACTTTTTCAGAAAGGAAATTTTTATGAGCACTTCAAAGAAAGAATAATATTGATATGAGCATATCAATGCAATCTAGACTTAAGGGCCTTCCTATTGCAAAACTTATCTAGTGAGATGAGAATATAATTTTTAGGAAAACCACTGAAACCAGGAGATAAAAAATTCCAATAATTATCAAAGATGCTCCAACTTTTTCACAAAAATAATTTTAATAACTTACCTAAATTATAAAATTCAAGACTCTGAATATAGTTTAGCAGGTTTTGTTGATATTATGGAACCAACAGGAGTAATAAATTATACTCTATTGTTGGTGCTTGAGAAAAATTATTTAAATGACAAATCTTTACAGAAAAACCTTATTGCCTGATTAAAAGCATAGGGTTTTAGCCAAAATTTTAGAAATCTTTCTGGATATTCTAAATTGGAACTAAGCCACTGCATTCAATTATAGTTGGAGGATGCAATAAAAATATGAATCAGGTAAAACAGAGATTATTCCCTGGGCACAGGGGTCAAATCTGGCCTGCAACCTAATTTTGTACAGTCTATGAGCTAAAGAAGAAAAATATTTTGTGACAAGTGAAATTATAGAAAACCCAAATTCTAGTGTCCACAAATAAAGTTTTATTGGAACACAGCCACACGAATGCATTTATATATGGTCCATGACTGCTTTCTTACTACAACAGCAGAATCAAGTAGTTGTTAAAGGCACCGTGTGTCCTGCAAATCCTAAAATATTTACCTTCCAGCCCATTACAGAAAAAGTTTAACAACCCCTGAAGTAAAACATTTAAAATCCTTTCTCAATAAATTTTATAATATACTACCATTCAAAAATAATAGTGGGCTGGGCTCAGTGGCTCACGCTTGTAATCCCAGTACTTTGGGAACCCAAGGCAGGAGAATAGCTTAAGGACAGGAGTTAGAGACCAGCATGGGCAACATAGAGAGACTCCATCTCTGCAAAAAATAAAATAATAGTAATAATTGGAAAGAATTAAATACAACATCTGAAAATCTGGAAATTAAAGTTACGAATGTGGGAAGAATATTTGGATCTCTTGAGGTAGCCTCTAGGATGAGAGCTGCAGAAATATTTGTAGATGTTATCAAGCCTCATGTAGTCACCTTAATAGAAATTAAGTGCAATTCATTAAATATTTGGAAAATACATTTTTTTATTTTTATTGCACTTTGTATTTAATTTTTTAAATTTGAAAATATTAAGGAGGTACAAATGTTTTTGTTACATGGATACCTTTTATAATGCTTAAGTCAGGGCTTTTAGTGTGCCCATCACCCAAAATGGTGTTCATTGTACCCGATAGGTAGGTTTTTACCCCTTCCCCCTCCCAGCTTCCCTGCTTCTTGATTTTCAATGGCCTTTATATCTCTTTGGGTCCGCGTGTGCCCATAGATTAGCTCCCAATTATTAGAGAGTTCATGTGGTGTTTGTTTTTCCATTCCTGAGATATTTCACTTAGGATAATGGTCTCCAGTTCCATCCAAGTTTCTGCAAAAGACATTATTTCATTCCTTTTTATGACTGAGTAATACGCCATGACATATATATAATATCTTTAAGAGAGGTGGTTTCAATCAATGATATTCTAAGTGAGGTGTCAATAGCTTTCTTCAGCTCTATAAGAAAGAAATGTTTCTATATTAAAACTGGCAGATTAATTAGATGAAGGGGAAAAGTTATTGAGTATATAAAACAAAATAAATCAAAGTATACAAGAGAGGTGGGTGATATTGTAGAGACAAAAAATTAGGAAGTACCCTTTGAAACTAAACAAATATCAACTCCAAGAAGAAATACTATTTATTTGCCTTAAAAATTATTTAAAAGTGGATTTATTGTTTACTGACAAATATGAGGACAAAACACATAATACTGAAACCTGAAATTTGAACAAGTGGTGTTTGTGAATCTCTTTGGACTGAAGAAAATCAAAAATTTTAAGTTAAGATGAATAATTTTATAGAGCATTTCAATAAATGATTTTCAGTATTTAGGCATGAAATGGTCATGAAAACAAAAGAAATGTTGACTATACAAAATTCTCAAACAGAATTATAAGAGCCATAAAGTCTTCAAATGTCAATGCTCTAACTTTAGCAGAAGCTGAAAGAGACATCAGCGCTGTGAACAACATAATACTGAGATGAATTATCTACAAATTGAGACTACAAGTTACCTAATGACTATCAAATTAATGGTGTCATTGTTAGAAGAATCTGATATTGTTCCCTACATCAAATCATTCCTCACTCAGGGGCATTATTTGGTAGTAGCAGCCCATGTCAAACAAAAGGCCACATCAAGATTTTATAAAAGTCAACAAAAAATGTAAAATTATTAGAACTATTTGATGACTGATTCAATAAACAGTTTTAAGATATGTAAAATGTAGAATTTAGTTAGAGAATAAAATGAATTGTATCCATTTCAATTTTGACTAATATATAATACGTACCGCTATAACCACATATGTCTCTATCTCCATCTACATATATTGTACTTCTATAATCCACATCTCTGTATTACACCTGTTAAGTATTTTGACCATTGCCCCCAGGCACAACTAACATTCTATACCAGTTTTCTGTCCTGGCCTCACCTTTTGGATAGCACACATGAAATTGACTTCCCAGCTCTGACCTTGGCTCCAGTCAAGTACTGTTCCAGTTCTCCCCTGCAGCTGGCCACACTGCCTCAGACTGCCTTGAGTCACACCCCTTTAATTCAGCCCAGGCCCCGGGACCTTCCTTCCCTGGCACAGCCAGTGGAGAATACTCCCACTTCTCTTGCCTAAGTCAGTCTCAGCAGGGCCTGGGTAGTTAAGGGAAGCCTGTTCTCACCCTTTTTGCCTCTATCAAAACTTGCTGTCCAGGAAGCTTCTGAACTCTTGGCCAACTGCTCTTTCCCCAAGGGCCATTTTCATTTCGTGTCTTGACTTCACTTACAGAAGGAAAAGCTTTATTTCTTTATAGAAGAATTTCAGGCATCAAAGGCAGGTAGGGAAGAATTTTGGGAGCTGAAGGATCTAGAATGCTAATGTTTTATGAGTCCACCTGCAGATCAAAGGAGAAAACTCGAACTTTTCACATATTCTTTTTCCAAATGGGGAAGGAAGGAGAAGTTCCCGTATATTTTTTGGTATGTGCTTTATTATTTGAATGGATCATATGCCTGTACAGGCTTCAGTGAGATGAAATTGCTGTCTGATGCATTGCTTGTTATGTTGCAGAGAATAAAGTCATACAGTTTAATGGAAAAAGGCAGTTTGCAAAGACATACGTGTAAGCCAGCTTTACGAATCATATTCAAGAGGTCATAAATCTTAACATTGATTTATAAACTGGTCATGACTTGAAACAAATAAGTATGTCTGTATCTTCAATAGCCCCTACAATAAAAATAATAGCTAACATTAATTAGATGCTTCTCCTATGCAGGCATTTTTCTTAATGTTATATATACACTGTCTCATTTAATCTTCAAGACAAATTTTGGAGATGGGTACTGTTTCTATCCTAATTTATACATTCTACAGCATGCTGGTATTGTCTATTTGAATCCCCCTCTTAACCCACTGTGGGCCCATCTGGGCTCTGTTCTGTTTCAGTTCAGCCAATGGGAGTCACCACAGGAGAGGAGGGTGGGAGCAGAGAGAGAGAGAGAGAGAGAGAGAGGTAGGTTGGGGTATTTCTCCCCAGCTCCCTCCCTGCTCCATCTGTATGGCTATGGCCCCAGTATCTGGTAGGCGGCTCTCCATAGCCCCAGCTCCTCCTGGAAGCTGCTAACATCCTTTCTTTCCCTTCCCCTTTCTGACCCTGGGGTAGCAAGAGCTTCCCACTGTCGATAGTCTCTGGGTGCTCTGACATTTCTTGCTGGGTTCTTTAACCCTGCCCACACCTCCATGAATATGCTCTCCATTAAATTATCTACACCGATTCCAGCTGAGTGTACCTTCTGTTTCCTGCTGGAACCCTGACTAATAAGTTTACGTTTAATCTCAGAACTATCTGCTACAGGTCCTGTCTACTCAACTTCCATACTTATTGCCTTTTTCTAAATGCTATATTTTTGTTTATTTGTTTTAAAATGTCTGTTTGGCTTGATTTGAAGGGAGTTGATGTTACACATAAAGTTACTTATTTTTCAGGGGAGTGCTGATTATTTTGACCTTTGGCTGGAGGAGCCATCTTCTGTAGCTATATTTATATATTCATGGGTATTGATCCTCTCCATGGGATTACTACTTTGTATTCATGAATGTGTAATTAGAAAGTCTTAAGGGTTGGTATTCAGTTTGACACAAGCACACATTATAGTAACCAGCAAGCAATTTTATCCCCATAAACCAAAATAAACATTTGGGGGCATTTCTGGAAAATGTGATTAGGCAAATTTTAGCAAGATGCTGTTCATGGTTTTAGTGAGGTCTGTGTAGAGAAGGACTTTCTTTATTGGTAGCTCAAGGGGTTCAGCAGCTCAAATGCACTCTTTGGAAAACTTGAATATTTAGCTTATAATTTTCTAGATGGATAAGTGTCCTTGTGTTTGGGTGAATTAATGTGCATTTGAAATGAGGGCAGAGATTAGAAATAGAGGCTTGAATTGCAGCTTCATGCTAGCTCCCAATTATTTAGAGGTTAATTAAAGAAACATGTCCAAATACTTATCCTGGGATTTATATCCCTAGACAAACCCAATATCAAATAATGTGTAAGACAACCACGCACATAATAGATTTTTAATATAACATAGGTGGGATCTAATTTTTCTTTTCCCAACCTTCATGATTCATATTTTCTTAGCCACTAGAATTCTTATATATGGTTTCCAAGTTGCTAGGATTGACTTGTTTAAATGGTGGTGTGACCAAGCAGAGATATCTCCTTGTTACGGCTATATTGCTCTGGGCACCAACTCCCCACCTGGAGTATGCCCTGCCGTGGGCATCTACATGTTAAGATAATTGTGGCTTATCAAAGTCTAATTATAGATTTTTGTTTCCTCAGCATAAGCCCAGGAAACAAACAAAAAATGCAGGTTATAAGACTGCCCAAATTCAAGTCTGAATTACACTTTTGGAGAGGTACAGGATTTTCATTAAAACCAATCAACTTAGTAATTAAACATCTATATTTTTATTTTATTTTATGTATTTGTTTTTTAGAGATGGGGTCTTGCCCTGCCGCCCAAGCTAGAGTGCAGTGGAACGATCGTAACTCACTGCAGCCTCGAATTCCTGGGCTCAAGTGATCCTCCTGCCTCAGCCTCCTGAGTAGCTTGGACTACAGGTGCATGCCACCATGCCCGGCCTTATATTTTTATTTTAAAGGGGTTTTTTTTTTTTGCACTAAACCATTTAAATAATTAACCATTTAAATGAATAACTTCATAGGAATGTAGCATTTTTAATGTTATTTGATAGCTTGATTAACATTGCAGAGTTGCTAAGGTAGAAGATAATTACAAAACACAGCTTCCCAAAGAAGATCTAAGACCTCAAAATCCTGCCCGCTGGTTTCTGCCTGAAACTTTGGGACAGAGTTTCATTCTTTTAGTTTAAAGTTTTAATGCCTGTTGAAATGCAAATACAACCACTGGAAGGTATTAGTTAGTATTAGATTTGGCTGTATGAAACAGAAAACCCTAAATAGCAATGGCTTAAACACATGAGTTTATTTTCCCCTCATGTACAATAAATCCAGAGGCAGGCAGTCCAATGTTGGGAGGGAAGTCCCATGGTCATCAAGGACCCAGGCCACTTTAGGCTTTTGGCTTTATCATCCTAAGCATGTGCATTGCATCTCCAAGTTGCACTCAGAGTCCAAGATGGCTGCGGGAGTGCAAGCTGTCGTATATGTATTCCAGCCAGCAGGAAAGAAGAAAAGGCAAAAGGCATATGCCAGCTTCTATTCCCTTCTAAGGAGGCTTCTTGAACATCCCATCCAACAACTTCTTTACATCACATTAGTCAAGGTAGGTTGGGTAATGTAGTCTTGTCACTGGTGCTATTGCAATCTAGAATAAAACTAAGATTCTATACCTAAGGAAGGAAGATAATGTGCCATCTTGACCACAAAAGAATAACATTTTCATCTTTCATCAGTCTTTTAAGCATCAGTGGAGATAAGGGACCTGAATAAATTACTCTAGGAGAGAGTAGAAAAGCACTGGGATCTGATAAGGGTGGAAGGAAGGAAGCAAAACTGAACTAGAGAGGGAAAGTTTGAGCAAAGTTTCAGTGCTTGACACTTACTAGTTACTTAAGAATAATTTGTGGAGAGAAGTGGGAAGGGATAGAGGAAGGATGGAAGGAAGGAAGGAAGGAAGGAAGGAAGGAAGGAAGGAAGGAAGAAAGGAAGGTGTCTTAGTCTATTTGTGTTGCTATGAAGGAATACCTGAGTCTGGGTAATTTATAAAGAAAAAGAGGTTTATTTGGCTCATGGTTCTGCAGGCTGTACAAGGAGCATGGTGCCATCATCTGCTTCTGGTGAGGGCCTCAGGAAGCTTCCACTCATGGTGGAAGGTGAAGGGGAACCAATGTGTGTAGAGATCATGTGGTGAGAGAGGAAAGGGGGGAGGCTCCAGGCTCTTTTTAATAATCAACTCTCATAGGAACTAATAGAGCGAGAGCTCACTCGATGCCCACCCCTGGGAGGAGATTAATCTTTTCATGACCCAAATATCTCCCATTAGGCCCCACCTTCAACATTGGAAATCAAATTTCAAGATGAAATTTGGAGGAGAAAAACAAACCATATCCAAACTATAACAGAAGAATTGCTCTTTTGTAAATGCTTTGGAAGTAGAGACCTTGTTTGTTAATTTTTTTTTTTATTCCTAAAAGCCCCCAGCACAGGCTGTTCCATCCAAGTAGTTTTAGATGTAAGGTCTCTCCTTTCTTTGAGACCTGATACATTTTGCTTTACCGTGATTCTGTCACATCATTTTGTCATCTCCTTGTCTACATCATTCTCTCCTACTAAACCATGCATTCTCAATGGGAGCAGTATGGTACCCAAGGGAGCAAAACTGGTTCCTGGGGGTGGGGAGGTACAAAAACCTCAGATAAGACAATGGTTTGTGGCCCTGCAAAAGGCCACAAATTCATAACTAGATAAACAGTGTATCTGTGGATTTAAAATTTCATTGTGTGGGGATGGTCTATTAGAGGGAAAAAAGGTCTAAAGAGGCTCCTTAGGAGGGCTATAATGAGAACATGACTAAGAAACACTACACTAAACCAAGAGTTTCTTGAGGTCTGGAAAGAAATCTCACTTAGTTTGCATTCTCAGACCTGGCATGGTACCTGATGCCTAGTAGGTAAATGAATGTTTGTTGAATCAATGCATAAATGATGATAGGGACAGCTTGATACGGAAGGGTCCAAAGATACAAAGAAATATTTTGTTATTATCACAGTTTGGGGCTGGCCCTAACCCCTGCCTTGACCACCTATGTAAAAAGACACCAAATGAACTCCATCTGCCCATTCCAGAATGTATTCTTCTCGGTACAAAGGTAGAGGCAAGGATACTTGATGAAAAAGAAAACGAAGATGAAGGAAGCATTTAAGCAGGAGAAAATGAGTAAAAAGGAAATATTATTTCTAAAAGTACCAAAAGAATGGAAAAGAAAAGGCCAAAGTAGGGAATGTGGAAAATTTTCTATCCTCATCTATCTCCATTTATTTCCCTCTTCTCCCTTCTATTTTAATATTTTTCCCCAAGAGGAAATGGAAACTTCAAAAGTAATTTGTCTTCTGGAACACTGGGGGAAATCTGGAAAGGTATTTCTCACAATGAATGCAATATTATTTGAAGTAATACTTCCCAAGATTTTTGGAGTTTTGATGTGTGATAGTTGTAACATATGGACGTAATTCAGATTGTATATAAACACACACACACACACACACACACACCAGACGGGATGTTTTGCTATCCTATAGAAATAACCTGAAAGAAAACACCTTGTGTGGGGCTTTATGATTTTGATCACGTTTTAAATCACCGTCCATCCTTTTTCTGCCCAAATGATATTTTATTGTATTGACATATCATATTTTGTTTATCCACTCATCACTTGATAGTCATTTGGGCTGTTTCTACTTTTTGGCTTTGTAATAATACTGCTGTGAACATTCATGTGTAAGTGTTTGAGTGGACATATGTTTTCATAAAGAGTACGATTGCTCGATCATATGGTAACTCTATGTGTAACCTTTTGATGAATTGCCAGAGTGTTTTCCAAAACAGCTGCATCATTTTACATCCCCACCAGCAGTGTATGAGGGTTTCAGTTTCTCCATCTCCTCACCAACAATTGTTATTATCTCTCCTTTTAATTATGGCCATCCGTTTTGAGTTGCATTTCTTTGATGGCTAATGATCATGAGCAACTTTTCATGGGCTTATTGGCCATTCTCTTCTTTGGAGAGATGTCTATTCAGATCCTTTGTCTATTTTTTAATTAGGTTGTCTTTCAGTTATGAGTTGTAGTAATTCTTTATATATTCCATATACAAGTCCCTTATCAGATATAAGATTTGCAAATATTTTTTCTCATTTTGTGGGTTGTCCACAGTGAGCAGCTTAGAAGTGAAAAGGTGAATGTCAAGGGAATATGAGTTGTCAAGGTTGGTAGTAATGTCCCCACTTTCACTTATGATTTGAGTCTTGTCTTTTTTTTTCTTAGTCAGTATAGCTAAAGGTTTGTCAACTTTGTTGATCTTGTTGAAGAACCAACTTTTGGTTTCACTGATTTTTCTCTATTGTTTTTCTATTTTATTACTTTATATTCTAATCCTTATTATTTTAATGTCTTCTTTTATAGGTAAAAAAAAAAAACCTCTGGCTCTAAGAGGTAAAGAGAATTGCCCTAAGAAATTAATTAACATACATTTTATTCTTCCCTGTAAATCTTAAGCTGTGGAGTATAAAATGAATCAACTATCAAGATTCAAGATGCATAGTCTAAGGTTTTCATATAATCCTGTTCACTATAATTAATCACGTGTGAATGGGTGCATTATAGAGTGGCCAGTTGGTCACTAAATCTAGATCTTCTTCCTCCTGGGCACCTAGATGGACTGTATTTCCCAGCCTCCCTGCAGTTTGGTATGGCCTTGTGACTGAGCTCCAGCCTAGCCAATGAAACCCAAGCAAAAGTGAAGTGCGCCATCTTAGTGTGACCCATAAAAACTACCCAGTCACATTCCTCTCTCCCTTCCCCCATCAGCTGGCTGGATGCCAGACCCCAGGGTGACCTTGAAAGCCAAAAGCTAAAGATGGCAGAGGTCTCTTACTGTGTCTACCCTATTCACCCATGCTTAAGAGTAGTGTAACCAAATTCTTTGGAATTTTTGTTATAAAGAAGAAAGAATTGTAACTTTATAGAATTCAACCCTGAGATGACTCTATACCCTGGAGATGCAAGGGCTCCCCAATTGAAGCCTCTGTAGCTTATGTGCGCTGGAATCTTTAGAATTTACATGGTGGTTTACAAAGTGTAAAGGGCTGGGGATATATTATCTCATTTAATCCTAAAAGCAGCCTTAGAGTGGGAATGCAATGTCAAAGAGAGTGAAGAATATGTATATCCTGGTCACATCCATATCCCCAGCATCTCCCATAGTATCTGATACATAATAAGTACTCAATAAATACTTGTTGAATCAACGTATAGGCACCTTGATCAATTAGAAAACAGAGAGAGGGATTTGCAAGAGGCTGTCAGCAGTTTAAGCCATAGGTCTTATGTCTAGAGCAATATTAAATGTACAACATCTGGGCTTGGCACATGATTGGCATGCAATATCATAATATACATTATATTCATGTAAATTATGTACTATATGTCATATATTATATATAATGATATTATTAAATAGTTTATTACAGCATAGTTTTACTAATTTGTTTACATAAATATATATATATTCCTTATCATAATTGGCATTAGAATAACTTTAGAACTTGACCATCTAGCCAGGGAAAACCTGACCTATATGCAGAATCCAATGAGAGACATTTAAGTGCTTCAGCCTTTTGAGATAGGATAATATTTTATAATAATATAGTGAAGCTGTAAATAGATTAGATAAATCCAATCAGATGGTGAAGCAACGTAAGTTGTAGGGTCTCAGATTTTCATTGACCCTTATCAGATCAAAAAGGTGAAAGAAGTTACAAAAGTAGATAAGCCTTGAGTTGAACTTTCTCAGGGTACTCTGAGAGCAAAACTCACCTCATTTACAGGAGCTGAGCTTGGAGCTGTCCACTGGATAGCCACTGTGAAGGAATCTGGGTGGTGGCGTGGCGGGGTGGGGGGTGTTGGGGCACCGTAAGGCAGTTTGGGTTGTAGAAAAGATTGCTCTGAATGTCTGTAGCTCCAGATCTCACATTCTGACCAAATCTCAGCCAGGGGAGAAGGTAACCCAAAGTTCACTTGGGAAGTGACCCCCAAATTGCTTGTGATGACATAATTGTGTCCTTAAATAGTACTTTTAACTCGATGTTTCTCTACTTCAGCACTATTAACATTTCGCACTGGATAATTCTTTGTCATGGGGTGTCCTCTACACTATAGGATGTTTAGCAGCATCCCTGGTCTCTACCCACTAGATGCCAGTAGCACACCCGTCCCCGAGTTGTGACAACCAAAAATGTCTCTAGACATTGCCAAACGTGCCCTGAAAGGCCAAAATCACCCTTTATTGAAAACCACTGCTTTAACCCTAAGAACAACAATTAAGTATAGAGATAAATAAATATGCCAAACCTATGGTATTCGTATGTTTTGTGTTTCATGTGGGAATTCTGTTGCAATGTCTAAAATAATTCTGATGATTTGATTATCTAACAGATTAGCATGATGCTTCTAATTTAAAATGTGTATGTGAGTAATTAATTGATTTAGGCTTGTGATAACCAGCTTACCATGCTTGTCAACGATATTAGAACATTTGAAAAAACTTATTTAGAAGTTTAATTTATTAGATTTATTAGAATCAGTGACATTCTTAAGGAAGTTGTTTGTTAGGAAACAATTGATGTACTTAAATAGAAAACAAAATATATTAAATGCATAAATTTGGTTTAAATTATTTAAAAGAGCTTAATTTATTAATCGTAGAAGTTCCTGTAAAATTACTGGTACAATGCAATTGTGTTTATAAAGAAAACAATAGTATTTGTAAGTTGAACTTAAAAGTTTTTTTTTTTTTTTTTTTTGAGACAGAGTCTCACTTTGTTGCCCGGGCTAGAGTGAGTGCCGTGGCGTCAGCTTAGCTCACAGCAACCTCAGACTCCTGGGCTTAAGCAATCCTACTGCCTCAGCCTCCCGAGTAGCTGGGACTACAGGCATGCGCCACTATGCCCGGCTAATTTTTCTATATATATTTTTAGTTGTCCATATAATTTCTTTCTATTTTTAGTAGAGACGGGGTCTCACTCTTGCTCAGGCTGGTCTCGAACTCCTGACCTTGAGCGATCCACCCACCTCGGCCTCCCAGAGTGCTAGGATTACAGGCGTGAGCCACCGCGCCCGGCCTGAACTTAAAAGTTTAAGAAAGATCTCAGTTTTAAATTTGTTAATTTAATTTGAATGGAAGATTAAGGTATTTCCAAGAACCAAATTAGCCTCTGAATAATATTTTTGTATGCAAAAGCCATCTTGAGGACACAAAAGAACTTCACATTGACAATGAGAAGTTAGTTGCCTCATAAGGGGTGTGACTGATGGTCTTACACACAGTCTCAGGGGGCTTTGAGGAACAGCCTTATGTCCTCTTATTTCAAAGAATCACTTTCTGGAATGATTAAGAAAGTGTATGACTAAAAATGAGTAAATCGAGGGGGATAGTATTCCCCCCAAATGAGGGAAAATGAAAAACATTAACATTTTGGGGTTTTAAAAATTTGTTTTGTGGGGAGAAAAAAAATACAGGATAAGATGTCAATACTCTCCTAAATCAATATTTTAAAATATGGAACAGGGGCGGGGCGCGGTGGCTCACGCCTGTAATCCTAGCACTCTGGGAGGCCGAGGTGGGCGGATCGTTTGAGCTCAGGAGTTCGAGACCAGCCTGAGCAAGAGCGAGACCCCATCTCTACTAAAAATAGAAAGAAATTATATGGACAGCTAAAAATATATATAGAAAAATTTAGCCGGGCATGGTGGTGCATGCCTGTAGTCCCAGCTACTCGGGAGGCTGAGACAGGAGGATCGCTTGAGCTCAGGAGTTTGAGGTTGCTGTGAGCTAGGCTAACGCCACGGCACTCACTCTAGCCTGGGCAACAGAGTGAGACTCTGTCTCAAAAAAAAAAAAATAAAATAAAAAAAATAAAATATGGAACAGGAAGATACTGTGTAAAAATATCTAGAACAGCCTTTCTTAAATTTTAATGTGCATATGAATCACTGGGTGTCTTATTAAAATACCAATTATGGGGAAAAGAAAAAAAATTTTTTAAATAAAGAAATAAAATAAAATACCAATTATGAAGCAGTATGTCTGCAGTAGGGCTTGAAATTCTGCATTTCTAACCAGCTCCCAGGGGAAGGTGTCAATACTGGTCCCAAAACCACACTTGAAGTAGCAAGAAGCCAGAAGATTAGACATTAGCATTCTCCTCACTAAAGACAAGGTACATCCTTAACATTATGAGCAAATACCAAAAGAACTTCTGTCTTCATAAAGGCAGGCAGAAGAATGGGGAGGGACTTTGCTGGTGACTGTCCTCAGTCATTCACACAGAGGCCCATCAAGGCTCCCATCCTCAGAGGTATGGATATCAGCAGCCAACATCCACTCTCTTGTATTGGACAGAGATTGCTAAACATCAACACTCTTAGATCTTCATGCTGGGAGCAAGGACTTTGAATGTTCCGGGATATAACAGAGGAGTTAGGCCAGCACAAAAAGTATAGGGTTTCTCTTCTTCCCATTTCTATCATCAAGATCTTTGCATCTCAAAGTCTGACTTCTCTTGATGCCCCCACAACGTAAATCAGATTCTCTGGAGATGAAGCCTAAGCATCAGTATTTATTTTAACCTCCCTGAGTGGTTCTAGCGGGAAGCCAGGTCTGTATGCCACTCACCTAGCTCAGTCCTGTTCTTTTAAAAATAAGAAAATTGAGTCCCCCAAAGAGTCAGTGTTTGTGATAAAGAACCCAGGTCCCTTGATTTAGCAAATATCCTAAAAAGAAGTCACTGTAATACACACTGGGGTTGGGAGGAGATGTTTATCTTTTTTGAAAAAAACTACAATTGCAACCTTATTAAATTATCAACTCACAAAAGCCTATAGTACACTCACTGAAAGAAACTAAAGAGGATCTAATTTAGAATGAATTTACATTATTCTGAGCAAAAAGGTATATGACTGTGTTTACAGAGACAAAGCAAGATCAGAATGAGCCTCAGAAACCCAAAAGAACGGAAGGGGTGGTGGATATGCTGAGTTTTGGCATAATGCCTCTAGCCTCTACTGACAGGGGAAAAAAGAAAAGAAAAAACAACCAAGTGTACTTTGATTGGGTGCAGTAAAATTTATGACAATCTCTAGAAATTTCACATCTATCCCCAGAGTGCATAGGATCACCAATTTTGAAGATCTCTGGATTCACTAAGAAAGGTTTACACGACTCATGAAGTGAATCAGTCATTCATTCAACAAACATGTCGTAAGCACCTGCTATGTGCTAGGCACTAGATCTTGAAAATATGGCAATGAATGAGATAGATATAGAGGTTATAATCTGGAAAGGGAGCTGCCCATCATAATGCTCTTGTCCGTGACTTCAAGAAGGGGCGTGTGACCTAGATTTAGCCAATCATAGTACTCCATCCTCCTCACTGTATGATGGTCCAAGCCAGGCCAATCAGAGTCTGTCCCTGGGACGAATATACACTGAACCAAGGAGCAGGAGTTCTCTTTCTTCTTTGGGATTGCTACCAGGGCTAATGCAAGCTGGAGATGTCTGCAGCCATGTCTTATGTTGCTTATCGTGGAAGAAGCCCTTGTGGAGAAAGAGATGGGGAGCAACTGGTGAGGGGCAGAGGGTGAAGTGTGGAGGAGGAAGAGGAAGAGAGGAAGAGACAATAAGAAAGAAACCCAATGACATCACTTGAGTTCCTATATCCAGAATCCACTCCACCTCTGTCCTTCCCAGATGTGTGAGCTGATAAATTCCCTTTCTTACTTAAGCTAGTTTAGTCAAATTTCTGTCACTTACAACCGAAAGAGCCCTGACTCAGACTGATCATAGACTTATGGTATGAACAAGCTGGAAGAACCTCTGAGTCCATCTAATACAATGGCCCTCAAAATATGGTCCCTGAATCAGCAGCCTCAGCCTCACCTGGGAATATGTCAGAGATACAAATCCTGGGGCCCCACCCCAAACCCACTGAATCAGAAAGTCTGGAGGTGGGGCCAGCCATCAGTTTTAACACGCCCTCCAGATGATTTTGTTCGGCTCTAAAGTTTGAGAAACACTGTTCTAGTACATCCTTTCCATAAGATGTTAAACCACAGGCCCAGAAAAGGGAGCTAACTTGCTGAATGTCACAAAACTAGTTACTGTGGCCCCAGACCCTCGTAGTAACCCAAGAGCTGAGGGGTTTGGGAAAGGAGGGACACTTGGAGTTTTGAGGGAAGTAACACATGGATTGGCAAATAGGAGGGGGGAAAATATTTCGGGTCAAATAATACAGTATGGTTGGAAACACTTGCTATGTGTTTCCACAGGACTTTAGAGAATATTTTACTCATCCTGGCTCCCCAGCTGAGCCAACAACAATGTGTTAAAGCTCCATGGCCAATGGCAGGAATCCAGGAGAGTCCTTTTTATGTGCCAGCAAAGAGGAATTTCTTAGAAAAGCTACAGAAATCATGCTACTATCACATTTCACTTTGTGGAGTGGAGGAATAGGAGGATGAAACAAAAAGCAAGGGACTGAAGTTATTCCTTAGAATCTCACCTCTCTAGTTGCAAGAAAGGGATTTTATTGTTGTCCTTGCCAGGGCAGCAGTTCCCTGGAGGGAAACTGGGCACCTAACCTGGTAACTTGGAGAATAGCTTGTGTTTTTGAACTTTCTTTTTCAGGTGGAGGGAGAGAGTAGCAGCGTCCCAGAATGTCCCTGGAAACTCTATTTAGTAGCCTGCTTTCCGATGATTTTCCCAACCTGCCCTGAGGACGTGGTCCATCCAGAGGCAAATCTAAGAGAGAAAAGATCTTGGCACCAACATTTCTGAAATTCTCTCTTTAGTCTCTCCTTCTCCTACTCTTGAGTATACAGATGGGGCACAGGAAGGAGCAGAGTAAAAGATCAAGAGAAGTTGCTGGTATTACCAATTTTAGAGAGCACAAGCTTTTAATAGTCAACATACACTTTCCTTCCCTACATCTACTCAAGCATGGCCAATGCCATCCGGGAAAGTGCCCGGTTAAACAATAAAACAAACAAAGCATTAACTCCTCTCATATCAATCCACAATTCACACATTCATTCAACAACTGTTACAACTTTAGAAAAGCAACTTAGTACGAATAAAATGGAGCATTACTTTATACAGTGGGTCCTTAACAGGGGAATTGGCTAAAAATACACAAATGGTTAAAAGAAAAATAAAGGAGGGGGACTTCAGTAAGCCATACTCTTAGGGAAAAAGAAAAAAAATGGAGTAAAATGCAAATGAGCCTGAAGTACATTGTGGTGCCAAAAAGTGAGGAAGTGCTCAAGAAAGGATGGGGACACAGAAGTCGGCTTGAAAGAGCTCCCAATGATTGAAGTTGGGACAATTTGACAAAATAAATAATGATAGCATTGATTTTTAACCCAAAGACTAAAATATCCATGAGTCCATACTGATATAAATAAATAATCAAATAAAGAAAGACATCGGGGAAGGTACAGCTCTTTCCTATAGGAGAATTCTAATAAATTAACATAAAAGAAAATCACCATTACAACAGTAATAATTGTTGCAGGCATGATCTGCCGATGGATGCTAAAATTAGTGGGAGAAGATTTGAGGAGAAAGAGGATATTTGCATAGTCTCAAAGTATCTTCCTCAAGAGGAAAATGGATAGATGAGGCAAACTAGGGTGCTACAGGGATGTGTCTGTCCAGAATTTTCTCCTGAAATACGCCCTTTGGTTTCAGAAACAGGAAAAGCAAGAAATTCGGTTTAAAATTGCATGGCCAGGACTTCATGGGTTCATAAGAAACAAAAAGGGCCATCGCTGTTCGGAGACCTTCAATTAGGCCTGAACTGGATGTGACCTGGTCCCCAAAATGGTCTCCTTTCTCTACACTGAAGAACCCAATGGGCTCATCCTCCTCCCCCAAGTCCCTATCCCAACCTCCAAGCCCTGGGGTTGCTCTCTGGGCTTGCTCGCTGCCAGGCAGGGTGGTGGTGAGTTTCACAGACTAATCGCAGCGTGCAGATCGACTGGGTTGCCTTTAGTTTCCTCTGGATTTTCAGGTTATTTGTGTTGGCACAGAGCCACGTTCAGCTCTTCCCAAGTTTGAACACATTCTCAAAAAGGGCTGGTCTCACCATCCTCATTTTGGTTGAGGCCAAAATCTGGTTTCATTTTTCATTAAACTGCCATGTGTAACTTTCATTGAACAGAATGACAACATGTCTAACTGTCTTCATTCAGTATTTTCACAAGAGAGGGCCTTTTTTTTTGCCTCCCATGAGAGAATGTGTGATTTATTTATCTCCTCCGTTGTGCAATAGGTTCACCACCATTACAACCAATGCAATGTTCTAGAGAAAAATGTTGCTGTATCACACAGTGACTTCACTCAAGTTGGCAGTGATTGGTTTCTCATCTAGATCCACCAAAGCCTACAGCGTGGGGGTAGATTGCATCACCAGAGACTTCTCTGGTTTGATTGTGAGTGAGGGCCTGGAGGGCTGGGACCACTTCCTGCCCATCTTCATCTGCCCAGGGTCTGGCACATAGTAGGTGTGGTAGTCATCAGTGCTGTTCACCAAATATTTCCAACTCTTCCATTCCGGGGCCCTTGTAGGGCTGCATTTCCTGGCTCTCTGTGCCTGGGTGCAACTATGTGCTCAGTTCCAGCTGATGAGTTGGGAGCAGAAGTGACACACATCATTTCTAGGCCAGAGCATTTAAATGCTTGTGGTCCGCAGCTCTCTTTTCCCTCTAGATCAGCAAGCAGCAGTGTTTGAGAAGGTGGCTCCCTTTTGGATCCCTGAGTGACTGCATAGATAGGGACCCCCTTCTAACCTATGATGCACACATAACAGAAGAAACAAACCTTTGTCGCATTAAACACTGAGATTTCAAGGGTTGTTTGTTACTGCAGCATAACCTAGGCTATCCTTAACTGATACCACAGGCATAAAATAAATGTTTGTTGAATGAATGAATGACTTAAGCCAGAAGAGACTTCTGAGCAGTGTTGCTCTAGAATTTCCATAAAGGAGAGATTTGTGCATGGTAATCTGATTACAAGTGTGTGGGAAGTTAGGGCTGTGTTGGCCAGGGGACTTTTCTTGTTTTGTTTGTATAGTACACTGTTTTTATTAGATGGCCTTTATTTGGGGTGTGAGAGTGTTGATGGAGATTATGTGGGGCCTAAAGCACCTCAAACCAACCCTTGGCTTTATCACTGGAGTTTCAGTTGACCTTGTCACCCCCTGTGTATTTGACAAATGGAGAAGCTGAGACACAGACTATGTGACAATACCGATTAGTTAGTGGCAAAACCGGTAGACACCAACACCCTGCCCCCCCCCATTGTCTATCTGGTGCTTTTGCCCACCCATCATTCTACCTTTCATAGCCAGGTGTTAAGAATGCTGGGGCTTGAGAGTCACACTCTGATTGATTCTAGTCCTGGCTCTACCACTTACTAGCTGTGGACCTTTGGGAGAAGCTACTTAACCTCTCTGTGCCTTGGTTTCCTCAGCTGTACAGTCCTCAGTGGGTTGCCATGAGGATTTCCTGAAATCGAGTATAAAGTATGGAAAGATCTAACAATGTTAGTTAATTATTATTATTATTCTAGATCCTTATTCCACTGTCTTGACTTACACCTGAGTCTCATGTTCTCTTCGTGCTCTGTTTCCCTTGGGAAATAATGAATCTGTTGGAGACCATTGTGTGGTATATTTCTGGACTATCTGGCCACAGGTCAATTGCATTTGAAGTTCTAAGGAGAGCTGGCCCCTGAGCACTGAGGAGCCTCTACCGCCTCCCTTTGCTGAGAGCCCACACTAAGGGATCCACCCGTGGGAAGTGGGCAAGGAGACAAGGACTTCTGCCCCATCTCTGTTCTGTCTCTGCCATGTTTGCTAACTGCTCATTGCCTGCAGATCAAGCTTCGTCACCGGCTCAGAGACTCTGTGGGTCAAGAATCAAAGTTACCTGCTTTCCAGTAGCTGGGACATCGGCCCACAGGTTTTGGATAAATATTTAACCACAAATCCTGAGCACCCACAGCCTCCCTTTATGTCACCAGACAGTACCTGTGTAGGAAGCTTATGACCAGGGCTCCCTCTCTTGGAAAGGCAGAGAGCCCTGTGGCCAGAGGGTTGGGGTCCCCTCCTTTGTCCCAGCCCTTTTCCTCTTCTGTAGGTCCTTATGTCCGAGTTCTATGGATCTGAGAGTGTATGTCAAGAAGAATGAGTTTGGCTGGAAGTGTATCGAAATAGGAATTTTTAATTTTAGGGTAAGGGCTGTCTCATTTGTGTGTTTTAGACATATTTCCTTAAAGTGCTTTTTTTCATTAAGTTTGTTTAAAGGAAAAGCATACTTATTCTGGTATCACTCTTAATTTTAGAAAATCAAGGACCTTTTAATATGAGATATACATATTTTAACTTTTTATTGAAGTGAAACATACATACAGAAAAGCACACATATCATAGGTGATCAGCTCAATGATTTTTCATGAATGTAATAGATCCATGTAACCAGTGCCCAGATCAAGAAGCAGGACATCACCTGCACCCCCTAAGCCCTTTTTATTCTCCCTTGTTACTCTAGTCCAGTTCCTCTAGCGACCTCTATCCTGACTTCTAACAGCATAGATTAATTTTGCCTATTTTGTCCTTTATAGAAATGGAATCACACAGTATCTACATTTTAGTGTCTGACTTCCTTCACTCAACATTGTTTCTGAGGTTGGTCTATATTCAGCATAGCAGTGGCTCATGCATTCTCATTGCTGTCTGGTATTCCATTTTGTGACTATAGCACCGTGTTGTCTGCAATCCATTCCACTGTTGATGGACATTTGGTTTGGGTGGTTTCCAATCTGGGGCTATTACAAATGTACTGGTACAATAGGTATTCTAGTTCATATCCTTTGGTAAACATATGCACTCATTTGTGTTGAGTATATATCTGGAAGGGGAATTGCTGGCCATATATATGATAGTTGTACGCTCAGCTTCAATAGATTCTGCCAAAGAGTATTCCAAAATGCTTGTAGCAATTTACACTCCCATTAGCAGTGTAGGAGAGTTCTGGATATGAAGACTATTTTATAGTAAGTCAAACAAATGTAAGTGTTAAGTTAATTCAAACGGAAATAATTTAACGCCTTCGAGTAACACTGAGTTTGTTTATTAAATGCTCTGTTTTCCTCTTATCATAACTTCTAACTTGTTATGTGACCTGGATGAGCTTCTTGACCTCTACTCCCCATTAATCCAACCAGTCAAAAGTCTCTCTGAAAACACTGTCCATTCATATATCCAGCTAGAATGTTGTGAGTGTTAATAAATTGGTGTTTGCAAAACAAATTCAACCCCTTTTGCAAAGCGGTATATATATCTTGCCCATGATGTGTCTAATATGGCAGAGCCAGTTAGGATGTTCTCTGCAGATTTGCACTTTATAAACATCACGTCTCCAGAGCTGTGAATGCAATTCAGAATCCAGAATTTTGTTCTGGTCGTAAATAAAAACGGTATATTCTTCTGCAGATTTTAATGAAAGAGAACAGTGCTTTTTAAAGTGATAAAAGCATTTTGCAAATACAGGTGTCATTTCACTCTAAAGAGAAGTGGGGAGGGTGGTAAAAGGAGCAGGAGAGGGACTTCAGAACGCTTATTTTTTTCCTGGTCTCTACAACTAATTGGTATTGTAGAACCGAGCCTCCGTTTTTCCATCTGTAAAATGGGGTGATCTGTAAGTCTTATCCAGAGCTAGTTTTAATTCTATGAACGTGCAGAGTGAGGAGATGCCGACAGAGAAAAGGTAGAGGGGACCAGGGGTAACTCACTTCATATCGCCCCTTCCGCCCCCTAGCAGATAGAGCACTGGGGATCCCAATTTCTAGGTCCCCTGTGTATTATGACTTTCACCAGGAAACCACAGAACTGAATCCTTCACCAGAACGTTTCTCTTTTACTGGTCTCTCCAAATCCCCCTCTCAAGTGATCTCTGCATTCAGGAATATTCCGGCGGAGGGGCGACCTCGACCTCGGGGCTCCTGCCCATCACAGCGCGCGGCGCTGAAAGTGGTGGGACAGGCATTTGGGTACCAGGGCGACCCCTAAAGGTGACCCGCTGAGTACGGAGGTCGGGGTCCCCGAGGAGGAGCGCGCCGGGCTGCACACCCAGCATCCGAGGGGCCAGAGGTCCAGGGAGCCCGGAAGCGCCGCGGGGGCGCCGGCCGCGGTGGGGTGGGCAGCCGGGCCCGCGGTCCCCACTTCTGCCCCCCTCGCAAGCCCGCAGCTCCCCGCTGGGCTTCGGCCGGCCGCGCCGCTCGCTCGCTCCCTCCCTCCTCCTCCTCGGCGCCCCGCCCGCTCCCCACCTCCGCGCCCAGCCTCGCGGCTGCCGAGCGCCGGACGCGCCACGCCGCGCTGGGCAGCTGGAGAGCTGGCGGGCGAGCGGTCCGGGAGCGGCGGGGGCGGCGCCCAGCCCGCGGGAGGGAGGAGGAGGAGGAGGGACGCGGCCAGAGGGAAAGGGGAAAAGGAGGGCCGGAGGGCGCCAGTAGTCAGCCCGGCGGCCGGGACCGGCAGGTAAGCGCGCGGCGCCGGGATGGGGCTGCCCCCTCGGGCTCCCGAGAGCTAGCCCGGAGAGCTGGCGGCGGGCGCAGCGTCTAGACCTGGAGGGCGACGGCACGGCGGGGCGAACGCTCCTTCCGCCCGGCTGCGGCTCTGAGCGGGGCTCGGGGCCGTCCTGAAGGGCAGGGGCAAAGCGCCGAGCCCCGGGGGCTGCCGGCGCCCCGCCGGTGGGGGACTGCGCGCCGTGGGAAAGGGGGCTCCGCGTGTCTCCGTGCGAGGGGAGACGCGTGTCTCCAGAACCTTTAAACGGACTCAAGCTCTCCCCACCCGTCCAGGAAACGGAGCCACGAGCCTTACTGGCGCGGGCGGTCCGCGAGACGCGACTCCCGGGAACTCGGCTCGGCGCGCCGGGCCGTGGGTGCGGCGGTGCCTGCGGAGCGCGAACGCGCCCCGGGCCGACGGCTTGGCGCGGCCCCACCTGGCGGGGCCCAGAACAGGTGGCCCCGGGCGCGGAGGGACCGAGCAGCAGCCCGGAGCCAGGGGGTGAGCCTGCGGAAGGGGAAGGCTGGTGGTCTCGGGGGAGCGCATTTGGGCAGGGGTTTGAGTTTCGAGGCTCGGGAACTGCATATAAAGTGAGAAGGGAGAAGAGACCTGGCCGACCTCCTGAGAGCCAGAGGAAGCAGGAGACAGGTTTTCCGTGGCAGTTTCGACAGTGACACTTCTTAGTCTGTACTGTGCACAAGAATCCTCTGGGGATCTTGTTAAAATGAATTCTGATTCAGTAGGTCTGGGGTGGGGCCCGAGCGTCTGCATTTCTAACAAGCTTCCAGTTGCCGCTGTCGTTCCATGGACCACACTTTATGTGGCAGCCCCTACAGAAGTATCTTTTGTCCAACAGGCGGAAAACCTTAGGAAAAGTGGGATATTGGGAGATGAGGTCCTAAAACTTTACTGTATACACACGAGGTCTGTCCGGAAAGTATCCAGCCACTGTTAATATAACGAGAACGGCGCTTTTCCTGTTACATGGCTGGATATTTTCTGGACGGACCTCGTACATATACACCCCACCTCTTTGTCACCTCTACCCCCAGACACACATTAAAACGGTTGCTACTGTAGGGGCCCAGGGAAGACTTTTCCCTTTGGTCTCTGAGGGTTCGCTGAAAAATTAACTGACAAAAGACAGATTAAGTGGAGAAAAGGCATATAACTTTATTAACGTGCACTCGGGGAGAAACACAGAGTGATTCCCTAACCCCCCAGTGGGGTACAGGAAGCTATATACCATCTTGAGGTTAGTGAAAGAATGACGGCTCAGAGCTTGGCCAAAAACAGGTTTTAGGAGGGAAGGGCGGAGAGGTGGCCTGGCTAGCAAAGGTGGTCTTGTTATGTAAATGAAACCACACAGGTAGCAGCCCTCAGAGACAAAGACCTTTAAAGGTGTTAAGACTCTCAGGAAATCTTTCTCTGAGAAAACCTGGCTGCATCTTTGCAGATTCTCTACAAATGCAAATCTCCCCCACAAAGGTCAGATTTGCAGGGTTACTTTTGTTTTCTGGTTCTCTAAACAGCCATCTCAAAATATGTCAAAGAAATATATTTTGAGGTGAAACATTTTAATTTCCTTCACTAATTTAATAGCAAAACGCTTTACTTTTCTTATCAACTTTCTAGCCAAATACATTATCTGATAGCAAAGATGGCTTCATGGGCATGCAACCTGCCCTTGGTTTATTGCCAAAATTCTGAATAGTTTTTGAACAAGGGGCCTTGCATTTTCATTTTGCACTGGGCCCCACAAATTTTATAGCTGATCTTGTCTAATAGTCACCATGGGTGGAAAAAGGACCCATTTCTTTGATCAGGGTTTGAACTGGTGGGTAGTGGAGAGTAAAGATTTATTAAAGGAAGACTAGCTGGATATTGCAGTTCCTCCAATCTTTGTCAATTTCTCTTTGGCTATCTGAAGAGGCAAGCTTGTGAGTATAACCCCAGACATGCATGGTATGACAAAATTGATTGCTTTATTAATATTACTAGCTAACAAATTATTAAGAGCTTGACTATTGATGGATAATACAATTACGTTTGAGGTTGAAATAACTTGTAAATTAATTGATAAGGTGTGTGTTATTTCCAAAGCATTTGGAGAGACTTTATTTAGTGTCTCATGGAATTTTGCTTAGTTAAGATCTAAAATGAGCTGGATGTTCATTGCTTGGTTTGGCTGCTTTTACAGCTCAAATGCAAAGCTGGAAAACAAAAAGTGGCCAAATTTTGTAGCTGTTCAGGGGTATTGTTTTACAGGACCTCAGCGTGATGCCAGCCCTGATCAGATTCCCTTCTGCTTTTATCATTCCCACATCCCTGCAAGGTGACTTTCATGAAAAGGTGGACAGAGCAAATTTAGCCATTGCAAAACACTGAAGAAATGCAGGACCAGCGTCAGTGTTTTGTCTGATGAATAAATCTTGCCCAAAACACACAGATTCCAGGTGTGTGTACTTTTCTAGGAAAAAAAATGTTGGAAATACAGAGGAGAAAAAATTGAATTCAAATTATGGATATGATTTTGTTCAGCAAAGGGAGAAAAAGTCTGAGAAATGGAACTTCATTTCATTGGCAGGTTTGGCAGGGAAAGGAAAGCCGCTATGTTTTTAGTACTGTGAACAGCCTTCCAGAAATGGCAAAGTGAGTTTGCTCAGGTGTTAGGGAGAGCCAGCAAAGAAGCTGATTTTCCATGGCTGATGTGATCCTTATGGGGACTTGGAGGGGGGACATCATGACATATGTTCTTGGTGCTTTCACTGCGCAGATGAAACTGAACAAACACATTTTTCCATTTTGCTGCCTGAGAGTGCCAAGTCACTTTCAAATACACAATACAAACTGGGAAGAGCACAATTAAATTATAAAAAGAGGAGAAGAGGGGGATGTGTCTCTGTAATGCTAATAGTTCAGAAGATAGAAAAGAGGGATTCTGACTTTAGTAAAAATCTAGGAGCTGGTTTTTATGCCTTGCCGAGAAAGGGCTTCCCTACCTCAAGATAGAAAAAAAAGTTCTTTTAAAATGTTTATGGATTTAAAAATGTGTAGGTCTTTAATCTGCACAGAACTTATTTGGGGGCATGGTATGAGGTCGTGGGTAATGGAACTTAAGAAATGGGCCAGTATTTGGGGAAAATTATTATAAAGTAAATTCCCTCAATCACATAAGATTCTGGTGAACGCTCTGTTCCATTTCATAAATCTGTTTAATTAATTCTTGAGTCTATTCCATGTTTCTTAAATTGAGGTATCATTTACTTACAGTAAAATTCACTTTTTAATGTATAGTTCTAGAAGTTTTGACAAATGCATACCACCATATCAAGATATGGAAGAATTCCACCACTCCAAAGAATTCCCTGTTGACTTCTTTAGTAAACCTTTCCTACCACTCTCAGCCCCTGGCAACCACTGATTTGTTTTTTGTCCCTATAATTTTATCTTTTTCAGAATGTCCTGTAAATGAATTCCTATACCATGTAGCCTTCTGATTCTGGCTTCTTTCACCTGGCATAATGCATTTAGATTCATCTATGTTATGTGGATCAATAATTCACTCCTTTTTATTGCTGAGTAATATTCCACAATTTATCCATTCATCAACTTTTGGTGATTACCAGTAAAGCCGATATAAAACATTCACCTACAGCTTTATGTGTGTATATAAATTTTCATTTCATTTGGGGTAAATACCTAGAAGTAGGATTACTGTGTTGTAGGGTAATTTTAGCTTTATCAAACACCGTCCCAACTTTTCCCAAGTGGCTACACCATTTTGTATTCCCACCAGCAATGTATGGGAAATCCAGTCACTTGGCATCCTCGCCAGCGCTTGGTATTGCTGCTTTCTTTTTTTTAGTCATTCCAGCAGGTTTATGGTGGCATCTATTTGTGGTTTTAGTTTGTTCTTCTCTGATGATGTTGAGCATCTTTTCATATGCTTTTTGGTCTTTGTATATCTTCTTCGGTGAAGTGTCTGCGTTTTTTTTCCTCATTGTGTTCATCTGATTATTGAATCATGAGAGTTCTGCATATATCCGGATACAAGTTCTCTGTGGCTTGCCTTTTCATTTTCCTAATGATGTTTCTTTGAAGAGCAGAAGTTTTTAATTTTGATAAAGCCTAATTTATCAGGTTTCTTTCCTCTATGGATAGCATTTTTAGTTACCTGTCTAATAAATATGTCTACCCCAATTTCACCAAGATATTCTCCTGTGCTTTCTTCTAGACATTTTATAGTTGTATCATTTATATGTAGGTCTATAAATTCATTTCAAGTTAATTTTTTTTTTTTTTTTTGAGACAGAGTCTCGCTCAGTTGCCCGGGCTAGAGTGCTGTGGCGTCAGCCTAGCTCACAGCAACCTCAAACTCCTGAGCTCAAGCAATCCTTCTGCCTCAGCCTCCCGAGTAGCTGGGACTACAGGCATGTGCCACCATGCCTGGCTAATTTTTTCTATATGTATTTTTAGTTGTCCATATTATTTCTTTCTATTTTTAGTAGAGATGGGGGGGGGGTCTCGCTCTTGCTCAGGCTGGTCTCGAACTCCTGACCTGGAGCAATGCTCCTGCCTCGGCCTCCCAGAGTGCTAGGATTGCAGGCGTGAGCCACCGAGCCCGGCTTCAAGTTAATTTTTATATGAAATAATGATCAAGTTCACTTTTTTCTCATATAGAAAGACTGCTTTTCCCGCATATCTCCTTGGCCCCGTTGTCAAGAATTGGTTGTATATATGTGGGTCTGTTTTTGATCTCTGTTTCGTTCCATTGATCTATATGTCTGTCCTTATGCCGATGCCACGCTGTAGGTCTAACACATTCTTGTTAGGTGCATACCTAGATTGTTTTTCGTGTGTAATTTTTGTTGATTTTAGAAATTCTATCCGTTTTTTCCCCATTTCATTTTCTATATTATTGAGTAGAAAGGCTGTTTAATTTCTTCTTTTTTTTTTTTATCAGAAATCTGTCCACAAGAATTTGTTAGAGTTGTTTATTAGCATAAGGATATCTTCAAACCAAGAATAAAAAATGATCATTGACTCTTGGCAAAAGCATAAACATGAGAGCAATAGTGTGCACAGGTGAATTCTAAACCAAAAAACCCCAATTTTCAATATTTCTTTTTTTTTTTTTTTTGAGACAGTGTCTCACTCTGTTGCCCTGGCTAGATGCCTCGGCATCAGCCTAGTTCACAGCAACCTCAAACTCCTGGGCTCAAGCGATCCTCCTGCCTCAGCCTCCCAAGTAGCTGGGACTACAGGCATGTGCCACCATGCCCGGCTAATTTTTTTTATATATATTTTTAGTTGTCCAGCTAATTTCTTTCTAATTTTTTTTTTTTTTTTTTTTTATTAGAGACAGGGGTCTCGCTCTTGCTCAGGCTGGTCTCGAACTCCTGAGCTCAAACGATCCACCCACCTCGGCCTCCCAGAGTGCTAGGATTACAGGCTTGAGCCAACCGTGCCCGGCTATTCCATATTTTTTATAATTAACAAATCACCTCTAATAGTGAAATATTTAAGGTAAACTGCATATTGCCTGTGTATGTTTCAAAGTAAAAATGAATGTCATTCATACAAATTTTTGTTTGCTTGTTTAAGTTTAGAATTTTTTTTTCACTTCCTACTTTATTTATTTATTTATTTAATTTCAGAATATTATGTGGGTACAAACATTTTGGTTACATAGTGCTCTGCACTCAGTTATGAATTGGAAGGCTGTTTAATTTCTTTTTGTAGATCTATCTTGTATTTAAGCCATCTTACTGAATTTTTCTTGGTTCTCATAGTTTTCTAGTTAGTTTTTTTTGATTTTCAAGGTAGACAATCAAATGTCTTCAAATGGTAATAATATAGGGTTTTTCCCCTAATATTTTTACCTCATTTCATTTCTGAATTGGGTGGGAATGCTTCCAGTATTTTACCCTTAAGTATTGTGCTTGCTATAGGGTTCTGGTAGCTATCGTAATTATTTCCACGAGGTTTCATTCCATTTTTAGCTTGCTAAAAATCTAAAGTTTAATTTAAAAATTTTTTGTTCTGCTTGGATTTTTTTTTTTTTTTCATTGAAAGCCTAACACGTTTAAGGTCAGTCAGTCTTCCTGGTTTTGGAGGTTCATATTTTGATCTCCCTGGAGGAGAAAATATAGCATTATGTCAATTTGTTTTTATCTGGATTATGAAGAACCTACCTGTGGAGCTTTTTTTATAATGTTCTCATTGGGGGGATGCTGGGTGCATTGAGAGAGAGAGAGAGAATAAAGAGACAGTTTATAACCTACTCCAGTATAAATAAGATAGCTTTTCCTAATGTTTAATTTTCTTTTTTTGCCCACCATTCACCATGAGAAGTACACTTTATATTTCAACCCAGTACAAACATACCTGTATATAATTGAAACAAAATCTCATAAGGTATTTCCTCTTTCCTGTGTGCAGTATACTCTGATGTTTTCAGCTCTCTTCTGTCTGCTCTATCTCATTTTAAAATGATGAGCACGACTTTCTAAACTGATTTGACCACTCATTCATTTGATTTCAAGACCTACGGTTGGAAAGACACTGTTTTATAAAACTGTTCATTTAGTTTCTAAGCCCCCAAACTGTCGGATTGTGTCCAGGACAGATTCAGTTTATATGAAATCCTGCTATGATCCAAAGTGAGTTCATTTATTAGATCCAGAGATAATCAAAACTACCCACATTTCTCTCTTGAATTACTGTGTAGCCTTTAAACCAGTCTCCCAGTGTCCACTCTTGACCTCACAGAATAGCCAGTAAATGCTCCCGAGTCTTGTAATTCTACTGCTTAAAACCCTCTAATGACCTCCTACCACACTTAGAATCAACCCCCAGAGCCTCGCTGTAGCCCCTTTCCCCTATTCTTCTCATTCGCCTGTCTCCCAGCCTTTGCACTTGCCATGCTACCTGCCTGCAACACCATTTCACCAGATATTCACCTAACTTGTTCCCTCATTTCTTTTGGGGTCTTCTCTAACCTTCATCCTAACACAGCACTCCCCACCTACCGACCTACCACTGGACAGGTTCATTCTCTTATCCTACTTTTGTTCTCTTTGTAGCACTGTTAACTACAATTATATTATTTAGTTATTTGTTTACTGATTCTGCGTCTTCTTTTCCCTGCTAGATTGTAAATTCCAGGAGGGCAGGGACTTTGTGTATCTTGCTCACCATGTATTGTCAGGGCTTGGAACATTGGGATATAGTAGGTGTGTAATACACGTGTCGAATGACTGAATAAATGTGCCTAGAATCTAGAAAAAATCAGACACTTACCATAAGAGAAACTCAATACGTACCACCTTTCTGTTCAATTTTTTTTATTTTTTTTGAGACAGAGTCTCACTCTGTTGTCCAGGCTAGAGTGCCATGGCGTTAGCCTAGCTCACAGCAACCTCAAACTCCTGGGCTCAAGCAATCCTCCTGCCCCAGCCTCCCAAGTAGCTGGGACTACAGGCATGCGCCACCATGCCCGGCTAATTTTTTCTATATATATTTTTAGCTGTCCATATAATTTCTTTCTATTTTTAGTAGAGACGGGGTCTCGCTCTTGCTCAGGCTGGTCTCGAACTCCTGAGCTCAAACAATCCTCCCGCCTCGGCCTCCCAGTCTGTTCAGTTTTAGTGTGGAAATTTCTTTAGGTTAAGCATTGAGTATATTTTAATGTACGCAGTTCATTAATCAACAGACACTCATTTGGTGTCCACTATGTTTCTGACCCTGTGATAATGATGACAGCTAATAGCTACTACGTTACACATATTAATGTATTTATTTAGTCCTCCCAACCTCTTGAGTCAGGTTTGATTCTTATCATTTTGCAGATGAGGAGACTGAGGCACAGAGAAGTAGTAACTTGTCTAAGGTCATGCAAAAGGTAAGTAGTGGGTCCAGGGTTTGAATACACACCATCTCATCTCAGAGCCTGTGTCCTTGGCCACAACGTTCCTAGCAATAACAAGAAATATGCACAATTCCTGACCTTTCTATGAGCATGTAATTAATGTTTATGGCTTTTGTTCTCTTAGCATAGTGGTTCTCAATTGGGGGTGATTTTGCTTCTCAGGGGACATATGGCAATATCTGGAGACATTTTTGGTTGTCATGCTGGCAGGGGTGGAGTGCTACAGGCAGGGGATGCTGCTGAATACCCTACAATGCCCAGGACAGCCCCACCCCCAACAAAGAATGATCAGGCCCGAGCCTTAACAGTGCTGAGGTTGAGAAGCCCTGCCCTAGCACAGGGGTTCTGGAAGCTGGCCGCCCATTAGTATCACTGGAGAGTTTTAAAAATAAATACCGATGTCTAGGTTCAGTTCCTGACCTTAATAAACCTCAAACAGACCTTCAACGTTGCCCAGCAATCCTACCATGCTTGCCTAGTGGGTTTGCTTTCCCGTTCTCCAAAGCAGCTGTTTTATACCGTTTATTTCCTCTTCCCCTCCCACGTCAGCTGCTGACTCTGGCTCATTAGACAGGAGCCTCCTCGTAGTCCCACCACCCAAACTCCCAACATGCCCACACCTGCACATATGCAGTGTTCCCCACTGTTACTGCGAGATTGTGAAAGAAACGTCCCTAAGGTATTAAACACTGGCATCTTTTCTGGGCTCTGGACCCCTCATCCTCTTTGCCTTCCCAAGGATATTATATAGATAGATAGATTTTACTTTTTATTTGGAAATAATTTAAAACTTTACTAATAAATGGCAAAATAAAAACAGCACAAAGAACACCCATATGCCCTTAATCCAGATTCATCTATTAACATTTTACCCAGTTTGCTTTCTCAGTTGCACTCTTGCTCACACACATAATTTTTTTTCTGAACTATTTGAGGCTAAGTCGCATACATCATGGCCCCAACTCCTAAATACTTCAGTATGCATCTGCTAAGAATAAGAATATTCTTTTACATAACCACAGTATGTTATCAACTTCAGTAAATTTAACATAGATAAGATACTGTTATCTAATCTTCCATTTGTATTCCAATTTTGACAATAGCCCCGATAACATCCTTTACAGCATTTTTCCCTTCTAGTACAGGATGCTGTCTAGGGTGGTTATTGCATTTAGTCGTCCTATGTCTTAGCCTCTTTTAGTCCGGAACATTTCCACAGCCTTTCTTTGTCTTTTATGACATTGACATTTGGATTGAATGCGGACTACCTCCTCTCCTTTTTCTTTTTAATAGAACATTCATCATTTTTGGTTTGTCTGATGTCTCTCGTGATTAGACTCAGGTTATGCATTTTTGGCCAGAATATTACATAGATGACATTGTGTCCTTCTGAGGGGATCTCATCTTGGAGGCCCACAATGTCCATCTCTTCTTCATTGGTGATGTTAATTTTGATCATCTGGTCAAGGTATTGTCTAATTTCTTCACTATGTAGTTACTGGTTTTTCTTTCCAAATCAGCGATCTGTGGAAAGACACAAATATCCTGCTCCTCATCAATATTTCCATCTAGATTTAGCATCCAGTTATGATTTTTGCCTGATCCAATCTTTAATATGATGGTTGAAAATAATGATTTTCCAATTCTATTATTCCCTCCACATTTGGTCCAGAGCCCTTCCTCCTCCCCCATTTCTTTATTTAGTCATCTATTTATTATTGGTATGAACTCATGAATTCCTACTTTTTTCCAAATAAGTTTATAATTCATTACTGTACTTAATTATTTTGGTGCTCAATGAAAGACTTAATTCTTTATTCTCTTTCCCTCTCTTCTTTTTAATGAACTCCTCTCTGCCCTCCTTTTTTGGATCATTCCCATCAGCTTCTAATCATGTTCTAATATGTAATATCTTCATTGGCCCCACATCCCCCTCCATTCAGCCCTCCCCCCATTTCTGGTCACCCCTTCTCAGAGGAACCTCTTATAAGGGTGCTCATACTTTATTGCTCCACATTTTTCCCTTGTCCTGTCTAATCAGGGTTCTGTCCTGAGGCTATTGTCTGTCGTCAGTGAACTCCACATTGCCAGATGCAACTGTCACCTCCCTGACTTAACTGTGCTTGACTTTGCAGCAGCATTTGACATAGTCATTACCTCCTTTGAACACTTCCTTCTGTGGTCTCTGTTATCCTATACTCTTTTGGTTTTCTTACTCTTGCTAATAGCTCATTCTAAGTCTCCTCCTCTTCTGCTCAACCTACAAAGATTGGCGTCCCTCCAGGGCACTGGGATTCTCTTCTCTTTCTCTGTACTCTCCTGATGACTCCATCCAGTCCTATGGCTTTACATGCCATCTAGATGCCAGTACCTCTAGCCACGACCTTTCCCACAACTCAAGACAATAATTTGTGTGGATATCTAACAAGCATCTCAAAACGCAATTTTTTCCAAAGCAAACTCTTGATTCTGTGTCACCCTCCTCATGCAAAACCTGATTCTCTCCCCGGGAGACCCATCTCAGTCTATGGCACCACTTTCCACGCCGTTGTTTAAGCCCCTAACCTGCAAGTTTCACACCCCGTATCTAACCTGTCAAGAAATCTTGCCAATTTGGCTTCCAAAGTATATCCCAGGTGTTTCCACTTCTCTCTGCCCACATCTCTTTCTTGGATGATTTGTAATGGCCTCCTACAATCCAATATTCACACGGCAGCTAGAGCATCTTTCCAGAAGCATCAGTTAAATGTTCTGGCTCCTGCTGCGCACCTCTCTCTCTTGCTGACCACGCTCCTTTTGATTCTTCCAGCACATCAAGCTCCTTTTGGTTTTTTATACTAACCGTTTGCTCTCTCTGGAATGTACTTTCTGCTCTCTCCTCTACTTTTTTATGGCTGGTTCCTCATCATTCGTATCTCAGTTTAAATATCACCTCTTTAATGACCTCTCCAAAATAGCTACCAAGTCACCCTCTGTATCTCACCTTCCTTTAATTCTCTGTACTGCACTCATTATCTATGTGTTTCCTTGTTTATTTGTATATTTATTCCCCTCTCCCCCTCCACCTTCCTCAGAGCAGGGCCCACATCTTTATGCCCAGTGCCTAGAATAGTATTTGGTGTGTAGTATTCAATTTTGGTATTCAATAAATATTTGATGGATAAATGAATGATACATTTAAACTGTCAAACATGATTTTCAGAACATGAAAGACACTCAGTAAATGTTCTCTTCCATGATTACATTCTTGTGTCTAGAGCTAGTCTAGAAGTTTCTGGTGAGGACGGTGATCTGACAAAGAGATTCGTATTTATGTGTTAGGATCCTGATATTAGGATTTCCAGACAAAGGGGAATTACATTTTACCAAGAAAAAAACAGTGATAGAATTCCAGGGATCACCAGTGTCACATTCTTCAGTGGGGGACTTTCCTGGCCCTTCTAACTACAAGACAACTGGTTTTCCGATTTCATACAGTTTAACATGTTTATTTACCTTGGGATTCAGACATGTACATTTTAACTCCATTTTGCATGATCACATGTAAAGTTTTTGGTGGGAAAAAGGGGATAGCAAAGGAAGTGACATTCTTTTTTGCGTTTGTTCATAGTATAATTTACTGTGCCCATTTCAGCATTAGCTCTGGTATAACACAAGTACTATTCTGTGCATGTTATTGGAATCTGGGAAAAGGACAACAAAAAATGTTTTCTAGTACTTGGTTCTGGTCTGAAATTCATGAATTGAATATGTGGGGATGGGGAGGAAGATTGGAAGATGTATACTGAAATGCTATACATTATTCAAAGATTAGCTGTGGGTTTTTTTTTTTTTTTTTTTTTTGAAAGCTCTTGTAGTAGATTCTATATGGTAATAAAGCTTCCCGGAAAAATCAGTACGAATAAACTCAACTAGCGATTTTGTTGCCAGATAATTAACTTTTTGACAGAACATACTACATATTTTTGGGGTATTTGGAGAAACCATTACCCTTGACACAGTAGGATTTTTTTAATTGGGCCAAATGCCCATTGTATTCACAGTTCGTATATGAGTCAAGAGCTGGGTACCATTACTCACCTTGTGATATTTATCACCTATGCATCACAATTAGTCATTTTCTTTCTAGCAGCCATCCTTGAAAGTAGGCAAGTGTCAAGTACCATTTCATGGACATGTTTAGAGGGTTATTCTTTTTGACTCATCCATGAAAGTGGGTAGAGTATATATACATATATTGTTTAAATTAAATTTTTTCTTGTAGTACAAGTTATACACATTATAAATGTATAGCTCAATGAATTTTCACAAAATTCCCTGCCATCAGCCCTCAGAAGCCCTCCTCCTGCCTCCTTCCAGTCACAAACCCCCAAGGGTACCTAGATGCCATAGATTAGTTGTGCCTGTTCTTGAATTTTCTATATATGGCACCAGGCATGCTATCTGACTTTTTCTACTTAGTACTGTTTGTGAGATTCCTTCATATTGTTGCTTGTAGTTGTAGTTGGACCATTGTCACTGCCATATGATATTCCACTGTTTAGCCTTTTTACTGCTGATGGGCTTTTGGTTGGTCTCCGGTTTTTGGCTTTTATAAGTGGTGCTATGAGGAACACATGTATGCATTACTACCAGGTAAATACCTAAAAGAATGCTTTAAATATATATATATATATTTTTTTTTTTTTTTTTTTTGAGACAGAGTCTCGCTCTGTTGCCCAGACTAGAGTGAGTGCCGTGGCGTCAGCCTAGCTCACAGCAACCTCAAACTCCTGGGTTCAAGCGATCCTCCTGCTTCAGCCTCCTGAGTAGCTGGGACTACAGGCATGTGCCACCATGCCCGGCTAATTTTTTCTATATGTATTTTTAGTTGGCCAGATAATTTCTTTCTATTTTTAGTAGAGACGGGGGCGGGGGCGGGGGAGTCCTCCCTCTTGCTCAGGCTGGTCTCGAACTCCTGACCTCGAGCAATCCTCCTGCCTCGGCCTCCCAGAGTGCTAGGATTATAGGCGTGGGCCACCGTGCCCGGCCCTAAGTATATTTTTAATAGTTTTTACAGTTGCTGTCAATTATTTTCTCCTCTGAATATAATTAGAATTAGTAGCCTCTTTGGACATAACCCACATCTGTACCCATAGACAATGATGAAGCTTCCCCCCCATAACTTTTGAATTAAGTTCTAGCATCAGTTGTTTTTTTACTTTAATTTTTTCCTAAGAATCTGTTTCTATACTCTTTTATTCCTTTACCAATTACATATATCAAAACATTTTTAATTGTCTTAAGAATTTGGGGTTGCTTTTTCTTTTCCTACAAATCTCTCCCTTTCTCTCTCTCTCTCTCTCTCCCCGCCTCCTCCCCTTCCTTCTTCCCTTCCTCCCTCCCTCCCTCTCCCTGCCCCACTTCCTCTGGTATTTCTTTTGAAATGAAAAACACTCCTGGAACTGCTGAATGTGTTTTGCAGATTTTGAGGCAAAGGTTTACCACCTGAATTGCCTTAGAATGGTACAGTCTTATTTAGCACTGATTCCTAACTTTGCCAAGGAAAAGGAAAAAGAAGGAAAGAAAGAAGTAAATAAGGGAGGCTTTTAAAAACTAAAGTATGCTTTATTTTGCCCTGATTATACCCAGGCCAGTAGGTTGACACTAGTATTTTCCCTTTGTCTCCAAATTCAGCAAATCTGATTATTTGACAAACTGGATAGAGCAAATATAACCTAAAATCAAGCAAATCACATTCCACTGGATTTTGGTAAGGAAACACTCCTGAGATGTACTCTTGTAGAGAGAACAATTAGCAAATAACATCATCTACAGCAGCACTTTTCAATTCTAACATGCAAAACAATTACCTGGGGATCTTGTTAAAATGCATATGCGCATTTGGTTGCATATGCACATTCTGGTGCTCTGGGGTGGGCCAAAGATTTCTGCACTTCAGCTCCTAGGTGAAGGGGATGCTGGGGGTGAGGGACCACACTTCAAGTAGCAAGGCTTTAGAGCATAGCTACTTCTCTGTTCCTGGGGATTGTGTGGAACATTTGTCCATCCCTCCTTAATGGATGAAAACAGCCCTGCCCAAGTGCCTCTCTGGGCTTGTCCTCTCAGCACAGGTGGAAGAACCAGGTGTGTGCAGTCTGCATAGAGCAGCAGAGAGCGTTTCTTTTAACCTTAGGTAGCAACTTCTTTCAAACTCCGCCCCACATGGGCTCCTTGCAAGCATATCAAACACCTGAAGAGAAACCATTGAAATCTTCATCACATGCCAAACCAACACACACTCACACAATCCAGGTAGTGACGTGAAGAAAGGAGTGGGGTGGGGCAGGAATGAAACCAGCCTTCTCTACTGTCTTCAATATTGCCCACTTCCTCATTCATTCCAGAGATACTAGGTGTCAGTTTCAACATCCCGTGCCCCACCACTGCGGTACACACCACCTGCTTTCCAGCTGTGGGCTGCACCTCTCTCTGCCCACCCCGCGGCAGGCTGGGAGTGCCAGGGGATTAACAATCCCCCCTCCAGCCCAAGGAGCAGCGCTCATCAGTGCCTGATGAAAGCTGGTGGATGAGTACCAGGCTCCTCTGCGTGGGATAACTGAGACCTGAGACTGGTGTTCTACTCTGGCTCCCAGAATTGCCCCCAGTGGCAACTGGCTTGATAACACCCTGAATTAGCTACCTTCCCATCCCGTCTCACTTCCCCATTCTCCTATCTGTGTTTCCTGGGAACCCATCCTAAATAAACTACTTGCTCTTGAATCTGTGCCCAAGAGTTCCATTTTGAAGGAACCCAAACTAAGGCAAACAAGACTAACAGGAAGTTCTTTTGATTGTTTTAATAAAATACCATTTTATTAATAATAACACCAAGATGGGAGCCCTGTAGGGTTTCTTCTAATGGGGTTTCACCAGTATCTAGATGTTTTCTTGGCATGACACCATACATTCAGATGGTTGGAAATAAGCCCGACAGTGGAGAGAATTCTTCCATGTTCCTGGGCTGTTCGGGGATCCTGTCAGCAGGGCTGATTTTTTCTGAACTCTCCAGTCAAGCTGGTTCTGGTCTTTCTGACCTCTGCCCCGGGGATGTATCTCTGAGTTCTGCCTCAGTCTTGCCTGCATCCTGGGGCCCCCCTGCAAAGCACATCCTGACTGCATCCTGCTCCCATGCTCCTCTCACGGGCCTGCCTCACTGGCTTGCTTTCTCCATGGTGGGCTCTCTGCCTAGCCTCTTGGGATGAGTTTACTTGACTGAGTGGAGGCCCCTGACATTCAGTTTCAAGGACATACCCACACCTGTTTTCTAAGCTTTGGTCACCGCTCCTCCTAGCCACGCCCTCAGCTTCCCCCTCCTCCTGCCTTCTTCCCCAGACTGGAAGTGGAACTGAACCCCAGCATCACTGAAGCCTCTCAGTGCATTTTAGGGGATTTTAGGGCTGCTTGGGCCCCAGTCAGGGTTCTTAGTCTTTTTATATGTTCAGAAGTGTGATAGGACCCAGCCTTTTTCCCTCAAGACCTCCTATTCAAAATTCCCTTTTCTACGGTTCCTCTCATGTTCGGAAGCCACACCAGGCAGGGATGTTTGGGAGGGTGGCCTGATTTGGCACACTGGACTGGATTTCTCACAGTTTTGCCCTACCTCTGCCAGGGTATGCTGCCTACCAGGCTAAACACCTATCTTTCTGTTTGGGCTTCTCTGGGATCCTAATTAGAGACCCTTGGTACATGCTAGCTGTATCAACAGGGCCAGCTTTAATGTAACCATCTGTTAAAACCTCAAGGGTGGATGGCTAGGTGACTGCTTCGCTGTTAGTTTGGGAACCAAAGAATATGACTTAGTTCACACTGCCAGATCGAAATACCATAGAATGGGTGGCTTAAACAACAGAAATTTATTTATCACAATTCTGGAGGCTGGGAAGTCTAAGATCAAGGTGCCAGCATGGTCAGTGTCTGGTAAGGGCCCTCTTCTTGTCTTGCAGACAGCCACCTTCTTGTGTCTTCACTTGGCAGAGAGAGAGAGAGAAAGATTGATTTTTCTGTTTTCTACTTGTAAAGCCACAGTCCTTTTGGAGTAGGGCCCCACCCTTATGACCTCATTCAACATTAATTACTTCATAAGACACTATCTTGAGATATAGTCACACTGGGCGTTGGGGCTTCAACATATGGACTGGGGAGGGGCACTGTTTAGTCCATAGCAATAGCTGTGCTCAGCTCCACTCTTTCCCCCAGCATCTCACCTGCTCATCTGCTTGAAGCCTGAAATTCCACAATTAGAGATTCATTTCCTTAATTTACAGTGCTGTTAAAATGTAAATGGACACAGAACCTGTTTGATGTGCCTCCCTGTGAGGCCTTTTCCTGAAAGCAGGTGAGGGTTCAAAAAAAATACGAAATCACTGGACACCTACAAGTTGGGAATGGGCCCCACCTAGAGGACAGAAAGGGTACGAAAGAGGGAGTTTTCTCCAGACAATGTCAGCTTGTTCACTTTGCCAAGGCCTGTCCTAATCCTCAGTTACCTTCTTATCAGTTCTTGCAAAATAGTGCTTAAAATAAAAGAATTGAGTCGTTAATCTTGCTTTCTTGGATCTATGAGCTATTTGAAAGGCATTGCCTTTTGAAGAGGAGTCTTATTGACTCTATGCAAAGGAAGAGGTAAAAGTATAACATCTCATTGGTTTATCCAGCCTTCTAGCAACACGAACTCTGTATTGGCCACCAAGTTATGTGTAACGACAATAGCTGTTTGCAGTAACGATTCTTATGTGCTGCTGGAGCCTAAAGTACTTTTTGAAGTGTCAAAGATTTATGATGTATGGGATGATTTTCATTTTAACTATGATTTTTGCAAAGACTTGGTTACTTTTTGTTACCAAGTGGTAGTCCTTTATTAACCAGAATATTTTCACCTTAATACTTCGTCTTCCTCCCCTGCTAGCATCAAAATGGTACCTAAAGTAAAGTGAGCCACTTCTTGTGGTTTGTTCTTGCTGGGATCAGCTGCTTGTACTGATTAGCTGCTCAGACAATCAGATCAGGAACATGGCTCTGACTCCTATGTGGCCTTTGCTCTTAGAGGACCCGCTGAGGGTGGGTCAGTGCTGGTTCAGTATCTGCTGGGGAAAGTGCATATGGAATTCCATCCCCTTTGAGCCTACACCATCAATAGTGTTGGCTGGAGGTCCTCAGCCCTGGCCCTGCATCAGCTTTTGAAAAGACCGTAAAGGTAAACACCATTCTAAATTGGGTGATTCTCCATCTCATGCATTGCTTTATACTTTCCCTACATAGGAATATATCCCTACGCAAGAGGGAATGCTACTTGCATGTTTTTCAAGTTTATATGATTAGCATATTTTTTATTATCATATTCTACAACTTCCATCTCATTCAACATTATTTTTGGGAGATTCATCCTCCTTGCTACATGTAGCTTAGCTCATTTCTTTTCCTTTGCTTTCCTCCCAAATCACTCCCAGAGAACAACCGAACTCACATTTGCCAGGGTGGGGGGAGAGTGGGAATTACACACACACACACACACACACACACACTCATAATTAGTTGATCTGAAACAAACCTCAGGCTAGTCTCTTAACCTGAATCAAGCCAATAATTCACTTAGATTTTAACAAACTACTTTGGAAATTATTTTATAAGGCTTTAATTTTTCCATATGATCATAGCCCACAAAATTGATTCTGGGAGTAATCCTTTTATGCCTTGCCTACAAGGAACCGGAAAGTTGAGTTTGGGTTCATTTACAGTAGCTTTTCCTCCTCTAGGTTTTCAGATATTGTCATAGTTCTCTGTTTCCTTTTTTACTTGGCATGGATTTGCCCTCTTTTCCAAATAATATGTCCAACTCTTTCAAAATCTCTTCATTCATCCATGCATTCTTTCAACATATATTTATAAAGTCCCTAGTGTGTGCCAGGCACTCTTCCAGGCACTGGGGACTCTACAGTAAACCAAACAAACAAAACCTCTGCCTTCAACAAAGCTTATCTTCTAGTGGGGGAAACAGACTATACTTTACTTACTGTAAAACATACAGAATGTTAGGTGGTAATTAGTGCTATCTATGGAGTAAAATGAATCGGGAAAGAGTCACAGGGAGTATTGAGGGGTTGCAATTTTACATAGCATTTCTCTAGGCCAGTGGTTGGCAAACTATGGCACAAGGCCCTCCATCTGTTTCTGTAAATAAAGTTTTATTGGAACACAGCCACACTTATTCATTTACAGATTTTCTGTGACTGCTTTTGCAGTATGGCAGCAGAGTTCAGTAGCTGCAATAGAAACCATTTGGGCTGCAAAGCCTAAAATATGCATTATTTGGCTTTTTGCAGAAAATATTTACTATTTGACCCTTTGCAGAGGAAATGCAGATTTTTACGCATGATAACTTTTTAGAATTTATCTCCATGTTGTGCTTTTCAGCTTCCAAAGCACTGTCACGAACACTGTCTCTTCTGGGTGTTGCCGTAGTGTTAGGAGGTGGGTCTCTGTGCTTGTGTTTTATAGGTGACTGAACTGAGGCTGGAAGAGGGTAGTACGGTTGGCCAGGGTTGTTGACATGGTAAAGTGGTGGTGTTTAACTCTAAAAGCTGGTGCTTTTTCCAGCCTAATCTACTCTCTGATTATAAATACAACCCAGGTTTTTTAGCACAAGGAGCTTCCTAGCATATGAAACAGAGAAAGGCAATACTGTGTAGGCATCATGAGCACGGGCTCTGAAATTCAGCTGCCCCAGTTCGAATGCTCACTCTGCCACTTACCTCTGTGACCTCAGGCAAGTTATTTGACTGTTCTGTGCCCTTTCTCAATTTCCTTGTCTATAAAGCAGTCATAATCATATGCCTTCTAGGGAGGGTGGTGCTCATCTGAGTTTGCCCAAGGCAGCCCTGATTTACACTTGTTTTCTCTACGTTAATCAACAGTGCCCCATTTTACTTTCAGGTGCTCCAGTTTGGACGTTAAAGTATATGCGTACCCTACCTAGGGTCTCTGCAGAGATTTAGTGAGTTAATACAAATGAAGTGGTTAAAATCAGCTATAGGAAGCATTTGCTAGACTTTGGCTGTCATTTCTTGTCAATGCCATGCCAGCCCGTCACTTAATTTTCTTCTGACCCATCACTTGGTTCCATTAAGTCCAAACTGATTCCTGTCTGAAGTGATCTTGCTTGTCTGGGTTAACAGGCGACTGAGGATCCTCCTTCCACTTCGCAGCGACTCTGCCTGTGACACTCCGTGACCTCCTTCAGCCGCTCTTTGCTCAGATGTCATCTTCTTATGATGCGTTTGCAGGCCACCTGTCTAAAATTGCCACCCCCTCCCCGACACACTTTGTATCCCCTTCCCTGCTTTATATTTCTACTTAACGCTTATTACTAACATACAGGTTTTACTGAGCTACTAATAATGTTTTTAGTGGAGTTTTGTTTTGCTATTACTTGGATAGAAAAAAACAACACAAAATACACTATGCTTGTAAGAGGATTTATTTTTCTGTTTTTAAAAATAATGTATCTTTATCACTAAAATTTTGGAAATTGTAGAAAAACTCAATGAAATAAACATAGTTTCCTTGGCCCCACAGTTGGTGTTTTGATGTATATCGACCAATTTTACCCCTGCTCTAGCAGGAGTACGTTTTCTAGCCTAATCATACAACTTTAGCTAAACAGCTTACAAGTAAATGATGACTTACTATGTTCTTTAAGTATCATAATTTTGATTCCTTTAAGAGAAACTTTTTCCTACGTATTTTCATCTGAAGCTGGTCTGAGAGAAACTATAAATGTACTGGTCTAGCCTAGTCCCATCTCTAGAAGCAAAGGAAGAAACGTAGAAGAGTCACTGACTGAAAAGGAATGTTTCCCCACTTGCAGTGAAGGTTTTCCGGCACTCTGGAAAAGCATTAGCCTGACTCCTGCCGAAATGAGCATCTTGGAAATTATGTGTGACATTCCTTTTATTTGCTAACTTTCTTTATAATATTGAATAAGTTGCTTTCTGTGTCATTGCCTCCTCTAAGAATATAATTCAGCTCCTTATGTGTTTGCTTTATAGCTCTTTTTGAAACTTGTCAATGTTTCATAGATTCATGCATTTACATTTTCATTTGTTTGAATGCCCCACTGGCATGTTCGATCCAGAAGGGCACAGTTGTACCTGTTTTGTTCACCAGTGTGCTCCTAACACCTCACATAGTACCTGGCACGTGGTATTTACTCAATAAATATTTGTCGAATGGGAAGGTGCGTGAGCACACTCACCCTCCATGCAGTGGGGGGGTGTCCTGCGACCGGGGCCAGGGTGGGGATGACCCGTGTGTAAGGTCCTCGGCTGCAAGAGGATAAATTCCTAGAAGATGGTCCTGGTCCCTAAAATATCATCCACACTTTCTCCCCCAGGCCCCAGATTCTTGTAACAAGTGGCAAAGTCATTAATTCAGCTCTCCAAGTAGGTTTAAAAAGCAAATGCCTTTTGAAAAAGGAAGCTTAATAGGACCTTCACACTAAGGGGTCAAATGAGGACATTAGCTCCACTCCTCGGGGCAGTGGGGATCAGGTGGGAATGGAGAGAGGGCACTGGGAGTGGAGACAGAAGAGGGGCTGGGTGAGGGGGGGATGGCCAAGGAGGAGAGAAGGCAGGAGGGCAGCGGTCCCACGGCAGACCGCATCTCTTCTAGACAAACACATTGAGTTTCACCCACGGTGGATGTATGTGGAGTGACTCACAGAATGCCCGGTACACGGAAGCAATCAATGATGGCACTAACACTGGGGGCTAATATTTTTGAGCATGTTCTATGAGCCAAACTCTGCACTGAGCATTTTTCCTGTACCAACTGACTCAAGAATTTTATGACACAAATATGATGATTATTCCCATTTTATGGGTAAAGAATCTGACGTACAGAGGCAGTAAATGTGACTGACTGCATTCTCCTGTAACTTGTGATATGCTAAAATTGAATACTGGCCGTTACTATCATGACTCTGAAAATCCCTCGCTGCCTTCCTACACCTCCTTTTTTGCTGCAATGGCTTATATGTAAAAAGGCTTGGACAATTTTGTCAATAATTTGGCATTATTACTGTAGAATAACTAGAGGCAGCTTATAACACTTCTGGAAAGTGAGTTTTAAAGGCAGATATTTGGAGATATTGTACATTTGTTTTTACTTTCATGAGCACATGACACCTTTATTCAGGCAGAATCACTTTTATCTAAAATGGTATTTTTCAACCTATTCCCAACTACAATACTGATCATTACTATTTATTGAGCATTTGCTATGTGCCAGGGATTGTTTGATGTGTTTTACATGTGCTGACACACATGTGTCCCAATAACTGTGAGACAAATACTATTTGTATTTTCACCATTTTACAGATGAAGAAACTGAGGCACACTGAGAGACTGAATTACTTGCCCAAGGTTTTAGGGGCAGCAAATGGCAGAGCCAGCATTCAAACGCAGGTGCTTATGCCCCTTTAAACGCTCTGCCATTTGCTTCATGAGTGGGCACAGCAACCTTTCTTCCCCACGGTTAATATTTACCCACAGTGCACAAGGCGTTAGGAAGTTCCTATATATTCCTTCCTGAGAACTCTACTAGCTGGCACCTGACTTTCCCATTTTGGCCCATTTCCTTTCAACCCTACCCTTCCCAATGAGAACCCGGGAGACCGATCGAAATATTCTACTTCATGTTCACCCTGCATTGTTTTTATTATAAAATTTTTCATCTGTCCCTGAGACCAACCTATGTGACTGTTATCCTTCAGATGAGAGAAATAACGTTTATTTTTTCCTCAGCATTCTATTTATCATTTGAAGTAACGAGTCACCAGTTTTGCCAATAAAATATTTCTGGCATTCTATACACTGATTAGCGAAGTGTGGATTGTTGGTCAAGATCTCGGTGGCAGAAGGACTTGTAGGAACTGCCTCCAGAGAGTGGCCGTTTTGCTATAAAGTTTGCTGAGCACTCATCAAGTTCGAGCTTAAACTAACTGGCTCACACAAGTGTCAGAGTGCCTGTCCTGGAGTGCATTTAAGTGAGTTACAGACCTGGTAACAGGCAGGCCCAGTGCACCTCAGGGTTCATGGAAAACTCTGGGGTCTGGTGGCAAGTGATTAGCTTTGGGAGTAACTTGACTCATATAGTCTGCTTCCTTTTTCTCAAAATATCCGGGGAGTTAGTCTCTTACTGCAAGGGAAAAAATAATACTCCCACACCACTTGGAACACCCCAGTTTTGGAAAAATCACTTGAAAAAATGCTGCACAGCCACCCATGCTGCATCAGTGCCGGAGGGTCATTTGGGAAAAGGCAGCGTCCAGACGCTTGTGGGAGGTAGGATTTTTATGGTCTGTCTGTGTTGTCCATTTTGCAGTCTTCAGAGGACTCCATTCAGTCAATGAAAACCATTGAACCTGTCAAGTTGTTGTTTGCCAGGTCTCCTGGAAAAACACACTGAGAAATCTTAGCACTGGGTGGGTCAAAGAGGATAGTACTAAAAAAAGAAGGAGAAAAATGGACGGCCCCGCTCTGGTGTGAGGCCAGGGCTTGGTGCTGCAGCCAAGTTCCCTGGTGATAGAGGAGTTTCCACCATCGGAGGCTTCCCGTCCTGGCTCTCCCCACCCTACCTTACACCAGCCAGTCTTCAAAAATAACTCCACTTCCGGTGAAGCCAAGTAGAGGCATTGGAAGGCGCTGTGAGCAAAAGGAGCAGGTAGCGTTGATGCTCTGAGAGTGTCCTGATGAGGGAGGAAAAAAAGTAAAACAGGAAGGCCAGCCAGCAACTGGGAGGTTTTCCTGGCTGTAGGAGCGCTCACTGGAATGGCACTGACTTCCGGTTTCTGCGGCCCAGCTGGCAAACCTATAAGGTAGGCAAAGCCCCTTGTTGGGAGCCTTTTCTCCATCCTCCGCCTCTGCCCTCTCCAAGCTAACAGCAGGCCTCCCATCTCCATGCTGCACCCCTACTTACCATCAAAGCTGACCTGATGAAGTAAGTCACACTCATCCATTAATGACCACACTCATTGGAATTTGTATTTATTTATTGAGTACAATGCCTTACCAAAAAAAAAAAAAAACAACAACAAAAAAACCCCAAGGCTTGAGAGATGGTTTTTTTAGATATTAGTCAAAAATTAAAAAGAATTTTTGGGGTAGGAGTTCTACTCTAGGAAAGCTTTCACAGGCTTTTGGGGTCACTATCATCTCCTTGAGCTTCTCTGGCATAGAACATGTTTCCCTGCCCTCCACCTCCCCAAACCCACAAAAGGTAGAATCAGTCACTCCCATCTTTGTGTTCTCAGAGCAGTGTGCTTAGGACTGCGAGCATGTCTTACGACACCATTCATCCATGCGTAGGAGTTGACCAGAGATGTTTCTTGCCTTCCCAGAGCATACCCCTTTATCCTCTCCTTGTGCAAACATGGACTGGCCTCCTTCTAGAAGAGAGGCTTAATCGAGAGTGACAACTTCCTGCAGACTCTGTAATCCACCCTTCAAGATTGCTGAGAGGAGCAGGAAGCTGAGGACTGAGAGGCTTGCTAAGGTGGAAGTCGCAGTGACCTTGATAAGAGTAACACAAAAGCCTGATTGAAATTAGCTTAAGAGAGTCTGGGAAGAGAGGAAGTAGAAGTACCGAGTATGGCCAAGCCCTGAGCAGGTTCAGTTAAGGACTAGCTGGAGGCAAAGCTTTGCTTTCTTTAAGGCTGTCACGTTGGGAAGAGCAGGAAAACGGCCTATGTGCCTTCCCCTGCGGCTTGGGAAGTTAGTGTCCTCACACCTGCCCTTGACCCTTTCGTCCTCTCCAGAAACCCTACTCTTAGCTCGTCTTTCTAAAGCAGTTCTGTCTGGTTAATTCCACCCCCCTCCCCCAATTTTATTCTGTGCCCCATCAAATTGGGCATTGACTGTCTATTATGCTAAATTTTTGTGGTTGATACCTGACTTATTTTCAAGTTGTTTCACGTGGATAGGTGTGAGGGGTAAAAGCTGGGAAGTGATGTTAACTCTGTAGAAATTGTGTGTGACTATGAAGGCCATAAGCATTTCGAGGAAGCATCCCATGCACTTGTAACCTAGCAACAGTGGAATGCTAGGATTCTGCAGGGACTAGGATGGGGCTTGTAGCTACGGTGGAAGGGCACGCTGGACCCCAGGGATGGAGAAGTCAGATGAACTGGCTTCCAGGGCACACACGACCACTCACTCCCTCTGAGCCTCACTTGCCTCAGCTGAACCCCAGCAGTGCCTGCCACTCTCTTGCCCTTCAGATCCAACCCGGACCCAAGGTCTGTCAGTCCTCCCTCCCCACTACCGCTCAAGTATGTCCATAACTCATCACCACCACCACCATCTTCATCCACACCATCATCGGCTCTCACCTCGAATACTATATGGGGCAAACTACAGCCCATGGACCAAATCCCATCAGCCACCTGTTTTTGTCAATAAAGCTTTATTGGAACATAGCCACGCTCATTCATTTACAGATTGTCTATGGCTGTTTTTGTGCTACAATCAAGTAGTTGTGGCAGAAATCCAATAGCCTGCAAAGCCCTAAATATTTATCATCTGACCTTTTACAGAAAATGTCTGCTGACCCCTGGTATAGAGGAAAATCTTATTTATATAATTATTTTGAATCTTCCTCCTTTTGTGAACTCTAATTCCCATTATATTTTAGTAGACTTTTGTATGCGCATGTGTGTGTCACATAAACAAATCTGTTGTGGTCTCCATTTCCCTAATTGTACCTTTTACTTTGGATTTTTGTTTTATTTGATTGCTCATATTTTCAGAGCAATGTTTGAGAATGAAGAGCAGAAATCTCAAACTGGACCCCCACTTCCACTCTATCCCCCTCCAATCCATTTTCTGTGCAACAGCTAGATCAGTCTTGTCAAAATGTGAATCTGAACACATCATCCACTGTTTAAAAATCCTTCAGTGACTTTCCATTGCTCTCAGGACAAAGGCACGAATCCTTACTGTGGCCCCCGAGGCCCCTGAGGGAGCTGGGCCTTTCCTGCCTCTGCAGCTTCATCTTTTACAGTTGTCTCCTTGCCACTCTGTGTCCTACCTACTCTGGCCTTTCTTTAGTTCCTTACATGGGCTGCACTCCCTCCTGCCACAGTACCTTTGCACATACTGCTTCCTCTACTTGGTACGGTCTTTCCCTGCCTCGTTGCCGGGCTGATTCCTCCCACTTACTCTTCTAGTTTCAGCATCACTTTCACAGGGAAGCCTTCCTGATCTCTTAGGTCGAATCCCACTGTCTTCACCCAGATGCTTTTCTTTGTGGCACTTGTCACAGGTGCAATATTGCATTTCTTGGTGTTAATTTTTGTATCACATCTTTGTTTCTCCACTATACAATAAGCTCCCTGGACTTATTTTGTTCTGCAGTGTATCCCCCAGCCCTAGCACGGGGCTATGAATTTACCTTACAGTAAACATTCGTGGGTCCAGCGAGACCCTGTATACAAAAGCATTTTGCCTATCATAAATCACTGTAAAACTGTAAGTGATTATTACTGTCAAGAACAGATGAGGAGGAAAAGTAATTCTTTCAATGAGGAGGTTCTATAGACATTTTAGGAACATAGGAAGGGAGATACTGGAAATTACTTGAGGCAATGAAGTTTTCCTCTGTTTTTCCAGAAGGCCTCATGGAGAAATCAAGAACAATTTTGGAAAAGTGCTCCTGTGGGAATACATCCCATTTATACTAGTTGATGGAAGCCATTAAAATCTCTGTCCACCTGACATTTTGGTGGTCAGTTTTGAAATACATTCACACATGCATCTAGAGAAGAAGGGAACTTCTCCAGGGAATCCCAAGGAAGAAAAGGTTCCCATGTAAAACATCATAAAAAGAAAATGTTTATCTAACCCTGAAATCTAATTTGACCTTTCTAAACATTAATGTCATAGCCGCAAACAAATGATGGGCTCCAGGACACCAGGGAAAAGTCAGCTTTTTTAAAAAAAGTCTGAAGAAACATCATTCAGGACAAAAAAATAAGTAAGAGTAGAAATAAAATACAGACCATAAATGTGGAAGAGGAAAGAAAAGCATTTTAAGGAATGACCTTCTTCTGGCTTCTGAGTTGTACTGAGTGGTTCGATTAGCAAGGTGAACCTATTGATTTTTTTTATTCCTGTAGTAAACAAATAGAAATCTAAGCTTTTTACCAGTCATAGTGCATTGTTTCCTGTAGTTATAAATATATTTTCTGCTCTCTTAGCCTGAGCAGCTATATGAGGGAGGGGGGTTTTAACCCTTCAGCGCCTGGCTTGAAGGCCTGTTTTCCTATTTATACTTCCCCCTCCAGGGGCTGGGAGCAATGGGTAGGAGGGAGAGCTAGCATACACTCAACAGGCCACAGTGACAAATGATTCTCCCAGGGAGATTGTCACCAACAAATGCCCAGAAATGGGCTGCAAACTCTGCCAAGAGTCCACCCTTATAGCCTTGTGGTCCCCAGAAGCATTTTGCTTAATCACTCTGTGAGCGGGGCCCACAGACCACACAAGGTCTGCAGAATCTGCCTATATAGGTTCCAGAGGGAGTGGTTTAGAAGAAAATGAGGCAGGCTTTGTTTGACCTAGAGCCAGCCCAGGCCAGCATCTTGTACACAGTGGGCCCTTAAACGGCCACTTGTAGTACTTACAGAAGGAAAAGAAGAAAGCAAGAAGAGTGGAGGGAAATATGAAAGGAAGAAATGGTAGATAAAGAGGAAGGGAAAGAATGAGGAAGAAGGAAAAGAAGAAAGGGGTATAAATTATCTTTTTCTGTGTAACAGAACACCCCAAAACTTATCAGCTTAAAGGACAGCCATTTAATTAGTTAACAATTTTAGAGTCCATAATCGTGGCTGAGTTCAGCAGGATGGTCCTTCTGCTGGTCTCAGTTGGGCGCACTCATGCATCTGTAGTCAGCTGCCAGTCAGAACAGATGACTCTGTTCCTGGGGGTTGGCCAGCTCTTGGTTGGAGCAGTGGGAGGACTGGGCATGCGTCTTGCACCCTCTGGCGGGCTAGCTTAGGCTGGTTTCCATGCTTACATGGTGACTTGGGGTTCTAAGAGCAGCAAGAGAGAGCAAATTCCATGCTCAAGCACTTTTCAAGCTTCTATTTGCATCACATTTGCTAATGTCCCTTTGGGCAAAGCAAATGGCAAGACCAGCCCACATTCAAGGGATGAAGAAACAGACTCCACCTTTTGATAGGAGGAGCTGCAAAGTCATGTTGCAAATGGACAAGCATACTGGGATAGGAAGGGTTTATGACCAGTTTTGCAATCTACCACAAAAGGGAAGGGCTGGAAATTTCTTTTGCTGGCAAAGTTGACAGAGACACAGCTTGAGGTAGCATTTGAAGTCATCATTGAATTTAAAAATGTTATTAATAAATCAGTAAGTTCCTATCTTCCACAGTTTATCTATCAAATAGGGCTGGATAATAATGTAACTTCTTACCTATAATCTCAGCTACTCAGGAGGCTGAGACAGGAGGATCATTGAGCCCAGGAGTTAGAGGTCAGCCTGGACAACATAGCGAGACCCCATCTCTTAAAAAAGAATGTACTTTCTTAATCATTTTCAGTAGGAACAATAAAATCTTTATGTGCAAGTGTTTTCTTGTCATTTGTTCCCTGGAGTTAAGTGTTCAGTGCATCTCAAGTGGCAAATATATATGGAAATAGAAAAAATTTTAATGCATCAGCCTTAATTTCTAGCCCAAGTGTCAAATACACAGCAAAGACCTACTAACAAAGGAAAAATTTATGTGTGGTTTTCTTAGTTCCTACTTGGTGGGATCTATCCTATGGGTACAATTGTTTGTTCTTTCCTCATCTGTGCATCATTTGGTCATATTATCTCTCATTATTGAAAACACAGTATCAAAACACAGTTTAAATAGAGGGTAGTACCCAATGTTTGTTGCTACCCAGTGGAAAGAGAAGTTAAGAGATAATTTTAAAATGTCAGTCATAGCAAGTGGGATTGATTTTGGGTTGCAGTAGTTATCTACATTCAGTTTTCCTGGTGAAATGTTTTCATATTACTGGAAGAAAGTTCACGCTAGTTAACTTTGTATGACTACAGCTTCATGTACGATTTTGCATTTAAAAAATCAAGTACATAAGTCTTCTTTTTTGTGAAATAGTTAATTGATGTTTTTGTAAAAGAATTAATTGGTAGATTCTTGCCTGTGCATTTACTTTCGAGATGGCAATTGTTTACACTCTAAGGAAAGTCGTGCCCTGTTTTGAAATACCTTTAGTTCTGCCACGTTGGGTGGAGGAGAGCTGGTGGTTGCCTCACCCAGACCACGGTTGGGACTAGAGGTCAGGGAGTCACTTGAAGGTGGGTTTCTCACTGCCTGATCTTTGATGCTCTCTTCTCCAGCTCTGGGCAGAGGCAACCAGCAACATTCCAGCCCCTGGAATACACTTGGCAAGCCTTAAGCTAGGTAAGGGGAGGGAAGGAAAAGAGGGAAACTGTAGGATGAAGGAGAATAGAAGGGACAAGAGGAAGAGAAGCCTGGAGGGAGGGGAGGAGAGAAGAGAAAGCTTCCAGTGCTATAGGAAAATAGCACGGTACCAACGGTTGCAAGAGGCCTGCTCCTTTGCGCCTCAGCACACAGCCTCACCGGGCTGGCCGAGAGGTCATCTGTGGAGATGTTTCAGAAAGCATTTCCGAAAGCTCTCTTAGTCACTTCTCCAATTTAACAAGGATGGATACCAGAACATCCTTCTTGCACTTTAAGTTCTTTGGCTCTGTGTCTTGGCTTGAGCTAGTCTCTCTTTGGAATGCTTTTTCCCATTTCTTCACATAAAGGGAGTCGCACATCCTTTGGCCTGCGGTCTGACCCTTACCTCCTTGAGGAAACTTTCCTGGATCCATTTCCCCACGCTGGGTCAGCAGCCCGTCCTCAGTGCACCTGTTACTGCCCACAGCTGACTCCTGTGACCCCTCCAGCAAGCCTGGCATTCTGGATTCGGGCTCCGCTGGTCCCCTCGGCCATGTGCCCTCGTGCAGGGCACAACCTGCACAACCATACAGAGTGGCCCTGTTTTTTGGCACACAGTAAGCATTCTGTAAATGCTTGTTGAATGAATTATGTTTAGAGTTTTCCAGAGCCATCTCACAATGTAACTCCTCTCGAATGGTGGCACCCAGAACTGAACAAACCAGTCTGTGCAGGTGAGGGCCCTGTTAGACAGGGTCTCACCAGTTATGGGGCCACCACAGATTTTAGAACCGTTCTTGTGTGTTCCTCGGTGGCAACACCTACCATTCTGTAAAGCCAAGAATCTGCGTATCTCTGACCTCATGTATGTGCCCACAGGATAACCTTCACCATCGTCTCCATTCGTGCAATTTGTTTTCCTGCATGAAGAAACTTCTGCTTGCTTATTTCTGGTCACATTCCCAATTTATCAAGGCCTCTTTGTTCTCTGGTCTTTTCTTTTATGGTGTTGGTGTCATTGCCAGGAACTTTGAGCCAGTCTCTGCCTCTTAGTCTGGGTCACTAATTAATCATTAGGTTCTTAAAGAAGCGCTGACCCTCCAGGGTGCTGCATGTCACAGTTCTGTTTTGTTTGGTTTTGGTTTTTTGGTTGGTCCTTGGACTGGTGTCACATTACCCCGGAGGGCAGTGGGACATTGCCTGGTGCTGCTGTTACCTGTGCCCTTTGCCTTTGGGTCACTGCTTAGCCTCAAGATGCCTGGGCCCGTGGCCAGCCTCGCAGGGTAGGAGCTCTGATTCTCGGGCACGGCCTCCCCGGGAGCTTCCTCTGCCCTGAAGCGGGGCTCTCAATACACCCAGACATGATAGTTTCCTTTCCACCCAAACCACTTGTAAAGTCTGCTTGCTTTTTTTTTCGGTCACGCTGGTATTACCCTGGGTTTTAGCCAGCTTGATAAATAGAGGAAGTTGAATGCATTCCCGGCCTCCCTGATGTCATGGTTTGGGGCACTCTGCAACTGTGGGAGGTTTCAGTTAATCCTAGCAATTGGTGAGTTTGCTGTTCTTCTCAGAGTAGCTTCTCTGTTCCATGCCATGTCTTACATAAGTTGATACGGTTCCTTTTGTGACTTGCCCTTTCCTTTCAATGATGTAAGAACCCCAAACATTGGCAGTCACTACGTTTTGTTACTGATGTTCTGGTGCTGATCGCTGATCGGATCCTGATTCCTGTTTAGCTTCTCCAGGAGATGAAGGCTGGTGGGTGTGTGGTGGCAACAGCGGCAAGGAGGGATGCAGAGGCTGAAGGATGGGCCGTTCTGGCATTTTCACATCATTGCTTTTAACATTCTTTTCCACTAGTTGCTGAAGTGAGTTCCTGCTCCCTGGCTGGGACACCAGTTTCTTGGCTCTGAGACCAGAAGTCTCTGTGCTCCCAGTCAGACCTTTCTAATGGGTTTAGAACAGGAGGGGAGATGACATCAGCTGAGCAAGAGATGGCTTTGCCTCCCGTTTCCCCTCCTCCTGAGCTTGGTGGAGGAGCTCTGCCTGGCTCTCCCTCTGTTTGGCTTTTCTTCACTAGAAGAAATATAGTTAATTGTATAAGGAATGCATGCATACATGTTTGTGTTTTATGGAATAGCAGTTTGGCTTCATCTTTTCCCACAACACAGTCCTACTTAAGGAGACTTGGTGGGTTTCCTTCCAGGCTTTTTTGTATGCATTCACCCTTGAAGCTATATAAATAAGCATACATGTATATAGCTTTCATTGTTTCTTAACATGTCCGGGGGTGTGTGTGTGTGTGTGTATAAAATATGTATAGATATAATGAAGAAACTTGATTTTTTCACTTGATCTATATGCATTTACAATCTGTATGTCAGCATATCTAAATCAACTTCATTTTTTGAAGCATTGTATAATATTCCATAATACAGATGTGCCATTATGTATTTAACTATTCATCTATTGATGGATACTTAGGCTTCCCCCCACCTCACAAAGCTACAATGACAGTATTTATGTGTATATTTTTGTGTATATGTGCCAATATTTCTATAGGGACAACCTCTGGAATTAGAATTTCTACATCAAAAAGTATACACATTTAAAATTTCAAAACATAGCTAAACTACTTTCAAAGTTTACATTTCCACCAACAGTGTATGCAAGTGTTTATTTCCCCACATGTTCTCCAGCTTTGGATATTATTAGGCTTTTTAATTTTTTCATCCACTGGGAAAAACAAATGTCATTGTTGCTTGTCCTACTTTTTTACCTGAAAGTGTTCCAAAGGAACAAACAGAGCCTCCTATTGTCATTAATAAACTGGATTACCAGGAACCACTTAAGTGTGCTTTATTGTGGTCGTCAATAAGGTTTTGGAAGAGGTAGTGTGCTTGAGTTGTGAAATTTCATCAAAATATTATCAGAAATCTCTGTGTAGAAAATCTTCATTTTCACAAATGTTAAATGAAATTCTTTCCATACTCAAGTCACAATTGATTGGTTTCTTTGATTATTTACATGTTTTTTCAGTTGTTAATCCCACATTCATTCCATGTTGAGCACTGGGACATGTATTTGCAATTTGTTCATTGTAGGACAGGACAACATGGTTGGCCTTCATTTTGTCTTCATTAAACATTGTTTAAGCATATTGGACTTTATTAAGAACTATTTCCTTTTATTTTTCCTCTTAAAGAACATATTGTGATCAATAGAAACTCACTATGATTCCTCATTTCTTCTTATTTCTCTATCTCACATGAGAAGATACCATTACGTGAAGTGACTGTCATCTTCAAGCTAATAACTGTAGCAATGTTTTGATTTTTAAGTAAAGCATGATGGAATATTCTAAAAGATACAAGTCAGGTTGTCAGCAATGCTGTCTGCCTTGGGTGGGCACCCTATTTCCTTTCCTCAGTGTGCATCTGGGCTTGCCCTCACTCATGTCATTACCAATGTCCCCCCCTCCTCCTCCTCCTTTCAATTCTGAGCCAAACTTAATAATCAACAGACAGTCATTTTTTCAGCCCTTTGGTGAAAGAATTCTGCCCTGGCACAGGATACATAAATGCCCCAGTCCTTGATATCAAGGAGTTTAGGTTCTAGGGAAGTTAAGTCACAAACACATGGAGAAATACTGAACCAAGCAGAGTCTCTAGAAGGGGCCACCCCAGCCCAGATCTTGTCCAATCACTTCATTGTCCAGTGCTCCTGTGATGCTGTTAATGAAACCTTAGACCAAGCAGTAGTGCATGCTACTAAAACATCAACAAGGTCAGCCCCCAACCTGGCTTTGGGCTTGTTCTTCTAGTCTATGTAAGTTCCTTAAGAGCAAGGTTTGCCTCCTCCATTTCTTTGGTAGCACGACTGCCAAGTTCAAGCTGTGAATGTGCAGCAGGGGCTTCGTAGGGCCCCAGCTGATGGACTGACTACAGCATTGGAGCGTGATGCTGCCAGGAACACTCACTTCCCATTGGTCTAATTTTCTTTACTTTTTTTCATTTTCAGATGTACGCGGAGTGAGTTTCTCTACCTTTTTTCCTGAACCTCTTGTCAGGTGAGTGAGACTATTTCTGTGTGATAATGTTGTAGAAATGAACATGTTGGTTGGGTTGAGGTTTTTTCTTTCCTATTTCCCTCCCTTCATCCCAAATTCCTATCCCCAGAACAACTTTATTCTTTTTTGTTTGTTTGTTTTTTGTTTTGTTTTGTTTGTTTGTTTGTTTGTTTGTTTTTTGAGACAGAGTCTCACTCTGTTGCCCGGGCTAGAGTGAGTGCCGTGGCATCAGCCTAGCTCACAGCAACCTCAAACTCCTGGGCTCAAGCGATCCTCCTGCCTCAGCCTCCCGAGTAGCTGGGACTACAGGCATGCGCCACCATGCCCAGCTAATTTTTTTTTCTATATATTTTTAGTTGTCCATCTAATTTCTTTCTATTTTTTTAGTAGAGACAGGGTCTCGCTCTTGCTCAGGCTGGTCTCGAGCTCCTGAACTCAAACGATCCGCCTGCCTTGGCCTCCCAAGTGCTAGGATTACAGGTGTGAGCCACCGCACCCTTACAGGTAGAACCTTAGCTAAAATTGTTTGTTTTGTTTTTAACTCCTAACTCTCACTTGAAGCTCTCTCTTCTTCAGACATTTTCTTTTCCTTGGAGATTCTGTTACTGACTCATTCCTCTTTGCTTTTGAATAGACTTCAGAAGTGGGTATAGGTTTTGAAGTTAGGTGGTGCAGGGACAGCTGGGGAAGGAGAATGATCATTTATGTAGAATTCCTTGGTTTTTTTCCCACTGTTTTCCCCTTTCCCCCTCCTGGACTTGCTTCCCTGGCTGCAACAGCTTTCGTCTTGTTTTGAAACAGACCTAAGGGCTGTGCGCACGCAGCTTTCAAAGGCGCCTTCCAACCAGATTTCTGCCCCCACCCCCTTCTACATAGAAATTCTGAAGCCACGCTTTCTATTTCTTTTGAGACTCAGAAATAGTGGTTATTTCTGCGATTTCGTTGACATAAATTATCAAAATCTTGTGAACAGTGCAAATATTTATTATCATTAATGTAAATTAGAATTATCCTATTATAATTTATATGCTAAATAACACACATAGCCATTCTAATAGATACTAGTAAGTTGTTGTTATAAATGAGGTTAAATCACCTGAGCAGGGTCACACAGCTAGCAGTTGGCCAAGCTGGGACTTGAAGCAGGAATGGGCATGGTGTGGTGACAAAAGCAAGGAATATCGGTGGGGGGCAGTTGGCTTTCCGGAGCACTTCACTTCCTCTCCAGTGTGATCTCCTGAATGATACAAACCATATGCCTCTGCCCATCCCTGCCCCATAAGAAGTATCCTATTTCTCTCCTCTACATACTGATAGAATTATTTTGCAGCAATACATTCTGGACCAAATCAATTAAAAAAATCTTTGTTGAGTGCCTGCCGTGGAGGTTGGGGGGAGGTGGAGACCAAGCCTATATAGGAGAGGCCAGCTGTGTTCCAGGGCCTTGTTTTGGTTTTTAGGCCAAGTTGAGTCTCATGGACCATGAAGAGAAAGTGACTTTTAAGTTTGTTTGGTTTTTTTAAAAATCACTATTTATTTGGCCATACCAACGACCAGTGAATCTAAGTAGTGGCTATAAGCTCTTGAGGGCAGGAAAGATTATCTGTCTTGTTTATTGCAGTATCTCGGGTCCCTAGCGTAGTTCCTTGCATGTAGTAGAACCTCTGTAAATATTTTTAAACAAGATGAATGAATGCAGGGAATAATTCTGAAATCTGTTTATGTTTAGCATTGGAGTATACTGTAAACTTGTCTTCTAATCATGCTTGTAATCATAGCTAACACTTCTTGACTATACTAAGACTTCCATTACATTACTTCATTTGATCCCTCCAGAATCCTATGAAATAGGCCTTATCTTACCTCCATTTTTTCAGATGAAGAATTTGAGGTCCAGAGAGGCTAAGGAAACAGTCTAAGGTTACATTGTAAGTGGTGGAGCTTAGATTTGAAGGCAGGCAGATGGCTCTACCACGCATGCTCCTGAATCCCCTGCTATTCTTCTCCTTTGTGTGTGTTGAACATAATTTCTGTGAGCACTGGAGGCAGACGCTGAAGAGCGAGGGGAGAGAGAAGAAGTAGGCTTTCCCCTTGCCTTGGGTAATTCACACGTGAACAATCAAGAGCATGGTGGATTGCAAGTAGGAGAATAGAGAAATTTGGAGATGAATGAGGGAGCCAATAAACAAAACATCTCTCACAAGGGTTTTTGAGTATATATTTATTTTAAGTGCATAATTTATTTCTAATCTTGCACATCTGATATGGATGTACTCTAAAGCTTCTTTTTTTCTGCATTAGAAAGCACTTAATGCTTATTAAGAAAATCATTTTGCACTGCGAAGACCAAACAAATCATTTCCTTCCATTTGATTCTAGAGATGTGAAAGCTTCACGTTGCAGTCATGCCACATGGTCCAGCATCGACTTGACTTTGTGCTGTGATAAGTAACACACAGAGTTGCTGTTTTTGAGTTCCTATTCAGCACTTACCAGTCAACCCAGTTTCTGTCATATTCAGGACATGGCTTTTTTTGGCATATGAGATGTTGTCTCTCTTACTACAGCAATGCTGGCTTTAGTTCTTGATGACCTTATCTTCCAAAAATTTTGTTGCTGCAGTTCAGAATGGTTCCTTTTGTCCTATATTTATTCAAATTACCTCAATTTACAAGATTTGAAATCGCTGCTAGACGTTTCTGTGAGCATTCTGGAGAAATCTGTAAATAGTCTGCTTTGATTTATTTAATGGGTAAAAATGTAAGGGCTTTCCTTGTCAGATTTTGGCATCAGGGTCATGATAGCCTTGTAAAAATGAGTTAGGACAGGCTTTCTTTTTCTTTTCTTTGAATTTTTGTGAGATTGGGATTCTTTTTTTTTTTTTTTTTTGTTTGAGACAGAGTCTCGCTCTGTTGCCCGGGCTAGAGTAAGTGCCGTGGCGTCAGCCTAGTTCACAGCAACCTCAAACTCCTGGGCTTAAGCAATCCTACTGCCTCAGCCTCCCGAGTAGCTGGGACTACAGGCATGCACCACCATGCCTGGCTAATTTCTTCTGTATATATATTTAGTTGGCCAGATAATTTCTTTCTATTTTTAGTAGAGACGGGGTCTCGCTCTTGCTCAGGCTGGTCTCAAACTCCTGACCTCAAGCGATCCACCCGCCTCGGCCTCCCAGAGTGCTAGGATTACAGGCGTGAGCCACCGCGCCCGGCCTGAGATTGGGATTCTTGTTCCTTAAATATTTGATAGAATTGTCGGTGAAACTATCTGAGCCTTGGAGTTTTCTTTGTGGGAAAATTTTTGAGACTTTTGATGGTTATATGTCCTATTCACATTTACTATTTCTTCCTGATTCCTTCTTGGTAGGTTGTATTTTTTCCTAGGGATTTGTCCATTGACAGTTGAACAATTCAAATCAATTGCTTTTTTCACTTTTTGTTCTTGCTTTATCTACACTGAGAACCTCTTCACTACCTCCCTTTTTAATTTCCCCTTCTGCTAGTCTTATTAGCCAACACATATGACTCAATGTAAATAGCTCAAAGGCATAGAGTTTCTAGAACACTTAGGGGACAATTATCATACTTCATGTTACTCAGGTCAAAAATATTGATCATTGCATATGTCATAGCAGCTATGCTATAATTTACAGTGATATCAAGCTATTTCCCCCTTTTAATCTTACTCTTTAACTATTTATATCTAGATAAAGATAGATTTATCATTTATTGCCATTATGATAAATGTACTATTTTATATATTTTAAAAAATATGATAGTGATACTATTTAATGAAATTGAAGAACTCTAGAACAATTTTTTGGAGTGGGTTTATTAAGCAGCACACTGGTGTACAGTCATGTGGGTTGTGCACTGTACAATCTGAGAGGTTGCCCTTTACATCAGAGTCCATAACCTAAAAGGGGGCCCTGGACTAAGATGAATTTGAGATAATCTTTAATGAGTGGCTGCCTAGTGTCAAAGTCTAGATTTTACTGTTTAAATGCTAGCAAATAGTTTTCTCTGTAATTGATGCTATCCTTAGCACCTTAAAAACTTGCTAAGAACCGGTGGCTATTCAAATCATCTTTGTCGATGACCTAGATAGCATTGAGCTAACCTGGAGTGTACCAAAAGATTAAGAAATGTTGAAATGTTCCAGGTGAAAAAGAGAAAAATGGCTTTTATGTACAATGAGGAAATGTTTCAAAATCCACAGATTTCCCTCTTGGGAAGTCTACATCAATGATCCTAGAGACCTTATGATCTAACAGGCTGTTCTCAGTTGATGCAGAATACAATACGAGCTCCATTATTTCAAATACCATAAAACTTCTCCTTCTATTAGCAAATATATGTTCAGCCTTGAGAAAACATCTTCCAGTCTTGACAGCTGAAAGCAGTCTTTTCAGTGGTGCCAGTCTGTAGTAAGTTCTTGACCCAAGTTCTTTTTTCAAGATGACTGCTGGAATTATCTTTCATTCTGGCCTCTCCTACCTTCATTTGGGAGTCAAGTACATGTTCTCTTCAGTGAAAAGGCACGGTTTATTTTGATCAGAGGCCCAAGTCACAGCACATAATAATCAGTCAGCATGTACTCTGCATATACTAATTCAACTTTGACCGTATCTTGTACACCACGTAAGTCCTGCTCTATGAGTTGGCAAAGCTCAAGAATGAGTTTGTAGAAATTTGAAATCATACGATAGCATCTTGAATTTCTTGATTTCTCTCACCTGCTAAACTCAAAACATTTTACTTACAAAGAGACAAATTCTCAGGAGGGTGGCCTTGTGGTCTTGTAGAAAGAGTAGGGGGTCTGCCGAGTAGCCAAATGACTGTGACCATCCCCTAGAGCATGCTGGGCCTCTTTCTTCATCTGTAGAATGAAGGTTTGAGCTTAGGTAATATCCTAGTTCCTTTCTAGAAATAAACTGCTCTGATATTCTTCCCAGAGCTCAACTTAGATATTTGTGCATTAAATCTTCTAAGTCAACTGCACTAATTCCAGAAAGAGTCAAGTTTAAGGCATTTATATAGGAGAAAGTTTTTCTGTAGAGCCTTAGTTCACTAAATAATGGCTTTTTTTTTTTTTTTTAAGAGCAGTGCTTTTGGAGGGGTAACAGTTCAGAAACTTAAAAAATATATTTTTAAACTTTATTGAAACTTCTTATGACATACATGTAAGTGTACAATTCAGTGAATTTCACAAACTGACTACACCCATGTAACTGACACAGAATATTGCCTGTACCTCAGAAGGTCTCTTGTGCCCACTTCTAATACTATTGTAACTCCCTCCCTTCCAAGAATAACCACTCTCCCGACTTCTCACTCCATTGATTAATTTTGCCTGCTTTTGTTTCTCATAAGAATGGAATCGTGTATAATATGCATTCCATTATGTCTGGTTTCCTCGGCTAACATTATATTTCTGAGATTCATCAATATTGCTGTGTGTAGCTGTAGCAGACACTTAAATTTTTCCTCCAGGGAGACATTGATACATCTTTGCACAACTATATTACCATTCCCATTTGAGCGAGTCATTTGAGAAGATCAATAATACGCCATTATGAACAAAGAGAGTATAAAAGTGCTGAAGAAGAGGGACAAATCAGAGGCTTTTTATAATTTATTAACATATTATTAACATATAATGCAATTTATTACTGTAAAATATGTAAGGTCTCTTGAAGGAGGATTTACCTCCTGGTCTAAGACATTACTGCACCACGTCAAGGAAAGAATCGCTCTCCTGGTACTGGTTATTAGATTGCTGGCTATTAGATTACAGGATTCTTAAAGATTGCCAGCTTTGCCTTCAGAGCAAATTGAATAAATTGTGGTTTATTTATGCCATTATTTCCATGCCACCAACCTCTCAGTCCCTGCACTACCTGACCCTGCACATACTAGGTACAAGATAGATATTTGTTGAATGAATGAATGAAGAGTACAGCTAACACTTGAAGTGTATTCACAGTGCCAGCCACTGTGCAGGGATCTCTTGTTTACTCAGTACAACAGCACTATCAGGTTGGCGCTGTTATCACAATTTGCCAGATGGGGAAACCTGACCATTGAAAATAACTTGTCCAAAGTCACTCAGACATTACATGACAGAGCTGAGACCTTTGAACTCAGGCTCTTTAGTCTTCACCACTATGTGTGCACACCGTATCTCGGGTTTGCAGAGGCTGCAGTGGTGGCTGGATTCATGGGTCCCCTTGGCCAAGAGCTCTGCTAACTGAGAACACACAGCCTAGTTTGTCCCGGCCACTTCCTTCTGGCTGTGCAGAGAGAGCCTGCTCAGGGGACTCTAACTGCCCCCCTACACTTGTGCCTGAGCCCTGGAGTGGGTCGCGTTCCTGGCTGTCTCCTTCCACCCTCAGCACCCCACACCAGCCTCCACTCCTAGTGCTGACTGCCTGTCATGGGGTTATGTTGGCCAAGTCCTGGCCTCGAGAAGATCGGACACAATCTTAGCATTTGCAGTTCTCTCTGTGTGCTGAGCTCTCCCCAGTGCCTGCCCCACCTCCACCACAGGTATCTCATCTACTTAACTCCTATCCAGCCCGCACATCTCATCTCGTACATATTGGCCCTTGGTAAATATTTTTTGAATGAATAAATAAATGAATGGTAAGTGTGGCTTTTAAATTCAGTTCTGATGTAAAGCTTTGCTTTTTAAAAATGTTGACTCTTTGCCCTCTTGGCTACTAAAATGCAAGCAATGATGATAAAATAATATGCAATTAAGAAGAAATGCAACGTACTTATCCTTTTACAGTATAAAACATAAATAGGAGCTGGGCACAGTATTGCGCATCTTTAGTCCCAGCTACTTGGGAGACTGAGGTGGGAGGATCACTTGAGGCCAGGAGTTTGAGGCTGCAGTGAGCTATTTTTGTGCCTGTGAATAGCCACTGTTCTCCAGGCTGGGCAACAGAGCGAGACGCCCAGCTCTTTAAAAAAAAATTTTAAAAGAGAAAAAAACATAAATAGGAATAGATTATTTAAAAGATCCTGTGACCCTTTCTGATTCTTACTGTAGTCTTTAATCAGTTTATATAGTGGTTATAATTATGTATGTAACCTTTTGGGTTTTTAATTTCTTCTCTTGATATTTTGCATGTGTTGATGCTTTCCATAAATCCACATGGACTGCTTTGCTTATCGTTTTAATATACTATCCTACTGGGTGACCCTACCACGATAAACGTGGGTTTTGCTTTTTGTAGCCAGTGCCCAGCTGGTATCACTGAGTCTCTGGAACCACAGTAATTTAAAGGAAGCAGGGTTGCAGGTTGCCTCGGTTGAGGAATGACCTTTTGGGCATTTCTGTGTTGCATGGCAGCTGTGATGATCTGTTTTCCTCTTATTTTATTCCAGGATGGTTTTCTCTGGCAGGCAGTGTGGGCGTGTTGGCAGACCCGAAGAAGTTTTACTGATCTTCAAGATATTTCTCGTCATCATTTGTCTTCATGTCGTTCTGGTTACATCCCTGGAAGGTAAGGTGCCTGTTTTCCTTCTTTTTTTTTCCTGTTTATCTGTTTATATGTATGTGTGTTTTGTTATTTGGGATTTTTTTACTGTGGTAAAATATACATAACATAATATTTACCATTTTAACCATCTTTAAGTAGACAGTTATTTGGCATTAAGTATGTTCACAGTTTTGTGCAACCATCACCACTATTTCCAGAATGTTGTCATCATCCCAAATAGAAATTCCGTACTCATTAAACAATAACTCCTTGTTTCCTTTTTTCTTCCTCTTCCCGATAACCTCTATTCTTTTTGTCTCTTTTCATTTGCCTATTCCTGGTACCTCATATAAGTAGAATCATACAATATTTGTTCTTTTGTGTCTGGCTTCACTTCACTTATCATAATGTTTTCAAGGTTTATCCATATTGTAGCATGCGTCAGAATTTCATTCCTTTTTAAGGCTGAATAATATTCCACTGCATATATAGACAACGTTTTGTTTATCCATTCATCCACTGATGGACGTTTAGGTTGTTTTCACCTTTTGGCTCTTGTGAATCATGCTGCTGTGTATATCAGAGGACAGGTATCTGTTTGAGTCACCGCTTTCAATTCTTTGAGTTATATACCTAGGAGTAGAATTGCTGGATCATATGATAACTCCGTGTTTAACATCTTGGTGAACTGCCAGACTGTTTTCCATAGTGGCTGCACCATTTTACATTCCTACAAGCAAGGCACAAGGATTCCAGTTTCTCCACATCCTTGACAACACTTGGTATTTTCTGTTGTTCTCGTAATGGATGTGAAGTGGTATCTCATTGTGGTTTTGATTTGCATTTCCTTAATGATTAATGATATTGAGCATCTTTGTGTGTGCTTATTGGCCATTTGTATATCTTCTTTGGAGAAATGTCTATTCAAGTCCTTTGCCTATTTTTGAATTGGGTTGTCTGGGTTTTTATTGAGTTTTGGAGTTCTTTATATGCTCTGGATATTAATCCCTTATCAGGTATATAATTTATAAATATTTTCTTCCATTCTGGGGGGTATTTTTTCACTCTCTTAATAGTGTCATTTTATGCATAGAATTTTAAAATTTTGATGAAGTTCGATTTATCTATTTTTACTTTTGTTGTCTGTGCTTTGGTGTTATAGCCAAGAAAACATTGCCAAATCCAGTGTCATGAAGACTTTCCCGTTTTCTTCTAGGAGTTTTATAGTTTTTAGGTCTTATGTTTAGGTTCTTTAATCCACTTAGAGTTGATTTTTGTATATGGTGTAAGGTGAGGATCCAACTTCATTCTTGTGCATGTGAATATTCAGTTTTCCCAGCACCATTTGTTGAAAAGACTGTTCTTTCCCCATTGAATGGTCTTAACACCTTTGTCAAAAATCATTTAACCATATAGGTGAGGGCTTATTTCTGGTCTTTATTTGTTTTTAAAAGTATCTGCTTGAAGGCAGTACCATATGGAAATTTAAAGGCAGTGGAGAATCAGCCAAATGAAGGAGTCTGGTGTTTTCAGAAAAGGGGGTCTTTCAAAGCTTATGAAACAAGGAGAAAAGGTTCCTGAGGAAGGCAGTAAAAGGCCAGCAATACTGGGGCTGCAATTTCTGTGGGCACAACTACCAAAAGCAAATGTAAAGAATCCTCATTACAGATGAGACTAGAAAATGAATGTTATTTAAGAAGACATTATTAAGGACACACCTTCCTTATTCAAAAGAAGGTGGCAGGACCAAGGACTCTTTATTAGCTAAAACAAAAATCCACCAGCAGCAAAGAACAACAACATAAGCAAACAAACAGAACACACATACAAATTCACATTCACACGCACAGACTGAATGGAAAACTTCCCAACAAGCTAACACATGATTGACAATCCTTCAAAATGTAGGCACTGGGGCATGTTGTCAAGAAGCCACCGTACTTTCAAAAAAGAAATGATGAGAACTAAATGTGTGCTGATGGCTTATAATGTGCAAGGTTCCTACATGCTTTACATGTGTTCACTCTCTTAATCTCAGTCAAATCTAGGAAGGGAAGGTCCTGGTCTTAGCCCCATTTTCCAGACCAAGAAGCTGAGGCTCAGAGAGATAAGTAACTTGTCCAAATTTGTTAGCGCCTAGGAAGTGGCAGAGCTGGGATTTGAACTCAGGGGTCTGCCTCTAGATTTTGTGCTTGTAACCATGAAACCAGGATTCTCAAATTTGAGTGTATATCAGAATGCCCTGGAAGGCTTATTGAGGTACAGATTGCCAGGTCCTTCCCCCTGAGTTTGTGATTTAGTGTGTCTGGGGTGGGACCTGAGAATTGACATCTAAGCAAACTCCCAGGTGATGCTGGGGCAACCGGTGTAGGGACTATACTTTGAGTGAGAACCACTGCCTACACAAGTCATGGAAGACATAAACAAGGAGAAAAGGAGAGAAAACTCCCCCTGATATATATCATGGGATACAAAGTCTGTTGTTGTGGCCATGTGATGTTTATATAAACTATGCTCACACACATCATCTCCTTAGGGCATTAAGACATCACTGTGGGATTGGCAGGGCAAAAATCAAATGTCCCCACTTTACTGATGAGTAAATGTCCCCAGGGAACGTTATTGGTTAGCCAGTGGCGGAGCCCAGACTAGATGCTAGATCTTCAGTCTCACGTTTCGGTGCTTTTTCCATCACAGGGTAGAGGAGGCAGGAAAGTGGAACACAAGGGAAAAAAATTCATCCAAGTGAAAGCTGTTCATTAGAAATGTCTTTTTGGAAAATTATATTTTGAAATGATGAAAACAGGGGCAGGTAAATAGGAAAGTGCATGGTTCAGAAATAAACTAGAATAGGGGAAAAGCTGAGTGATCACTTAAGGCAGCTGAATGTATTCCTTGCTCCAGAGCTCTGATGAATTGATTTCTTAAAGCAGTGGTTCTCAAAGTGTGGCCCCAGACAAGTAGCATCGGCATCACCTGTCTCTCAGAACTTCCAATAATGATCACTTTGATTAGCACTCACCATGTGCCAGCCACCGTTCTAAGCCCTTACAAAAGCCGACCTCATTTAAAGCTCACTTGATAACCCTTTGAAATTGGGGCCGGGTGTGGTGGCTCACTCCTGTAATCCTAGCACTCTGGGAGGCCGAGGCGGGAGGATCGCTCGAGGTCAGGAGTTTGAGACCAGCCTGAGCAAGAGCGAGACACCCCTCCCCCCATCTCTACTAAAAAAATAGAAAGAAATTAGCTGGACAACTAAAAATATATATAGAAAAAATTAGCCGGGCATGGTGGCGCATGCCTGTAGTCCCAGCTACTCGGGAGGCTGAGGCAGGAGGATCACTTGAGTCCAGGAGTTTGAGGTTGCTGTGAGCTAGGTTTGATGCCATGGCACTCTAGCTGGGGCAATAGAGTAAGACTCTGTCAAAAAAAAAAAAAAAAACACCTTTGAAATTGGCACTATTATTAGCTCATTTTACAGATCAGGAAACTGAGGCACAGAGGAGGTAAGCAACTTGCCGTAGGTCAGTTAAGAGGCTGCAGAGTTGCAAGTCAAACTCAGGCCATCTGTCTCCAAAGTTTGCGTGTTGAACCTCCATACACTGCCTTGCAGTGTTCTCAACCTCTCTGCTGTGCTGGGTTCAGTTGCTTGGTCGTTGCAAATCTGTGGATTGAAAATGAAGGTGGAATCCATAATTGTGAGCATCACTGAATGTTGTTCGGGATCACCCAGGTGGTTCATAGGCACCGTCTCCCTGAACAGCTTTGCACTGAGGCAGGTTCTTTGTTGTTCTGGATGGCTTGGGTCTGGTCTTTGATGAAGGCCAAGGAGACTGACCTGCACTTCTACATTTGGTTGTCAGTTGTGCGGTAATGAGCGCCTGCTGTGTGCCCAGCGGCACTGGCTGCTGAGAGAACGTCGTCTCTGACTCCAGGGAATTTCCGTTCCAGTTGGAGAGACATGACTATGACGCATGAGAACAATATAAGCTGTAGCTAAGTCCTAAAGTGTGAGTCAGTGCTATAGGGCTTTCACGTGTGGCCCTTGGCCAGCTGTGTGGATTAGTCTAGTTAAATTCGAAGCCACCTGTAGCAGATGCTATTGGTGCCCTGCCCATATCCCCTTGGCCCACCGCAGAGGTCACCTCAGTTCCTGTGGATGCTGACAGCTTTCATGTGTCCTGACTGAGAATGATCTGTGCCCATGGAGTGTACTTGGCCTGTGCACAGGACACACCAGAATTGCTAGGGAGTTAACACCCCAAAACAGTGGAGGATGGGAGGTGGGGTTTAAATGTGCCAGCTTGCTTGTCCCTTGGTGAGCTAATGCTCAGGTGTGTTCTACATCGTCTCCCAGAGTTCGCCAGTTGGATTGTGCCTGAGTTGCCCATAGTAGTCACCTGCTCATTAATATACCCTTGTGGGCTTTATTCCCTTCTTTGTATCACTTAAATGCTCCCTCTCTCTGCTTCCTGGGACTGTCCCACTTGGAAACTCAGTCACCTTCCAAACTTAAGCCAAATATGACAACTTCTATAAAACTTGCCCTGACCTCAGAAGAATTAAATCTCCCCAATGTTCCCTTTTCTCTTTCTCCACACCTGTGGATACTTGCCACCCCGTGTCATGCTCATATGGACACCTGTCACCATGCGTCCTTTCAGCGCGTTGTCGGTGCTGGGCGAGAAGGGTGAATGAAAGCTTGGCAAAGCGGGTGGCAGACTAATGGGAGGACAACTGATGAGTGCTGAGAGCCTGCTCCAGGCCGGGCCTTTCTAGGTACTTCATATACATTATCTCATTTAATCCTCACCCAAACTCCGCACAGTGCATATTTTTCATCTGGGTTTACAGATGAAGAAACTGAGTGTCAAAGAAATTAAATCATTTGCCCAGAGTCACACAGCTAGGAAGATTCCCCAACAGAATCTGTAGCCTGTGCTACTCACACGACACCAGACTGCCCAGGGCGCCCTCAGTAAGTGTCCGAGGACTGAGGGAACGTGGCACTGTGGCGCAGGGAGGAGGTGGAGAGGGGAGCCCGGGGTAAGCCGTGGGAGAGCAGTCACTCCCCTTGGCCCCGGGGATCTGGACTATAAACACAGTAGCTTCACCCTGGAAGCCTGAGAGATGACTCAGTAGCTCTTGATGGCAGGGAGAGGTGGGACTGACACTGTCTTGTTAGGCCACTGGCCAACAGAGAAAATCCTTAGACCTTAACACTTTCAGTTATGTAATTTGGTCACACTTGAGGGGATCATTCTTGGTCAAATGGGCTTTGGCAGGTAACTATACTTACCTCCAGCCTCTAGCTCCCCTAGGCTGTGCCAATGCCTTTTTTTTTTTGGTCTTCCAAGGAGGTCTTCTTTTAGGTACAACTATTCTATTTTCCAAAGGGTGAGATGACATAATAGTGGAAGATGGTTATAATTTCATTCTTGCAGAATTGTCTTCCCCATTTGGAAACAATTACACATTTGAGCCAGTTTGGTGAGCTCATGAGCTATAATCCCCAACTTTCTCTCTGGGCTGGGTCTAGATCTTTCTGTGCTGCAGTCATTTCCAATGATAAGTCCCTCTAATAGGTTCCCCTTCTCCAAGGCCTCACTGTCTTATTCCCTCTTCACCCCCTCATGGTTGGTCCATCTGAGTCTTTGTTCTTCCTTGTGAAGACGATGTTAGAGCTGCGAGAGGGTAGGCCATCTGCTGCTGGAAGGCAGAAAACCTGCCTTGTTTGACTTTGTCCTCTAATACCAAACCCAGTGCCGGTCTCCTCCTCCTCTCTCAATCCCCTGTCTGCAAAAATGAGATTATAAGTGCTTACCATGGCATTGGCCTGATGCTCAGCCAGTCTCACAACTCTCCAAATCCCACTCCCCACAGAGAGCCATGAGGTCACTTCTGGTGGACCCTGACTCTTTCCCTGGCAGGTGGAAGTGGTCATGAAGAGTGATGGAGACTCTCGACAGATCGAGAGAGAAACCGAAAGCAGAGGACATTGTGTCCCACTTATCACATGAAACTTCCGGTAAGGACTCCTTGCAGGGGCCTGTACATCAGCACGGGCCAATTGTAGAGATTAGAAATGGCAAAACAGTGTGTTTAGCAGAGAGAAGGCTAGAGATGGTGCCCTCTCCAAACCTTTCTCAGCTTTCTTGCTACAGGGTAGGGATTCTAAATTGCCCTCATGTTTCTAGTGGGTAGCCAGGAGTAGGGACAGGGTAGAAAGACTATGGCATGGACGACGTAGACCAGGGGCCAGATGGAGGATGTGACACTCAGTGGTGAGAGCTGAAGGGAGCTGGATCATCAAGAGAGGGACCCCCAAGCCTGGGTGGGATTCTGGAAGAACAGACCACGGGGCCCACTGGCCACAGCCTCCAGCAGTGGATGCTGATTGGACACCCAGGAAGCCTGCAGGGTGAGGGAGGTCTCTGGATAGGCTATTGAGAACTCAGAGCTCAGCACTGGGTGAGCTCACAGACCCAGGCCCTTCTCCCTGCTGTCAAAAGGGCACTAGCGGCCCATCCCCAGCCCAGATACCATCTTGACTACCAGAAGGAAGAGAAGGGAAAACAAAAATTGTGCATTTATTCAAAAAGACGTTGAGTTAGACAAATACTATTTTAGAGCAAAAGAGACAAAGCTACCTTAAATTATCAGATTTAAGGATCCCTTTCCTATATCTCTGGCGTGGAGGCCCCAAAACAAAATGGAGCCATCCTAGACATCAAAGGAAGTTCAGGGATTTTTTTGTTTGTTTATTGTTGCTCTTGTTTCTACCTCTAAATTGTATCTATAAATTTTAAACTTGCCCTAAAACTAATACACAGTGGACACTTATGATCTGTCAGTACACTCTGCTAGGAATTGTTGAAGGCCATCGTCATATCCTAAATTCTGCTTCTCCTCCTGGTTTTATCCTTTCAGGTATGTGGAGATATCATTCAGGTCCTCGAGGGTAATGGTGACATCTTTTCTCTCTTTGTATCCTCCATTGTGTCGAGCACATGAATTCAGTAAACTCTGGTTGTTTGACTGGTTTTGATTTGTGACTCTAGTCTAAAGACTAGAGATATTCTAAAAAGTGGGCCTCTCCTGGCGAGTTACATCGCCAGCGTTAATCTCATCTGAACCCAATGAGTTCTGATACATCTACTCCTCCTCCAAACATTTGCATAGACTTCAATGAGGTGTCTGTAGCTTGGCTAGGATTACCCTTGAAGGATGTGTTTCCCCTCCTCCATATGATAAAGAGGCTCACCTGATTGTTAAGATTCCTTCACATCCTGACATTATGTGAGTTCAACTACCCAGTAGGGACACTGTTCAAATGCCTAATTCATTGTCTTGGGATACCAGGCATCCTCAGGTCTACCTCAGACATACGGTCATTCTGAAAATCCTTGTGTGATGTCTGAGCTGTTGATTATTGATGCCAGATTCTCAAACCCTGATGCCCACGTCTCACCCCCAGAGATACTGATGTCATTGGTCTGAGGGTGTAGCCTGGGTATTGGGGTTCTTCAAAGCAACCCCAAGTGATTCTAGCAGGACTGAGAACCACTCATCTCAGCAATCCCATTTTAAGGCTGCTCTCCTGTTCAAAGTTCCTAATGTGAAATTGGAAACAATTTAAAAGTCATATTTTTTTCAAACTACATTCTTTATGTGAGGCAATTTCAAAGGCTTTCAAAGTTCTAATGAAGCCAATACATTTCTTGATTTCAAAATTTATAAAAGCCCTAGAAGTGGCTCCTACTGACTGGCAAATCCCCAAGTTGCCAGTGCTATCCTTGCCTCGCTCTTCATTGAAAAGTCCCAGTGTCTCTTCATAGGATCCAGTAGCAACAGCTCATAGTATTAAATACTAAACATTAGCAGCAGCAGCAGCAGCACAACTGGATGTTTCTGTAGGTCTTCATGATTTACCAAGCTCCTGGGCATACGTCATCTTACCATGTCCCCTTGGGATAGGCAAAGAAGTTTATATTATCCTTACTTTGCTGATGAGAAGACTGAAGCTCAAAGCAATGAAGTAACTCTCTACGTTACTTAGAAAGAAATAGTACCGAGATCCAGAAAGCAGTTCTCCAGAACTCTCTCCGTTATACCAGCCTGCATAAAGTACTTATTTTTGGCTTGAACAGTTTGAATCATTTCCAAGTTCACACAGCTGGAAAGTAGAGGTGGTGGGATTCTAGAACTTGTGTTCTTAACCCTTCCCCCCATGTTTAGTCCCTGAAGCAGTTGAAAATGTTTTTTTTGTTTGTTTGTTTTTGTTTTTTTTTAGAGACGAGGTTTTACTGTGTTGCCCAGGCTGGAGTGCAGTGATTATTCACAGGCGCAATCATAGTGTACTCACTACAGCTTGGAACTCCTGGGCTCAAGCAATCCTCCCACCTCAGCTTCCCAGATAGCTAGGACTACAGACACACGTCAGCACACCTGGCTTGAAATGGTTTTTGCACAACTTTGCCATGATTCATCATTCATACTGGGATGGAGTATCCACTGATTTAATCTCTCAGGGATTAAGCTGATGTTCCAAGAGAACATGCTGTTGAGTGTACCTTAATAATGGGTGCATCCTTACTTCAAGAAATAACAAGAAGCACATTGTTCTTGGCAAGAGGTCTCAGTTTTATAAGATCACAGTGCTATAAAAAAACCCATCCAGATAAATTGGAGATGCTTTTTGCAATGATGTTTGTGCCAATTGTGTTAGTCCTATTTGACCTATGCCCTATCCTAGCTTTTCTTTTAGGAGTGCACAGAGCATAAAGTAAAAGTTACTCTCATGTTGCTATAGTATTTAGTATTAATACTGAGGATAGCAGTACTTCATGTTGAAGATAGCGTACCTCTGTCGACTGAGGTGGGTCCCTGAGTGACAATCTTCTCCCTTCCCTACCTCCCCTCCACTCTAGGCTGCTGATTAGACTTTATATATGGAAAATAAACTTCTATTTTTAAAGCAACTGAGTATTCAGGGTTAATCTATTGTAGCAACTTGCATTACCTTAACTAACACTCCTGTTACCTTTCTCACCAGGGTTGTTGGGACATCTCATTCTGCCATTGGAGGGTGGAGTAAGCATTCCTTCTTTCTTAAGATCATATAAGAACCCAAGTTCATATAATCTAAGAAAACTGGGTCACTACTGAGATGCTCTTTGTCCAAGCTGGAAAGAGTCATTTGAGGGCAGAAGGATTGACCAGACCCGCCCACTCCCTTTGTGCCAAGCCAGGCCCCTGGGACCTTCACAGTTTGGCATAAGGTTAAAGTATAGGCTCCGAACTTCCTGGCGTCAAATCTTACCTCTGACCTCAACAAGGCATTTAATCATTGTGCTTCAGTTTCTTTATCCGTAAAATAGCAATACCTATCTCATAGAGTTATATGCAGATTCAGTGAGTTAATGCATATTATACAGAAGCCTGCTAATGCATCTGACACACTGTAAGAACTCAGTAAATACTAGCCATTATCACTGTGGACCAATGCTGTCTAATGGAACTTTTTTGAGTTAACGGAAGCATTCCATATCTGTGCTGCCCAATACAGAGGCCACCAGCCACATGTGACTACAGTTTTGAGCACTTGAAACTTCACTGGGGAACTGGATTTTAATTATATTTAACTTTAATTAATTTAAATGTAAATAGCCACATGTGGCTAGTGGCTACCATGTTGGACAGCACAGCTGTAGACCATTTAATCTAATTGCTTCAGAAGTTTTCTATTTCAAACTGTATAAGTCAGGATTCAATCAGAGAAGGACAACCACTAAGACTCTGACTCTCTCTCTCTCTCTTTCTCTCTCAGTGGTTTGTTACAGGGATTTGACCGCATACATGTGTGAGCTGGTTAAGCAGTCTCTATAAAGCTGTTGTCTTCACATCCGATGCTGAAACTTAACATCTGTAGGGGAGGCAGTCAGGAAGGAAAGAGGAATGTAAGATGGTGGAGAGCAAGAACAAGCTAGAAACCACAGGCATGAGTTGTAGAGCACGAGAACAGACTAAACCCTGTGTCAATTCTTGTTGCCTTTGACCTTGGCAGTGCAGACATCCTGCAGAAGCCAGGCCCTTCATCATAAAATTAAGTACACACATGGCCCAGGAGTTGGAGAAGCTGAAGGAGGACCCAGGGGCAAGTAGGGCAGTTGCAGGCCGAGCACCTCCCTGGTACTGACAAGGGGAGGCAGCTGATCATTGCTAATGTGTGTGAGCCACCACGTGGCTGCTGCTCCACATCTCCCACAAGAAGCTCTCTTGTGTCCCGTGTTAACTAGAAACATGCAGGAAAGGGAATTCTGGAAAGGAATGTAGTTAGCCTAACCAAGATGATGCACTGTATAGCCACCCCACGTACAACAATTGCATATCTGTTAATATCACTAAATAAAACATGATGCTAACATTTTCCAAGGCTCTATTTAGTTGTTTTAGTTCTGAAACTGGCCCAAAGATACTCTAAAGATCCTTACAGCCAGCTAACATTATCTTTGAGTGGTAAGGTTATGAATATTTTTCTAGTTTTTCTTTATATTTTTATGTGGTTTAGAATTGTTCCCACATAAAACCACATTGTGATTATAATGAGAAAAAAAATGATGCTACATTGTAGAAGCCAGCCTATGCCCCTAAGGAGACTGCATCTGATTTAAGGACAGCCTAATAACCTCATGATTAACTGTGCCTTCCACTGTCTTCCTTAAAACTTCGCCTGGTATTGACTTTGTATAAGAACTGATGAATCATAAGTTAGGGTCATCAGATCTCCTGAAGTCCCCTGCCTCTTTCCCCCCATGTTTCCAAAGTGATCCCTAGGGCATTTTGGAAATTGGAAGCAAGTAACATAAGGAGAAAAGAAACTGAAGTGGAAGTCTTACACATAGAAAGGAGAAATCATTTTTAGACGAGTCACTGGGAAAATGAGGAGTAGAGAGATCACTGTATTAATTACTGACGTGAGCAGCATTTACTGTGTATTCTCAATACTTTAACAGCAGTACCTATGCATATGTCCCATTATGATTTCCTCCACCCCGATTTTCTAGATGGGAAATCGAGGTGCAAATACGTTAAGTAGGCAGTCAAAGTTACATAGTTAACTAGTGGCAGAGCCAGGATTTGGACCTAGGCCATCCTGGTCTTCGGAATCTAGGCTGTTTACCTACCTGCCTTTTTGAGGGATTCAGGACAGTGTCACATGGACTGTGGGGACTTTGATAGGTTAACTGTTGGCAGACTGACTCTTACTTCTCCCTCACCTCCACGTCCCACTGGCCCCCCGGATCCTCTCACTCTTACCCTAGAAGTGTCTGCTGAACCTCTCTTTTGATGCCAGCTTCTCAGGTGTGGTTCAAGTCCTCATCGTGTCTTGCCCTATCTACTGCACCAGCTTGCTGTCTGTCCTTCCCACTTCAGATTTCCCTCTTCATTTATTTCATAATTATATTAAAAAAAACTGTTTTGTGCTGGGAACAGGGGCTAGGGAGAGAGGAGAATGGGGAGTTATTGTTTAATGGGTATGGAGTTTCATTTTGGGAAGATGAAAAAGTTCTAGAGCTAGTTGGTGGTGATGGTTGCATAAAAATGCAAGTATATTTCATGCCACTAAACTGTGCACTTAAAAATGGTTAAGATGGTAGATTTGGTTTTATATATATATATATAAAAATCACAATTCAAAAAATAATATTGTTCTAATATGTAACGTCAAAAGCCTCTACTACTTCTCCTTCCCCACAAGATAAAGTCCAGATTTCTTAGCATAGCTCTGATTACTTGATCACCTGGCTCACAGGCCATGCAGGACTCTAGGTGGCCACCATCTTTTCGTGCTGACCACCTGTGATCTGCTACTATTCTTTGGTCTTTCTGCTGGAAAGACCCCATGGAACTGAGAGCTGTTGTTCAGCCCTACTGATTGTCAAGGAAGCAGCAGGGAGCAATGGATTGGTGAGGAGATAGCCGATGGAATCACTGACAGTCTCTCAAGCAGCCAGATAGCAGAGAGTGAACGGAGACGGCGTGGCCTGGTGGGAGAGGCAGAGACTGAAATCAAACAGACCTGAGCTTGAGTTCAGGCTTACCATTGAATTTTCTATCTGTGAAATGAGGGTGATGGTCTCCTATTGCAGGGCTGTTGTAAGGATTATTTGCAACCATGTTTCAGATATAGTGGGTATTCAGTAAAAGATACATATTGGGAATTCTCTTTAGCTCAGGCTCTGTCAAACTTTCGAGAGGAAGACAGAGGTGGTATTCCAGTTATCTATTTCTGTGATACAAACCACCCAAAGCGTAATGGCTTAATGTGACAACTGTTGTTTAGTTTGCTCACAGATCTGTAATTTGGGCTGAGCTCCTTTGGAAGGCTCATCTCTGGTTCACATGGAGTCAACTGGGGCATCTTTGCTGAGGGCTAGAGACTCCGCTTCCAAGGTGGCTCGCACACACGTCTGCAAGTGGATGCTGGCTGCGGTCTGGGAGCTCAGGGGAAGTTGAGGACTGAGGGGTTCCTCAGTCTCTCTACATGGCCTGGGTTCCAAGGATGAGAGAGAAAGAGAAAGAAAGAGAGAAACCAGGCAGAAGCTCTTACTTTTTGTGACTCACCGTCAGAAGTCCATAGCGTTACTTGCATTATACTCTGTTAGTAAAGGCCCACCCACGTTGAAGAGAAGGGGACATAGATTCCACCTCTTGACAGAGAAGTGGCAAAGTTCTGGAAGAACCTGTGGCATGAGAAATACTATTATAGCCACTAATGGAAAATACAATCTGCCACCAGTGGTGTACAACTTCTGGGAAGGCTTTGGACCTGGAACCCCTAGAGAAGTAGCTTCTGAGTTTGAAAGAGTTTCATAGGCACGTGGGAAAACTGGATAGCCACATACAGAAGAGTGAAACAGGATCTGCACCTCTCACCTCTCACAAAAATCAACTCACAATGGATAACAGACTTAAACCTAAGGTGTGAAACTATAAGAATTCTAGAAGAAAACGTTGGAAAAACTCTTCTAGACATTGGCCAAGGCAAAGAATTTATGAAGAAGACCCCAAAGGCAATCACAGCAACAACAAAAATAAATAAATGGGACCTGATGAAATTAAAAAGCTTCTGCACAGCCAAAAAAACTATCACGAGAACAGACAGACAGCCTACAGAATGGGAAAAAATTTTCACATGCTACATATCCAATAAAGGACTGATAACTAGAATCTATTTAGAACTCAGGAAAATCAGCAAGAAAAAATTAAACAACCTTATTAAAAAGCGGGCAAAGGACATGAACAGAAAATTTTCAAAAGAAGACAAAATAATGGCCAATAAACACATGAAAAAATGCTCAACATCTCTAATCATCAGGGAAATGCAAATCAAAACCACAGTGAGATACCACTCATCCCCAGTGAGAATGGCCTTTACCAAAAAGTCCCCAAACAATAAATATTGGCATGGATGCGGAGAGATAGGAACACTCATACACTGCTGGTGGGACTGCAAACTAGTGCAACCTCTGTGGAAAGCAATATAGAGATACAAATAGATCTTCCGTTTGATCCAGCAATCCCATTACTGGGCATCTACCCAAAAGAACAAGAGACATTCTATAAAAAAGACATCTGCACTCGAATGTTTATAGCGGCACAATTCACAATTGCAAAGATGTGGAAACAACCCAAGTGCCCATCAATACATGAGTGGATTAATAAAATGTAGTATATGTATACCATGGAGTTCTACTCAGCCACAAAAAACAATGGTGATCTGGCACCTCTTGTATTTTCCTGGATAGAGCTGGAGCCCATTCTACTATGTGAAGTATCCCAAGAATGGAAAAATAAGCACCACATGTACTCACCATCAGATTGGTTTTAACTGATCAACACCTAAGTGCACATATAGGAATAACATTCAAGGGGCGTCGGGCAGATGGGAGGGAGGAGGAGGGATGGATATATACACACATAATGAGTGGGATGAGCACCGTCTGGGGGATGGACACACTTGAAGCTCTGACTTGGGGGAGGCAAGGGCAATATATGTAACCCAAACATTTGTACCCCCATAATATGCTGAAATAAAAAAAAAGAGTTTCATAGGCACCATGTGTTACATGGAACCAGGAAGGAGGGGATGTGAGTTTTAATCCTGTCACCACCCAGCAGTCCTGTTTTTCTCAAAGCATTCACCTTGGGGTCTCGGGCTTCTTATTTATAACCAGGTGATGCCCTTCCCAGGGCCCCTTCTACAATTCTCTGAGACTGTGAGGTCAGAGAACGGTCCATCCCAACCCTGAAATGTCAGCTGTGGCTGAATCAGTGCTTCTCCATCCTCCTTTCACATCAGAATTGCCAGAGGAGCAGTCAGAAATGCAGGTGCCCAGGTTGAGATGACCAGGAGTGGGGGTCTGGGCATCAGTGATTGTTAAAAGCTCCCTGGGTGGTGCTCATGTGCTGCCAGGTTGAGAATCGGCGAGCTCGAGCATTCTGCCCATCTAAGTGTGTATAGGAAGTCGATCAGAGGAACCCCTGTGTAGCAGTCACTTTTTGTGCCCATGTGCCGTCCCTCTGAGCCTTCTCTGAATTCAGCCACAGAGGTGGTGGCCAGTCCCGTGCTCGCAGAGAATGTTGCCCTTTCCTGCTTGGCTTCCCGTGAGCCGTGGCAGCTTGCTCAGCAATCATAGAAAGAGCGCAGGGGTGCAGGGGAATTCATGCCTCCGGAGCAAATCTCTGTTGTTGGGAAGGGGAGCCCCTTGGGTAAATGTCTCAGCCTCCAGCCTTTGCCATGGCCCTCTAGAAGGCATTCTCTGTGCTTCTCAGAGGTCCCTTTGGACTTGAGCCCCTCTTGTCCACAACAGAGAGCCTAATACTGGACTCCTCATTGGCTTCCCTCCTTCCTTGTCTCTCCCTGCTCCCTCACCCCTGCCTCCTGGGATTACCTCCCAAATAATCTATATGGACCGAGTCTTGATCTTAGGCTCTGTGCCCCAGAGAACCTTAATTAAGATGCCAAGTGATCACTCACTGCTCGACTGCGAACTGGCAAAGAGTGGTGTGAACTAAGGGAAATTGGAAAACCGTTCTCCAGACCCTAACCCACTAGTGCCCCACTGCCTCCTTTCCAGGTGTTTCTGCGCTTAAAACTACCACAAGAGACTCTTGCTAACCCACAAATCACAGATGCTTTGGCAGGAAAAAGCAGGTCAGCTGGCTAACAGCGGAATCACCCTAGACACTAGTGAAGTCAGGGAGTAGAGAGGCACCCAAGCCAGTGTTGCTTTCTTTAAGCCGTATCTTCTGGAAGAAACAGAGCTAACCCTAGAGCATGCATTCTCAAGGGGGCACTATCACCCCCATGGCAGTGAAAATTGGTTCTTAGTGGCAAATAAAAAAAAAGCTTATATATTACATAGGACTGGGACTAGGACAAGGCAAGTCGGGGTATAGGGCACAAAATGGTAAGGAGACAGCTACTCCTGGGGCTGTGTGTGTGTGTACGTGCATAAATATCTATTCTTGTTAGGCGACATAAGTGGAGGGAAAGGGGCAGGCAAAGGCGGGAAGTGTTGCAATTTTCAACAGAATGGTTGAAACAGCCTCTAGAAGAAGATGACATTTGAGCAAAATTTGAAGGAGGTGCTGGAGCAAACCAAGGGCCTCTCTAGAGGAAAAGTGCTCCAGGCAGATGGAACAACAAGTGTAAAGGCCCTGAGATGGGCACATGCTCAGTGTGGGAGGAACAGCAGGGAGGCCAGGATGGCTGAGTGAGGGGAGAGTAGATGATGAGTCGGGGCGGAGAGCCATCTGTGTCATGGAAATATTGGCGAGATTCCATTAAGGAGCACAGGTATAAGGGCAGTATAGTGAGTGTTCAGTAAAGGCCAGGCTGCCTCCCTCCCTCCCTGCCCATAAAGCACTAAGCAACATTTACATGTCATCACACTGAAATAGCTCCAGAAGCTACCACCCTTCAGAAGCCGAGTCAACACAAATCGTGGCCAGCATTCTAAAATGAAAGGCACAGCCAAGATACTCCACTGGCCTTGATCAGCAGACCAGATTACTAGCTCTGTGTCTAATTTCAGGGGCACTGGGAAGGAGGGATGATGCCCCAATGTCCCTCACCTGCCAGAAGCAGTTTATTTCAAGGCTCTCATCCTTCTTAAAGTTCACATCCCTCCTGGTGGAGCAGGGTGGATACCCAGTAGGTCGGTGCCTCTTCCTTTTTCTCAGACCACGGCCCAGCATGAGAAGCACCCCAGCGTGGTAGAGAGACTGACTCACATCCTAGTTCTGCCCTTTGACTAGTAATCTTGGCAAATTACCTGACTGCTCTGTGCTTCAGTTTCCCCATCTGTAAAATGGGGCTAACTTAGCCAATATGATTGTTGTGAGGACTGAATGAGTTAATATTTATGCAGCGCCTGGTCAGAATAATGCTACATAAGTGCTTGTTCATTCAAAATAGACTCCCTTTTGGGACTCTACTCTTCTCAGAAAAAAATGCATATGAACATAAAAATTTGCATTTTATTTCATGGCATTTATGGACACTGTAAAATGCTTCTCATAGACCCTTGGGGAAGGGGCAGTCCTTAAAGCCCTGAAAGAACCCGGATCAGTTCTGGAGGGCAAAGAGCCGAGGGGGTGGGTGGGTGGTGCTGTGTGCAGGTGGGAGAAGCAGCAAGAATGGGGCTGGGGGGTTGAGAACACATTTCACCTTCCTGTTTTGGCCAAAGCCCACCTAGAATTTCTGATCATTTGTACTTTGGGAAGTTCCATCAGCTAAGAACTGAAGTTTTCTTTAATGATGTCATCATTAATCATTTAATAAATACATTATGTAAAAGTACTTATTGAGCAGTGTGACGTGAGATGGTCACAGCCCAAGTAAACACGTTTTGCATGTGCCAAATTAGAAATGTTTTCATTCATTTTTTTTTTTTTTTTTTTTTGGTAATGTAGTAAAATCTGAAAACATAGTTCCTGGAAAAGTGTCCGTTGTCCCAAGCCCTGAAGAGCCAATATAATAACAACAAAATATTGTTTTGTTTGGGGTTCCCATATAAGAGTACCTAGGCGTGGTGGCTTGTTTTTAATCATCTCTCTCTGGAGCAGTAATTCAATCCAGAGGACTGCCACCAGATCACAAGTTGCAGTTGGGTCTAAAATACTCAGGCAAGGAGGGCTAGTTGTATCCTTTTTAGATCCACTGCTAGAAGATTAAGCTTTTGTCTTTCCCATCCGACTTCGGGAAGAGCATGTTGAGAGTAAATATTCTAATGAATGTATTACCACAGTCACAGCTTTAAGTCAACCATCTCACATTTGAAGTCTTAACATCTACCACAGTGTCAGGTACCAGGGAGAAAAATTGAAACCTCAGAAGCACACAGACATGTCCTTGCATGATTTGAGTGCAGGTGGTTTATTTGGGAGGTGATCCCAGGAATCAGGGCTGAGGGAGCAGGGAAGAGGGCATTAGGAAAAGAGGAAAAGTCAATAATGGGTATATTATTGAGGTCACCGCTGTAGGCAGTGAGGGCTCATCATGATCACTGAATTTTTTATGTTATTTTTGGTGTATATTTGAATGGACATTTTAGCATGCATTTGTAAGATCTGTTAAGTAATCTGTCTGCTGTGCTTGGCAGTTATAACTACTGCAAACCTCAGATTCTGAGTAATAGTCATCTAAGAAGGATTCTCAGTGGGTCATTTTTGCCTTGTTACTCTTTGATCCATCCCCCTTCCTTCCCCTAGTCTGCTCAGTATCACAGGGGCCTGACCCCTTGCGATATTTCTCATGTCTCCTTACCAACTGGGTTCCAGCTAGGTTTGACCAGTGCATAGCAGGGCAGGAGATTGGAGCGTAGGAAGAAAGGAGAAGTCGGGGAATTCTCTCTTCTGTTTGGCTGGCATCTCTAATAGTGGTTGTGCCTCCTCCATTCATTATTGCAGCTTCATTGGACACCCTCGCCCCCTGCAGCCCTTCTATGATCTTAGCCCCTGCTCTGTGCCTGTGTACATCACCTCTCTCCTTTGTCCTTCCTGCCCTAGAAGTAGCAGCATCTTCCCACTGTTGCTGGCCTTCACCTTTGAACTGTTTTCGTGTGTTAAATTCCTGCTCTTGAGCTACCTGTCGTGGGTTCCTGACGGATCCCTGACTAAAACAGATTTCTTAATGATTTCATTAGTCATTCCAAAAATATTTTAGAACATCTACCAGATACAAGACACTGGATTGGAATCCTGGAGGATAATAAATAAAACAGCAAGCAGCTTGGCATCTAGATGGGAAAACAGGCATACAGTGGAAAAGTTAAATAACATGTCCAAATACCAAGTGACAAGTATAGTCAATGAATGCTTTAAGATATAAAGAGGAGAGAGCCATCTGCACTGGCTTCTGTCACCAGAGCCTGCTTCAGAGGACCAAAGAGCTTACATAAAGGGGTCATCTTCTAAAACTTATGATTTTGTAAGACAGGGTCAGAACTTGGAATTTTATTTGAAATCTCCTGATTTTTAAATGTTAGTAATTCAAATTTTCAAAACCTCCAGTGTGACTCCTCCTGTGTGGGCAAGATAAAACTTGTCTGGAAGCTGAATTGAGACTGTGGGCCAATGGTGCACATTTGGTGGATGGATTACTACTGTATTGGGGGAAAAGTCGGATGCAAAGAACATTAAGATTCCTTCCAATTAGAAGGTTTTACGGTTCTACTCTTTCACTCATGTATGAAGCAACTGAGGTCTGGGCTTGGAACTCGTCATTAGACTGGGCCCTCCCAGGTAATCCACAATAATCTTCCCATTTCATGGTCCTTAATTTTCATCATACCTGCAATGTCTTTGGCTGACTAAATAATAAAGTGCATTGGAAATCCTTCATGTATTAAGCCCGGATCCCAGGAAGCATCGGTGGGTGCTCGCTATTCCTCTTGTGACACACATATTCTCTCTTTTGAATGCTTACAACAGCCCCATGTTACAGTGAGAAGACGGCCTGCAGGCATGATGGCTGGATGTGGAGGTGGGAGGTTGGGAGGGTAGGAGTTGGGGACAATGGCCAGAGCATTAGCATCTTGGTTTGTAGACTCAGTTCTATTGTTAACATTCAAACTGTGTTTCTGGGCCCTTCACTTAACGCCCACCCTCACCCCCGGGGGGGGGGGGGGGGGGGGGGGGGATTTTTTTCTCTTAAAGGGTGGTTCCTTGTAGCTCATACCCTCTATAATTTTAGGAAACTGGATTTCTGAGTATGGTAGGAGGAATAATGGCTCCCCCAAAATGTCAACTGTCCTAATCCCTGGAACCTGTAAATAATGTTAATTTACATGGCAAAAGGGATTTAAGGACCTTGAGCTGGGGAGATTATCATGGATTACCTGGGTGGGCCTAATCGAATCACGCCGGTTCTTAAAAGTGGAAGAGGACTGCAGGACAGTGAGTCAGAGTAGTGTCACATGAGAAGGACTCCCCCACCCTGTCCCATTGTTGCTGGCTTTGAAGATGGAGGAACGGGGCATGAGCCAAGAAATGTGGGTGGCTTCTGGACTCTGGGAATGGCCCTTAATTTATAGCCAACAGGAAAATGAGGACCTCGGTCCTACCACCGCAAGGAACTGAATTCTGCCAATAACCCCAATAAGCAGGAAACGATTCTCTCCCCTAGAGCCTCAACAAAGGAACGTAGTCATCACTATCTGCTTTAATTTTATTCTGGTGAGACCCATATTGGACATCAGACCTCCAGAACTCTAAGATAACAAATTTGTGTTTTAAGCTACTAAGTTTATGATAATACGTTACAGCAGTGACAGGAAACTAATAGAGTCAAGTTTTCAACTTAAAATGTTTGGCTGGTGTTACCAGCAATACTATTGAGTTCAGGCACTGATCAAGTACGGAAATGATGTGTATATATTGAGTTGGAGAGACGTTCGCATGGCACTACTCAAACCACACTTGGCCATGTGGGATCAGAGTTCGGGAGGTAGTGGCAATAACTTTGAAAAAAAGTGCCTGGGAGGCCACGTAGGGAAAGAGACTCCATGGAGGGGGCCGGTTTTTTGAGTTTCCAGTTCCTCTGGCTGTGTTTGGCTTCCATTCTAAGTTTACGAGTGCCAAATTCCTGCTCATCATAATTGAAATATATGGACTTTGTTTAAAAATAAATCGCCAGGGAGTTATACTGAGTAAATTTTATAGACAGATCTCAATAATTTTATTTATTGACTTAGAGGACTTTAATAAAATGAATAATGCTTTAAAATTTGTTCTTTGAGGGTTTCCAAAGGAAAATCTGAAAATTCTAAATGTTTTTCCTTTCTTTGTTTATGAATCTCTTTAACAATGGAAATGTTTTGTCTCCTAAGAGTGGCATGGAGCGCAAATATATGACTCACTGGAAATGACGACCACCTCTTTAGTTGTGACAAATGGGAAGTGACTTAGGAGAGGGCCCAAGAGAAACATAAGCTGATACTCAGGAAAGTGTAAGGCCTGTGGGGATATCTCTATGTTGGACCATGAGTGATGTGAAGCATCGTAATGGGAGACAGAAAAAGTGAATAAATGTTAGTCACTGAGCGATTGAGTTCCTAAAAGAAAAAATAAATGCCCCAAAGAAAAAACAGATAATAATGATTTTAAAATCTCTAGCTTTAATTTACCAGATTGCCTCCCTTCATCAAGTAGATCTCTGTCTTTCCACTTGGGAACTTCTGGGATCCCCACAGGTTCCATGATGGAAGAAGCCAGCTCTGCCCATGGCCTGGGCTAGTCTAGCCCCTCATCTATATTTTGATCAAGTTTTAGCTCTTGATTGCAAGTTCACGTCCATCAGTCCTGTCTACCCAGGGTTGGTGGACCAGTTTTGTGGATATCCCAGGAAACTTCCTTCTCTGCTCTGGCTCGCCTCTTACCCCGGAGTTGCCCATTTCCTCTAATAGCTAAGAAAGAGGTGAAACTCAAATCAGCCCCTTTCCTTGTACACAGCTCTGGCCAAAAGATTTAGCAGTGGAGAAGGTTGGAACCATTGGTGCCTATGGTCAGCCCCTGGGCAAAATTGTAAAGGAAGCCGTGTTAGCCTTTGTTACCCTTCGACACCCCTCTCCATCCCTATTCTGATACTTGATTCCTTCCCAGTGCCTTCATCCAGCCTTTGCTGCAGGCCTGCCCCACTGCACTTCCCCAGCTCACGATGACATTGACGAGTGTCATTCGCAGACACATGGTGAATGCTGATTTTCTTTCCTCAGTGCTTTTCCACATTCCCAGGATGGTAGCCCTTTGCGAGATGATCACAAGAATTCAGCCAATTCGAATGAACTCATACTAAGATGTAAATGACTGATTGCCCCTTAGTACTCCCGAGAATGTTTTTAAAATTATCCCTTAAAAAGTTTACTCGACAGACTCTTTGATTGGTGGAATATTAAAGTAGCATGAGGTATATATTAAAGAACAGAGACTAAGGAAGAGGTAATTCCAGTTAAATTTGGGCACCAGAGCACCTAACCACTCTGCCTGCATTTACTTTGTTGGTTGCAGGGTAATTGGGGAACTTGAGCATTCATTCATTCATTCCTGTTTTCAAGCAGAATTACGATTTTAAGTATCCCAGAAAATAATCAGTACCCTACCATCAGTTCAGGAAAATAAGCTCCTGGAGCCTACCAGGTATACTGCACAATTTTAGTTTCCAAATATACCCAATCTTTCCTATTAATTATATCTTAAGATACCATTATGAAAATAGCTAACACTTTGTAATTAAAAGATTTTTTAAATTTATAAGATAACACCCTATGTGAGTGAGGGTTTGGGGAAGTAACACTCCCATGTATGGCGCAGGATAGTATAAATTGGCTCAAGTTTTCTGTGGGACATTTTGACAATCAAATTTCATGGAATTTCTGAAAGAAATAGCCAAGTGTGTATGCAAAAATTTAGGTGAAAGGATTTATTGCAGTATTGTTTATAATCATGAAAAATTATACAACCAAAATACCCATTAAAAGGAAATTTGTTATATAGATAAATGGTATATCCAGACAATGAAATGCTATGCAGCTGTCCCAAATGGTGTTATGGAAAATTGTTTAATGTTATAGAACAATTTTCAGAATACATTGTCATAAGAAAAATCATGTTGTAAATATTTTTGTGTGATATGATCCTTATCATATATACACACATATGCATATATCTGTATACATATGTAGACATATATATGCACATAGAAAAGAATATATACTAAATGTCATTTATCTGTAGGTGGTGAAATTATAGGTAGTTTTTATTCTTTTTGTTTATCTGTAATTTCTGAAGTTTCTCCAATAAGTATATATTATTTTTCTTTTAAGGAATCTGAGCATTTTCTCAAGATAAATAACTCAGCAGCTCTTGTAGTTTATATGCCCAGAGGTGCCTAATCTCATTTAACTTGTAAGAAAAAAAGTGACTTAATAGGTATAAAGCCCGTGTTAAAGAGAAGCACAGTTAATGGAAGTTTAATTTGTAGACGTACGCATTGACTTTTATACATTTTAATGAATATTAGCCAACACCTGAAGTTCTTATTTGAAGTCCTCATTTTTAGTTTGAAATGTGCTAAACTATCATATAACAAAATATATGGAGCACCATCAACAGGAAATTGGAAGGATTGCTCCACCAGAGATGGGTCTTTGTAGAGAATTGGAAAAAAGTACTGATTAGGCTATTGAAAATAATAGTAAATTAACATACTGCCCTCTTTTGGTAGCTATTTGCAACTCAGTTTACATTCACTCCCATTAAAGATGTTAATCTACAAATTCGTGCATAAACTAATTTTATTTAATAAAATAAACTTTATTGTGTATATTAGAGGTTTACAACATGATGTTATAGGGTACATATGGACAGTAAAGTACTTATAATAGTGAAGCCGATTAAGATATCCATCATCTCACAGACTTATGTGACAAGAACAGCTAAAATCTACTTATTTAATGAAATCCTTAATACAATACAATTTTATTCACTTTAGTCCTCATGAAACTAAATTAATTTTAAGTCACCTTGTTTCCTCCACAGAAAATGCTGATAATTCCAGTTTGTCATCGCCATCTGGTAAGATGTTTTTTATGACTTTGGGGAATTTCAGGAAAATACTATTCTGTAAGTTCTCCATGGAATGTGGCATGTAGTCAGGTACACCGAAATTGTCTTCCTCCAAGAAGCTTAATTAAATTATGTCATTAAACCTACCACTGAAAAATCAATAGCAAACATAGACAAGAGGACAAGCATGTTGATCCTTCCATGTTGTGGACAAAGCCGAGGACTAAATCACTGGGGAATAAATCATGAATTTTCATTATGGTAACGGCTTGAGTTTGTCAGGTTTTTTTTTTTTTTTTTTTTTGTATTCTAGTTCACAAGTCTCCTGAAGAATATCAAGAACATAAACATGCCAGATATTCTTATATTTAAGGGATGAGATGTTCTCTTAAACATCCTCCCTCAGTACCCCCACAGAAAGAATTTTTTTCAAAAGAGCTTAGCAAATACGTTAAAGAGAAATTTATAACTAGAACCCCTATTGGCAGGAACCAGGAACAGAACCCAATTTGAGACTGCTCGCTGGAGCGGGACCCTAGGGATAAAGTAGTCCAGCCCTGTCCCTTAGTTGATGAGATAATGAAGCCTGGAGTGGCTGAGTAACTTGTCCAAGATCACACAGCTTCTTGCCCCACATCACACAGAGGTAGCACGTGGCTTCTCTGACTCCTGCTTCTGTATTTTTTCTGGTACACCATATATTCCAGAACAATCTTTTATGACAGGGATTGAGTCAACTCACATTCTATCCTTAGTTGTGTGGAAATGAGTTTCTACTGTTATTAATTCATTTATTTAAATCAAATTAGTAATAATAGCTATTACTTCTCATGTACCCACTATATGCCTGGAAGTCTTCAGACATCTTCCCATTCTCCTCTCAATCTTGCACCATAGGACTCATTGTATTTATGTTATAGATGGGGAAACTGAGGCTCAGAGAAGATAAAATTTGCTCATGTTCAATACATTCTCTGGAGCCAGACTACTTGGGTTTGAATTTGGCCACCACTCTTCTACCCCCATTGCTAACTGTGTGATTTTGGGCAAGTTCCTTAACCTCTCTGTGCCTCAGTTTCCTCATCTGTAAATTGGAGAGAATAACAGTACCTGCTTGTCGGGTAGTTGTGAAGACGAAATGAGATGACGCATGTGCCTGGCACAGAGTAAACTCTATAAATAATAGCTATTATTCTTATGAGTTATTAAGTAATGGGGCAAAGATTCAAACCCAGGACTGCAAGGCTCCAAAACTCAAGCTCATTTTACCTCATCAGTTTGCCCCCTAGTTGTTAAGCTTCAAGGGCACAATGAACCACTGTATTTTTCTTCTGATAGAATAGCCTTCAGCAAACTTAATCATGGTGATATCTGCAAAATCTTGTTTGCCTGGAATGGGGAATGGTTCTAGTCACAGCCTGGGTTCTGGGTGCCCTGGGGGATTGCTGCACAAACTGGAAGTTAGGAGCCGGTGTAGCATGGAGGGATGAATGGGCACTTGTGCCCACAGGCCTCTTTGCACAGTGTCACCATTTATCACCATTTGGAAGAATTAATAGCCATTAATTAAAAACCAGCTTTGGCCAATTAATTTTGTTCTGCCCCAAGAACAAAGGATTGTGTATCCACGCTTTGAGTCTTATTGCTCAGGAGCTGTCTTATTTCCCAGGAAATATCCTTGGTAATTTAAAAAATAATTCAATGTAGTAAATGACAAAATATGGAAGCAATAATGTCAACAGACAGGGTGTGTGTGTTTCAGCCAACACATGAATAGTCTAAAACAGACGGGCTAGCCAAGTGCCTTGACACACCCAAATTTTGTCTATACCGACTGAAAATCAGGCTGCCTACTTACTGCAAAACCTACTTTAGCTGTAAAATGTTTGTGTTTGCTTTTCCCAGGTTTAGGTAGAGGTCAAGCCATTGGATCTTTTTAATATTTAAACATGCAAAATGTGTGTAGTAGACTGACTTCTTAGCATAAGTGGAATCATTCCACAGGAAATTTATAAGTTGATTGATTGTCTTTATAGCAGCCATATTTTAAAATACCTTACCAGGAAATTGTGTTAGCACAATATTGAGTAGTAGCAATATTCTTAATCTTAAATTCACCGTGGGAAGAGTTGCCAGGCATGACTGTAACAGAATGAAGGCACCATGCCAAGATATTTCATGATTGTGTTAAATAAATAGTTCAGTTATTTTCAATGTTTTCTAGACCTCTCTGGCTGAAAAATTCTAGAAGTAGTATTTCTTATATTTTGGTATGTTTCCTAAACTTATTTCCATACTATTCCATAGTTGGTAGTAGGCTTTGGGAACCGAGGTCTCAGGTTCCTCATTTTGGGTTCTTTCTCTACGATTCTCTGATGAAATATCTACTCACTGAGTGATTATGAAACTTTGCAGATTTAACTACATCTTGGTATGCTAGTATGTTTTCTACTTGTTTTCATAATTGTATTTCAAAAGTTCTAACTCCTTAACATTTAATAAACAAGTGCTTCAAAGTATTTATGTAAATTTTTTCTTTCCCCTGCAGCTGAACCATCTCTTGTCTGTTTGGTCCCCTACTCCAATGGTACTCCAGGCAAGATTTTGAAAAAATTTAAACCTAGATTTAGCCCAATTTGTTAAGTCTTTTGTTTTAATTATACCTTTGTATTGTTTTTCTCCTCGGGACAAAAAGAGGTTGAAACGACAAGCCTCAATGGTAAGAATTTTTCTGAAGCAAGTGAAAATTGATAACCCTTAATATGAATCTAAGTATAATGAATGGTTTCCATTTCTAAATTATTTCTGAATGCATTGAGTAGTTTCAAATAACTAAAAAATGAAAACCTAAAAACAAAACTTATTGACTCCAGAGAGTAACCTAAACTTTCTGATTAAATGATAAAATTCTTATGATCGTGGAGGTCGGCGAGCCCTCCCGCACTCCAACTGTTCTAGAAAAGAAATATCAGTCACATTTTGAATACTTCATTTCCCTTGCTTTCCAACACAATGCCAACAATTTTTACATGACAGATTGTTTAAAAGTGAAAAGCACGTCCAGTGACTTCAGTGTGATTCAGCATAGATTTGGAGGCACAGCGAGTTCAAAGACAGTGTTTTTACAAATGATTTGATCAATTTTTAAATAGTATGAAATGGGAAAAAAATGGCTTCCTCATCATGCTAGAGAAAAAGGCAAAAAAGTGGGCTGTATTCAAGGGAGGTGGGCAGGACAGCACATTCTATTCTCTCCCCTCTCTGAGTAGGCAGCTTTCCATCTTATTGCGGTCAAACCCTAACACTTTTCACAAGCCCTTAGTTAAAAATCAAATCTCACCATGTGGTTGGTGGTTAAGGATCTAAACAATCATAGCTGCAACTCAGACCGATCAAAACTGGTTTAAATTCATATTTGGCCCTATGGAAAGGGCCAGAAGTTATCACTTTTGTATGCAATTACTTTTTACAGTGAAAAAAATATCTTCAATTTAGCTTTGGCCACAGTTTTTGAATCCTAGTGTGTGTGTGTGTGTGTGTGTGTGCGCTTTAAGTGTGATAATGTAGTACATGCCTTTTGGGTGTTTTCCCAAAATTTCATCCAGACTAATAAATTCTACAATGATTTTCAGTTAAAGAAATACCAATAGAATAGGTTTCAAATTGGATTTTAAATCAAACAGGATCAAAATGACATTTTCCTGAAAGTTAATTGAATATAATGTTCAAGAACTCCAAATTTAAACTAGAATGATTTAAAATTACTTTATAAGAATGTACTGCTGGTAAGGATGTATTGTGCATCTACAGGGCTATATATTAAAGTCAATATTAACACTGGAAATATCATATCCCTTAGGGACTTTCATTATAATAGAAAAAAGGAGACAAAGTATTAAACAACATAAATGGGTTTATTTAAATCTAACGATTATAGGAATGTTGCCATGTGTTACATACATAACTTGCATTCAGGAAACACACTTTAATTAACAAGCGTTTGCTCAGGCATTGTCTCTCAGCTTGGAGACTGGATAATGGTGAGAGTATGGGCAGTGACAATATTCAGTAGTGTCATCTGGCTTTTGCAAAACTCTCAAACGTCTCCCGGATTTGGGGAAAGGGAAAATGTTTAAGGAACCTAGGAAGACACACACGTTTGTTAACCATGCCAGTAGTTAATGCTAATTTGTATTATTTTATTTCAGATGCTACTTCAAGCGTATTATCTACTTTAAACAAAACAGGTAACATCAAGTTATTTCTAAATGTAATGGCTTCTCTTTTGTGGCCTCTTGAGTTTCTCACTTGTGTGGTCTACTGGGTTACTAAAGAGTTCCCTTGTCTCCTTGCCCACTTTCCTGTGCCTTCAACCAATGATTCTGTTGTCACCATATTTCCAAACTTCCAAACTGTTAAGGCCCTAGCAGTCCATTCAAAATAACATTTATTCTGTTCTTGATTATACTAGTGATACATATTAGCTCATGAAAGATGGAGACTATAGAGAAATACAAAGAAGAAAATAGAAATCATCTTTAATGTTACTTTCTTAAGATTATTGCTATTAATAATTTGGTATATTTTCATTCAGTATCATATATACATATATTTATATACATATACTTTATGTATATATCCTTTGCAAAATGTCATCATTTACATAGATTTTTATGTTTTGCTCTTTTGATTTAATATTAAATTAGAAATATTTTCCAGTGTCCCTTACTATTAATGGCTTGGTAATATTCCATTGTGTACCATATGTTGAACATTAAAGTTGTTTCTATCTTTTTAATAGAAATTGTTGCAATGAACATCCTGGTGCCAACATCTTTGCATTCATCCCTGGTTTCTGTAGGATACATTCCAAGGATTGGACATAATGGATCAGCAGTGTGACTATTTTAAGGCCCTTGATACCCACTGCCCAATTACCTTCTAGAAAGGTTGTACCCAGCAACATACCTGTCAGCAGTGGATGAGAATGTCTGTGTCACTGTCCCTTTGCTGAGACTATGTCATATACTATTAAATCTTCCTCTCTATTCTTTAGGTTTTATTTTTCATTCTTGATTATAAGTGAAGTTGAGCATTTTTCCCAAAAACCACTTTAGTCACTAAAAACAGAAGTTTATTTCACAGTTGTGTTTTGTTTGCTCTGGAAAGGAAAATATCAGGGCAAACAAAATAATATATTTAAAAGATTCTTAATGTGAAATCCTATCAGCCTCTGTAATTACTACCAATCATTGCTCATAGGTCACACGTTGAAACAGAAACTCATCAATAACGCACACACAAATGAGGTTTCTAAAATGGTCAGTATAATGTTATCATTCTTTTTTTTTTTTTTTTTTTTTTTTGACATAGAGTCTTGCCTTGTTGCCCGGGCTAGAGTGAGTGCTGTGGCGTCAGCCTAGCTCATAGCAACCTCAAACTCCTGGGCTTAAGCGATCCTACTGCCTCAGCCTCCCGAGTAGCTGGGACTACAGGCATGTGCCACCATGCCCGGCTAATTTTTTTCTATATATATTTTTAGTTGGCCAGATAATTTCTTTCTATTTTTAGTAGAGACGGGGTCTCGCTCTTGCTCAGGCTGGTTTCAAACTCCTGACCTCGAGCGATCCACCCGCCTCAGCCTCCCAGAGTGCTAGGATTACAGGCGTGAGCCACCGCGCCCGGCAATGTTAGCATTCTTAAGCGTGTCTCCAAGCTCTGAGCTTGGTCGTTTCTTCAGAATTTGTCCATCCACCCTAGGGAACAGAGCTTCTCTTTGCAAATCCCTGCTCTCAACACAGCCTCTTCTAACTGGCCATCTTTCCAGCAAAGATTTCTGGACCTGGTTCTCCATTTTCTGGGAAAATGAACCATGGGCTCTGTCCCCAAAGTGCGTCAGGAAGATATTTCTAAGTTTGCTTCTTCAGAGCATGTTAATATTTGCCTATGAGTCTCTGACTTTGGACAGTCCTGGTTCTGCTGTGCACTTGTGTGACTGTAGGTGGATGGTCTTGACCTCCCTGAGAATAGTTTTATCTATCAATACAATGGGGATACTAACTGCTAAAGAAGACAGCAGGACATTGGATTGTATAGTAGCAATATTTTAGATCCCATGTGTACTATTTCACATTAATTTTTACTCTGAATCACCTGCTATTTATAACCTATCACCTGAAGGTCCTGATAATGACTTATTTCTGCATGTCTGAAGTATAAGTCCATAATCGTTTGTCTAGCAGCAGTGCATGGAAACTGAAATAGAATTACACAAACAGTGGGTTGTGTAATGGGTGTGATCTAACTGGGTAAACATGGGACTCCAACTCCCAGACCCACCCTATGCCAATGCTACATGATCCGTGTATGTAATTTTCATTTATTCTGTTGCTGAGATGACCGATAGTGTCTTAAAGGCGTCAACAGTGTGATTTTCTTAGCACTTCGCTACAGTGATACTCATGGCAAATTGTTTTTTAAAAACAAGCAACAATTCTGCTCTAATATTTAAATTGCTTCTTTGCAGAAAAAACTAAAATCACTATAGTAAAAACCTTCAATGCATCAGGTATGACTTATTATCAATATCAAGACTTTCTTTTTATAATTAAAGTAAAATTAAACAAATGGCTGGTGTTTATGATTTCTCTCTCTTTTTTCCTAACTTTTAAAAATAAAATCTGTTCTTAATGAATAGATGTTTATGCACTGGGTGCCTGAAGTTGTACTAGGTGTTTGGGGCTATATAATAATGATCAGACACAGTATCCACCCTCAAGAATCTTCTAGTCTATGGGGGGAGACAAGGTAAACAAATAGAAAACTAATATGAACATGCATGCAGATAAAGACAATGATTACACGAGTATTTCTGACATGGTTAAGAGGCATGAGAGATAGACGGGCTGGTGCTAATGAGTTTATAGACGGGCTGCAATTTAATGAAGGAGTTAGAGGAGTGAACCTCAAACTCTTTTTAAATCAAAGAAAAGGTGTACTTTTAAATTCCTGATGCAAGACTAGGCACACAAGACATGCTCAACAGAGGCTTCTGATTGATATCAAGCAAGGATTGGCAAACTATTGCCAATGGGCCAAATATGGCCCACTGCCTCTTTTTGTAAATAAAGTTTTATTGGAACATTACCATGCCCATTCATTTACATATTTTCTATGGCTACTTTCCCTCTACATAGAACACTAGAGTTGAGTAGTTACAACAGAGACCATATGACCCACAAAGCCTAAAATATCTACTATCTGACCCTTTACCAACAGTTTTCTCTCTCTTGTAGTTTATGGAATGGCCTGTGGCCATGTACTTGGAGGAGATTACAGATAAGAGCCCTAGCAACAGGAAAGAAAATTCTCAGTATGAATGAGCAGCAAAAAGACACACATCACTAGACATGGAGGTACAGCTAAAATTTAGAAAAAGATTTGAGATCGTGGAATGACAAGCTTAGCAAGCAATAGACCAGTGGTTTGAAGGACATTTAAAGCATTCTTACCCACCGCCTATATGTTGTATAATATTTGCATTGTGTATATGTTATAGTGAGTTGTATCTATAAGCAACTATATTTAAAATGAAATCTTTCTCTTTTGGTGTGGGTAACATTGCCATGAAACAATATAGAAATCTACATGTCAGGTAACTTTTGGCACCGAAATTCAGTTTGCTCACAAAATCAAAACTCTTAGTTAAAGCATGATGCCTATCCTCCAGTAAATCGTACTGGCAGAAACCATATCACATGCACTAACTCGAATTATAATTTTAGTCTGTGTCCAAACTAGTTTTCTCATGGTAACAAACTAAAGACTTGTAATGCGCAATGGAAATAAACTAGGCATTGAGCATTGCGTACATTATTCTGACCAAACAAGACCTGACAAGGAGACTACAATATTTCTTAATATAACAAGCTTTGTCCCTTGGCAGTTTGCTTAATACATTATCAGCATTTACCTCTCCCATTTACTATGGATTTCTTATGCTTTGCCAAAAGGATGCAATTAATGAAGGAAAGATTCTTAGAGAAGTAAACCTTGAGCTCTTTTCAAATCAAAAAAGAGATGTCCTTCTCTTTTTACCGGAGAAAGTGTTTCTCAGGTTAATATGTACAAAGTTTTTTGTCCTAGCATGCTTCATTTCATCTCCCATTCATCTCTGCCTCTTTTGTATGACTGTCCTGGCCACCACTCCATTTTGCCTTCACCAATAAGTAAATACAAAATAATCTTTGTTTACTGGCCAGTGTCACGCACTAGATTGTAAGCTCCTTGAGGGCAGGGTCTATATCTGGAACCTCCCCAAACCTGTAGAATATGGTAGGTGCTCAGCAAATATGTTTTCAATTTTGTAGTTTTTGCCCATGAAATGATATCATGACATCAATGTTATTTCATACATACATTTTACATAAAGAGCTAGGATTCACATTAGCATGTTCGTGGGCTCTCCTACTTGGGAAAGGAAGAAAGATGTATGATTAAGGGCCATTCCATCTGTAGTCTCTGTAATTGATTTGTATTCATAGTGCTGTGTAGATGGACAGGAGAGGGGTTAATTGGGGGAGGAGGTGGGAGTCAGAGACATACTAAAGATTAGTTAAGAATTAAGTTTCATAGCTGACCAACTAAGAAATGAAAACTCTGATTCCTTTAGTCTTTTTGGAATTCATCCAGCCAATTATATCCAGCTTATAATATTTTGGGTCCACATTTGATGCCTAAATTTGTGAATTCTCTTGACGATGTAGTATGTAAGTGCAGGTGTTGACATGCTTAACCGGCTGGGTTGTGTTTTCTTTGCAGGGGTCAAGCCCCAGAAAAATACCTGCAATTTGTCATCTATTTGCAATGACTCAGGTTAGTTCTTGTGTACATTACACATTACCGGATAAATTTGCTCCATAGAGAAAATTGGTTTGTTTTTTTTCCTCTTGAATATGTGGTGTGTACCTCTCTGATCTGTCTCTTTTCATGCCACCTGGTTACTAAGAGTTTCTAATAAAAACAAAAGCAAATTTTAGATCTTGTTGAAATTATCTTCCTGTTGCCTAGTGAGAAGATGGATTAACTTCCTTAATATGATTCATGAAACTCTACAACAAATATTTTTATTATAGCTTTAAATCCATAACTAATACCCTTAGAGTTAATTCATGAACATAATTAATGAAATTAATAATTATTGAAAGTCACTTATATATAAATCCCTCCAGCTTTTCCAAGGACCTTAAGTATTCTAGCTTAGAAATAGGATGTTGCCTTTTGCTAAGAATAAAACAAATTAACTGTTGAATGTTGAAACCTCACATACACCTAGATTAATTAGCTACTAATTCCAGTAGTGTCCATAGTGTATTTTGCCATCTCTAACTACGATTATCTGCTATTTTTAAAAAATTGAGATGGAAATCTCTTGAGAACATGCTATTTTTGAAATGAGAATATTTTCCCTTCTGCCATGGGACAGAAGGAATGAAACAACCACTTTTCTCACGTTGGTTTGGCTCTCTGAGCTCCTTTCCTTGTTAAAACCAATGAAGCAAATGTGAAAAACAGAAAAATATGGTGTGGCAGGTCAGAACTGGCCAGGAGATCATGGAAAGAGAAGAGGAAGGTGACAAGGTATTTTACGATATTAAAATCTTAGTGTGACTCCAGTAATAAGCAATCATTATAGGAATGTTTTCTTTTATTCTGTCCCTTTTAGCAATTTAGTAATTTGTTTGGAAAATGTAGATAATAATTTCAAGTAAAATAAATTAAGGTTGGATAGATTAGAAAACTAGAAAACATCCTATTTAGAGAATGTTCCCCACTTTCTATTGTGTGAATGTGAGATTTGCTCATCTGAGCTTCCTGCTGATATTGTGCTCCAGGTAGAATATAGGAGGGAAATATTAGCTGGTTTTGATTAAAGAAAAAAAAAGTGTTAGATACATTTCATTTTCATATATTATATAACTCTGACTTCTCTTTTCCTCCTCCTTTTCTCCCTCTTCTCTGACCCTTCCCTTTACCAAATTCCTCATAATGTCATTATTTTTGTGCTTCATCTATGTTTTGGGCTGGTGACTAATGTCTAGTTCGGTGTTGTGTCTACATGATGTTTGATAACGGTTTGAAAATTGAACATGTAGTTAAAAAAACAAAACAAAACAAAAAAACCTGGTCATCTTGAATAACAGATGCCAGAAAGCTGGTTGGAGTAATGTTTTCCCCAATTAAGTGACTGAATTGACCATTTGTTTTAGTGTCTGGTGAAAACAACCTCATCAGGGAACCAACTCTTTTGGCACCAGAAATCCCATGATACCCTGCCAGAACTAGAAACCTTCACTTCTTGCAGGTTCCAATCTGGATTTATTAAGGGAATGGAGGCTGGTGAAGAAACTGGTAGCTGACCAAGAAGAGTTAGGCTGAGGGTCAAAAGGTGGTGGCTTCCTAATTGCTCTACTACCACTGTGCTCCCAGCATGTTTATGAAACTCAACATGCACTAAATAAGAATTTGAGGGAGAGAAATTGTGGGTGTTGGCTCATGCATACACATGCACACACACCATCTAAATAAGCATTTAAAAGCTAAGATAAAATATAGACGAGTAATTCTATGCAGATATCAAGTATCTTTATTTTAAATTATATATGTATTAGTTGAAATTTCAGTTCAGTATGGTGAGGTTCTCAGTAGAAAAGTTGCTGAAATAGATAGATCATGTTAATCACTAGTTTAGGGGCTTTGTCCATTTTTAAGTGGAAGTGGACCCTTGGGTACATGGCTATGGGAATCAGTTGTTGTACTTTGGGGTGTAGTAAAAGATGGTCTGTTTTTGTAAATAAAGTTTTATTGGCACACAGCCTTGCCCATTCATTTACATATTGTCTGTGGAAGCTTTCATGCTACAACAGCAGAGTTGAGTGGTTGCAACAGAGGACTTACGGCCCACAAAACCTCAAATATTTGCTATCTGATCTATCACCAGAAACATTGGCTGAACCCTGTTCTAGTTTGTATGTCACCCTTGCCCCATTGCTCTGGAGGCCAGTTTTTGGCCCCTATAGATTATGAAGTTACACCATGTACTTCTGTTTAGGGGTCACTATTTTATTTGTTTCCAGATGGAGTCAAAGGACCTGAGGGCATATCCTGCAGGAAACAGATTGATTGAAATTGAGTTCAGTATTTCCAAAGTGAGCATTTTAAGAACAGGGTTCTCTGGCATTTCTGGAGTGAAAGCCACAGTGAGTTGTTCACTAAGAAAAAGATCTGCCCTCCATATTATTCAGGTTTCAAAGCCAAGTCTCAGCTTTGTTCCTAGGAATGACATTGCATTCAAAAACTGTATTAAAAAAAAAAAAAAAAAAAAAAAACAGAAGAAAACTGGCAAAGAATAAATACACTTCCGTAAGGTTGCTTAACTGCTGAGAAACTTCTTTTTCCCTCTCTCCCTTATCTATGTAACTGCAAATATAACAACTTAAAAAGATTTTTTAAAAGTTCACATTAGAGCCACAGTCCTCACGTTTAGCATCTTTAAGGGAAACAAAGTTCTGACAAGAAGCACGTAAGGATAAAATTTCTTAACAAAGGGACAAGTTTTCTCTGTTTCTGAATTCCCACATAAAATTTATAGTTCTTATTTTCTGAAAATTATTTCGATAACCATTGTGTAACTTACCGATAGAGAGTAAATGTGAATAAAAACAAAGAATTTGATGAAACCATTTATAAAGTAATTTGATAATCTTTTTATGTTGCATTAATCCTCAAGCTATAAAGTACAAGTCTCAAATTTCTTTCTGAAAATTTATTTTTAGTATTTTTTAGAGGGGAGATAATGTTTCAATACAACGAAGAAAGCAACGTTACCCTGGTAGGTTTTAAAGATTTTTTTTTTATATTACAATCTTAAAAGACAAATTCATGCGTATTTAAAGATTTGTTTAAGGTTCAGATTATTTATGATTTTTGGCATATTTACTTTTATTAGCAAACTTAAACAAAATATGTGTTATAGAATCCCTAGTTTTGTGGTGAGAGCTTAAGTTTGTAGTAATCATGATATTTTATTAATAATTAACATATTTTAGTTTTCACTAGGTTTTCTACTGAATAAGAATGTTAATATGATGCAATTTTATTACCAATTAAAATTTAAAATTAAATTAGAAACTCCTAGCAACAAGAAATATATGTATTGAATAATCTTCTGAATCTGATTCTGTCCACCCCACGGGGGATTTGGATACACCCATAACCTAAATTGGTTTAGAGGATTCCAGCCAAATGTGGTTTGTTCATTCAGTGAATATTTCTGAGCACCTACTGTGTGCCAGGGAATGAGCTAGTTGCTAGAAATGCAGTGATGGCTGCTATCAAGTTTCCATTTTTAAATTGGGCTCTGTTACTTAAATCTGATACCTTTCATGGTGAGAGCTTTAATAGTGTTCTTTTGGGAGAATCCTTGAAATGAAAAAAGACAGAAATTGGCGAATCAGAGCTGCTGACTCAGAATGTTTTTTTAAGAAGAAAACAAAGAAAAACTGGCTCAGCCAATATGGATTAACTGTCGAGAACCATTTTTTCCCTTCCTCCCTCCCTTATCTATGTAACTGCAATTTGATCATTTGATAGACAATATTCCATGCAGTTAGGATTCAGTCTTTGGGGTGTAGTTCTTTGGGTAGCTGAAGAACAACTTCTTGTTATAGAGTGTAAAAAACAAAACAAAACAATGTCTGCTGTATTCTTAATGATTTTGTGCTTTTAACAGAATCGAGAGAGAACTAATGACACCTTAACTGGAGTCCTGTCTCTAAGTGAATTGAAGTGAGTAATCTGCTGTTTGATTTAAATCTTCAGACATCAACTAAGGAAAAATACACGTTGGGCCATCTTTGCTTATGAAAACTGAGAACCAGACCCAAAGGTTATAGAGCTAATTGGTTCTTGACTTCCTTGCAAACTAACCATAGTCACCTGTCATTAACTAATATCCCCATGAGGCTATTCTCTTTGATGTATAACAGCTTCCTTTAAATTGGTATTTGGGTTTTAATATGATTTGGTATCCAGCATGGTTGAAAGAAGAATTCAAGGTAGGACTCCATGTATATGATTTGTTCACGCTTTCATGAAGCATCAGTTCAAAAGTCAGAGTGAGGGCTTTGTTAAGTAGACCTTGGCTTTCAAGGACAAGCACAGACAAAGAGAAATGCATTACAAACAGATGCCTTCAGTTAGACAATAGGTCAAAATGTCAGCTACCCCATGGCCATCTCTGACTGTCACTGCAAGGGGCAACTTCATGTCTCTGCCCTTGTGGCAGGCAAACAGCATCAGAGATGAAGTTTATCTACTCTGAACATTGCTACTACCTCACAAATGAGATTGTTGTAAACTTTTGAACTAAATTTGCTCTGGTATCTGTGATGACACTGAAAAGAAAAACCTTTCCTAGATAAAAACAAACCAAAACAAGAACCTCTTCTTATGAGTCTTTTCAAATTATAATAGCATTTTGACCTGGCTGCTTCTGAGGATTCAGCAATGCCTAGGCAGAGAGCAACTACCATTCCACTCGGCGGATATCAAACATCCCTAGGGGCCCACTGAGTTTATAGTGGTTAAATAGTTCAACTAGTGAGAACTGGGATTGAGGATCGAGGGGGGTGTTATTCATGTCCTTTATGCCTATGTTATTCATGTTCTTTGACCTGATGGAAATGCAGCCTTCCTAACTATTCCAAGTTATATATGTGATATGAAAAGCACATGCCATCAGTGCCCTGGAAGGATTTCAAACTTTAGATGGGCAATCATAGAGGATACATTTTTTTTAAAATTTACAAATTTACAACTGGAACACAACTTAGCATACTTCTGAGTAATTAATCTTAATTACTACATTAGAAATAGAGCTGAGTTCATTTAAGGTCACCAAGCATTTATTGAGTACCTACTATGTGCTGGGCCTCAGGGATCCAAAGGGGGATAAACTCAACTCTCTGAGATGGGAAACCAAGTCTAGAGCAGTGGTTCTATCTCTCTCTGCATATTAAAAATCACCTGGGGAGCTTTCAAAACTCCCAGTGCCCCGGCACACTCCGTAACAATTAAATCAGTATTTGGGGGCTGAGACCTGAGCATCGGTACTTTTTAATGCACCCCACGTGGTTCCAAGATGAGGCCAATTTTGAGAACCAGGGCTCTAGAGTCTGGTGGGGAAGACCCAGGATGCAAACAAATGGTAACAATACAGTACCAGCCCTACACCTAAGATGGCATGTTTAGGGTACCAACGGATGTTGTAAGTATCTGAATATAGAGCAGGTGGAGCAGTTAGACCTGACTGGAGGGGACAGGGAAACACCAGAAAGAAGGTGGCCTTTGAGTACAGTTATGGAGTAGTGGCTCCTGCCGACTTGAAGAGCTAGCTGACCACTGCCATGGTCCTTCTCTTCTTCCTCCAGACCCTGCCTGGTGCTACCATTCCTTGGAGCAGGGTCTTTCAACTTTGATACTATTGACATTTGGGGCCTGAAAATTCTTTTCTGTGGGGGCTGTCCTCTGCATGGTAGGGTGTTTAGAGGCATCCCTGGCCTCTATCCACTAGATGCCTGTAGCACCCCCCCCACCCCAACTCAAAATGTCTCCAGACAGTGCCAGATTTCCCCTGGGTTGAGAGCTCCTGCCTTAGAGTGAATTCTTTAGCTAGATTTCTTTCATCCTAACTTCATGTGAAGCTCTGCCATTTTGAAGAAACTAAAGTGTTGTGGGAGTAGGCTTGGAGGAAAGGAATGAAAAATTTCTAGAGGGGAGTTGTGAGGGGAGGGCAGGGCGGGAGAGGGCAAGCGTGGTCAGGCTGGGTCAGTTGGAGAGGGAATGAGGAGGAAATCAGAGGCACAGGGTCCCCAGGGTGAGTGGCTTACCCGTCTCAGAAAGTTTTACCTCAGGCCGGCTCTTGCTCTGGCCCTGTGCCAGGGGAAGCTGGCTGGAGGTTGCAGTAGCCTAATGAATAACAAGATTGTTCAGCCATAATTTATATCTTGCTCTTGGCTAGAACGGATACAGCGCCTGTCTGGATAGTTTCCCTTGTCATATAAATAATTTATTTTTGCCACATAGGAATCTCTTATTATACCCTGTGTTCCTTCAAAGTGAACACTGTAAGCAATGAATACCATGTGCTTGATTTAATTGCTGAATATCTAACTTGTTTTGAATTTCGTATCATTAATGGTCTCCTTAATGTTAATTTCTCTCATTTTATTAACAGACGATCAGAGCTCAACAAAACCCTGCAAACTCTAAGTGAGGTAATCATAGCACACCCTGTACCTTGTTTATAATTACTGTTACTATTTGGGGGAAAGCATGGAGTTCTGCATTCCTGGGGAGACAGGTATTCAAGTTCCCCCAAATTTGTTGTGTAAAAGAGTGAATGGACTAGTTCTGTTATTACAAAAATCAGAACCAGGAGCAATAAGTAGATATTACAAGGAGGTAGATTTTCCTTCATGTAAAACCAAAAATTTCTTAAAATATAAACTCCAGGCGAATGAGCTCCCTTGTGTAGTAGTGACCTCTCTGACACTGGAGGTATCCAAGGCCTGAATAGCTTTGATGATATGTTGGGAATCTGGTAGGATTGTGAATTGGATGATCCCTAGGGGTTCTTGTGGTTCTAACATTCTATGATTAGCCCTGGGTTGTCTTTTCTGACATTTGCAACTATGAAAATAACATATGTATATATTTGTGTTTCTTTGTTTCAGACTTATTTTATAGTGTGTGCTACAGCAGAGGCCCAAAGGTCAGTCATTTTTAATACTTTTATAAATATCATTATTTCTCCATTTATGAGGAATGAAAGTATTAAGTAGACCTAGTTAAATTGCAAATTCAGTGGGTTCCTCTAAAATAAATACATATTAGTGAAATTTTAGATTTAAATATTTTTACATTTTCCAAACACCAGTCTCTCTGTCACATCCATCTTCTCATTTCTTTATGAAGCACAGAGGAGTGTGCAGTGTCGGACCATTTACCTTAGCCCTGAGGGCCACCAGTATAACCAAGAAATTGGCTCACAGCGTTCCAGGCAGGGCGAAGGCCAGACAGAAAAGAAGGAACATAATGTGGAGCTTGGGAGAACGAGAGGGGGAGGAAAAGATTGGAAAGAAAGAGAAAAGAATAAATTAGAAAGTACATACAGGGGTGAATCAGAGAGTGTCCAACAATCATTTAGAGTTGTATAAATTATCATTTTAAATTGTGTCCATTGGCTATCTTAGCTGTGTAAACCCCATGGCTTATGGGGCAATAATCTCACTATCTGAAACGTGAGCATTCTGTGAGAGTCAAAGTCCTAGAAAATGACAATTTTCACTTATCACACTATCCATTAGTACAAATAAGGGCAAGTAGTCCATGAAATTGTATGTTGACTCCATATCCACTATATGTATTTAGTTCATTTCACTTACCTCTTTTTGTTTTTCAACATTACATTTTTTTCCACCTAAACCAAGGCTAAAGTAGAAACAGAGAGAATGTCTTAAAATCTAAGTTATCTGATAATCTAGATTGAATTGCCAGAGAAATTTGGGATTTAAGAGACCTTGAGGTTCATCTAGGCTGGTATGTGAAAGGGCTCCCATGATGGAACTCAAATGTCTGTAGACACCAAGCCAGTGGCCAGATGGGGTGTGTGTTTGGGGAGCTGGGGATGGGGATAAGACCATAGATGTCAAGGTGCTTGCCTTTGCAATCGAGTAGTTTCAGCCCTGCCTGTTAATCGTGGGGAGGCAAAATGAACCAGTAGCTGTGTGTGGTGCATGTGAACCTCTATTAATGTCTCTTAGTATCAAGTCCTTTGGGTAAAGTTCAGACCACTGTAAATGGGTGTTTACAATCTTATCGGGGTGGCACTGCAAGTTTACAGTGTCAGTGTGCCCTTTCCTCACTCTTAAGTCTGCAAAAGCAATTACAAATGTACAGGTAGGTTTCCAATTTAGTAACATTCTGGTTACATATATTTCTCTTTACAGCACATTAAATTGTACTTTCACCATAAAACTGAATAAGACAACAAATGTATGTGCTGTAATGGTTGCTTTGAAAGGAGTAAAGATTCGACCAATGGGTGAGTCGCCTCTATCCTTATTGCTGTGTTCATCTTCTTGTGACTTTCAATGTGTTATTTTTTTAATTGAAAATATAATTAATAAGTTTACATATGTTACAGCTTTCTGTTTTGAATCCTTTGTCGTGGGGCAATTTTCAGAGAGCCCTAAGTTATTTTTCCTGCTTTCTAATAAAACTTCAATATATTTCAATATATCGTATTTCAAAACATGATAAAACAAACCCTACTGAGAGGGAGAATTCCGTTCGGAGTGTTTGATGGATTGCTACTGGGATATATCTACTTTTTTTTTAAATGACAAGTAAACTGTATATATTTATGGTGTACAACATGATATTTTGGTATACATTGTGGAATAGCTAAATTAAGCTATTTAACATATGCATTACCTCACATACTCATCACTTTTTCTGTGGTGAGAACATTTAAAATCTACTCTCTTAGCAATTTTCAAGTATACAATATATTGTTGTTTACTGTAGTCACCGTGTCGTATAATCGAGCTTTTGAACTTATTCCTCTTAACTGAAATTTTGTGTACTTTGGCCAACATCTCCCTAATCCCCCACCCCCTCAGCCCCTGGTAAGTACCATGTCAGTCTCTGTTTCTGTGAGTTCGACTATTGTAGCTCCCACATATGAGTGAGATCACGCAGTATTTGTCTTTCTGTGCCTTATTTCACTTAACATAATGTCCTCCAAGAGGTTTACTTCTGAATTCCTCTTAGGAGTTGCTGAAGAGTGATTGATACTGCATGCATATAACCAAAAAAGTTCACTCAATAAATATTTTTGAGCACCTACTCTGTATACAGTATATAATTGTCAACAGAATAGCATCTAATTTATTTTATTGCCTGCTTTACACAATCACTCTTTAAAATGCAGCTGGCGAAAGAACTGTAATACTTCATAGGTCTGGGCTTCCACCTTGCCTTATTCTTGACCACACATTTCCTTTTTCCTTGTCCTTTTGTCTCCTCCAGAACACTGCTGCTGTTCTGTGGGGACACCCTGCCCTTCTTCCCCGGAGGACTTGGAAAAGCTGCAGTGGTATGTGGCAAGCATGCTGTTCCTTTCCCTAAAAAAAAATAATAATGTTTAATCGCCATGTTGGCTAAAGAGTTTGGGAATTTCAGTAGTGAAGAAAGGCTTTCGTGCATAGTTTTCTGCTGTATGAAGTTTCCACTTGGGCCATTGCCTTAAATCAATGGTTCGCAACTTTGGCTGCACATTAGAATCACCTGGGAGGCATTAAGAAGATCCTGACTCTCCATAGACTTACCAACTAAATGCTTTGTCATTTTAAAACATTTCTGCCAGTCTGATAGGTAAGAAATGGTATCTCAGTATTACTTTAATTAGCACTTGTCTTATTAAGACTAAGTCTGTTTTATTGGGACACACACACAAGACTGAGTCTGAATATTTTTTCCTATATTTGGGAGCTATGTTTGTATCTTTTTGTGAATTATGTGTTCATGTTTTTTCCTCATTTTTTCTAATGGATACTTGATCAATTTTAAGAGGACTTTATGCATTGTGGATATTAGCTCTGTGGTGTATGTTGTAAACATTCTCCCAGTTTTTCAGTTGTCTTTTGACATTGTTTATCATGTTTTTGTCATGCAAATTTAAAAATTTTTATGTAATTAAATTTATCAGCTTTTTCTTCCTTTTCTTTTCTTTCTTTCTTTTTTTTTTTTTTTTTAGATAGGTTCTCACTCTATCACCCAGGTCAGAGTACAGTGGCACAATCATAGCTCACCACAGCCTTGAACTCCTGGGCTCAAGTGTTCTTCCTACCTCAGCCTCCCAAGTAGTTGGGACTACAAGCGTGTGCCACCATGCCCGACTAATTTTTAAAAAAATTTTTTAGAGATGGGGGTCTTACTATGTTGCCCAGGCTGGTCTTGAACTCCTGGCCTCAAGCGATCCTCCTGCCTCAGCCTCCCTAAAGTGCTGGGATTACAGGCATGAGCCACCAGGCCCAGTCAGACCAGTCTTTTCTTATATTGCCCATGGATTTGGAGATATAGGTAGAAAGTCTTTCCCTAGACCCAGGATATAGAGGAATTCACCCTTGTGTTTTTCTAGTACTTGTATGGTTTCATTTTTCACATTTAGATCCACTTGGAGTTTATTCTTGTGTATGGGACAAGGTTTGGGTCTAATTTTATCTTCTTCCAAATGCTTACCAGTAGTCCCATCACTATTTCTTAAAAAATCCACCCTATTCCCCAGTGGTTTGAGATGCTACCTTTGTCACATATAAATTTTGATAGTTGTTTGGCTCTAATTCTGGATATTAGATGTTAACATTTGGGGAAGCTGGGTGAGGGGTATACTGAACTCTTTGTATTGGTTTTGCAGTATTTCTGTAAGCCTAAAGTTAGTTCAAATGAAAAAGTTTAAGAAAATACTGATTCCTGGTCACCACCCTCAGAGATTCTAATTTCATTGATCTGGGACATAGCCCAGGCGTTAAGGGTTTTAAAAGCCCTTCTCATGATTCTAATGGGCAACCGAAGTTAAGAATTACTGCCTTAAAATTATCGCCTCAAAGGAGGGAAACTGGGACATGGATGCTCCAAAATAGTATAAGACTCTGAAAGTCATGTATGCTGTGATCACAGGTGTATAAAAGTAAACATAGAAAAAACAGGAAGGAAGGAAATGAATGAAAATGTTCACAGTGCTTCCCAATGATTCACCTGCTTGCTGGCATTATGAGTATTTTATTTTTTCTTTTTGTTTTTTATAATTGTGAAGCTTGTCAGATGGGAACAGAAGGCTAGCTGTAGTCTATCTGCCCTGTGTGGGCCACATTTCTGGGATATATTAAAACATTGGGCCTTAAGGAATAGTTAAAAGTCTTTACTTAAGGATTTGTGGTATTTTCTGCAATAAAAATATCACAGGAGTAACATGCCTCATTAAGCTTAACACACCCTTTTAAACTAGAAGGTTGAGCCCCATTTGGAGGACAGAATTTCTGGAAGCACTGGATCGAATCAAAAGACCATCACCCTCTGAGGCGGCCCCACTGATCCCTGACAGCTGCGAATTCAGAGAGCTGTTAGGAAGAAGCAGGACATAGAAAAGAGGGCAGAATGTGCAACTGGCATCTGGCTAGGGCCCTATCCTTTAGCTGTGTGACCACATTCAAGATTCGACATTTCTAACCAGCTTCCCCGGTGAAGCCAGTGCTGCTGGTTCATGGACCCACTTTGAGTACTGAGGGCCTAGACTGTAGAGCAGTGCTGTGGTTTGCACCCCTGGCCACATGTTGAAATCATGTGGGGCATGTTAAAAACACTGATGCTTGCCTCTCACCCTCAGAGATTGGTCTGGGATGCAGCATGGGCTTCTGCTTTTTAAAAACTCCCAGGTGAGGTGATTCTAATGTGCAGCCAAGTTTGAGAACCACTGGGCTAGAATTAGATGATCACTCCAAATCTGTCTAATATATTGGTTCTTAAGATTGGCTGTGCATTAGAAATACCTGGGGTGCTTTTAAAATATGCTGATGTGTGAATGTGGCCTTCTGGGGTGCTGGAAATGCTCTATGTTTTCATCTGGGTGGCGATTATATAGGCCTATACATATATGAAAATTCATCAAGCTCTAACTATAAGATTAGAGATTAGTACACTTTACTATAGGTAAGCTCCACCTCAGTAAAGAAGCACATTAAAATGAAGACGTGCCAGGCGTGGTGGCACACACCTGTAATCCCAGCACTTTGGTAGGCCAGGGTGGGAGAATCTCTTGAGGCCAGGAGTTCAAGACCAGCCTGGTCAACATAGCGAGGCCCCATTCCTACAAAAAATTTAAAAATTAACCGGGTGTGGTGGCGTGGGCCTATAGTCCCAGCTACTTGGTAGGCTGAGGTGGGACGATTGCTTGAGCCCAGGAATTAGAGGTTACAGTGAGCTATGATTGTGACACTGCACTCCAGCCTGGGCAACAGAGCCAGACCCTGTCTCAAAAAAAAAAAAAAAAAGAATACTGCTGCCTATGCCCACTGCCAGAGATTCCAGGTTAGCTGGTTTGGATTGGGAGCACAGGCACTGGCGCTAAAGTGCCCTGGGGGTTCCTAATGCGCGACTGGCATTGCCTATCACTGCTCTGCTGCTTCCTGTGTACCCCATGGTAGATGGGGGGCTGCGACTAGCATAAGTGACAGGAGGAATATCAGGCAACCTCTTCATGGTTGAGCCTAGTGAATGGGAGCCCATGTCGGGGTCTGACTTCTGCAGGCTTGCAGATATTCTGACAAATTTAATTTACACTTTGTAAAGCACCTTGACCACAACTTGGACTGATGGGGTACTGTAGTATACAATTTAGGGAACGGAGTGAATTGTCCACAGGAGTAGCAAGAGCTAGAGCCCAAGTCAATGCTTTTGATTCATGATCTTTCTGACCATCTGACACCTGTGTCTTCACTGCTGCCCTGAACCTCGGGGGATGCCAAGGGCCCAGCCAGACTGGACTAAGATGGCTTTTCTTTTTAGGGATGTGACTTGCCTTAGACCCCCTTGATCTAATATTCCTCCCTCCTCTCGCCCAAGAGAAGCTCTAAGAACACATTCTCATTAGTGTTCTAAGTCTCCATCTAAAACTAGATCCATCAGTGGCTTCAACAATAATTTGTTGTCCCCTCTAGTTGCTTTTCCCCCAAGATCCCCCAACACTGATGGATCTTTTGCCAGATAGTAGGTGAGCTCTTCTTAACCTCTGATGCTTGTGAAAATCACCAGGGAATTTAGAAAATATACATGCCTGGGAACCCCACACCCTGTCCCAAGACCAACTGAATGAGACACTGAGGAATAGGCTATAGAAATCTATATAAAGTATATATTTTAACAAGTTCTCTGGGTAGTTCTCATGCACAGCCAAGATTAAGAACCACTGAGCTAAAGCAACCTTGAGGACGTAGTTGATGTACAAGCTGGTGGAGACCACCACTTTGGCCCCAGTTTGATTTACTTTTTCATTCAACTAACATTTCTTGGTCACTTACTATGTGCCAGTTACCACTATGCCAGGCTATTGTAGTAGAAAGCTGATTAAGACAGATTCCTAGTGTGTGGAATTCCTAGTTGGATCATGGAGCATTTAACAGCTCCCCGCCCCCAGGAGCACAGAGAACATCCCCTCGATTAACTGATAAATGGTAAGGCATAGAGCCCAGAGCAGCGGTGAACTGGTGAACCGGAAGTGGGGATTCATAGGCCAGCATCCCTCCTCGCTAATTCCTCTCCCAGGAAGTAGGTGGTAGGAGTGAAGAGGGGCAGGGGACCAGTGGCAGGTGCATAGACAGTGTGAAATGGCAGAGGCAGGAAGTGGTAGGACCCTGATTTAACCCCGTCAATAACCACATCAGCTTGGTGGTGTCTCACACGCATCTCTCTGGTTCATTCCTTCAGTGATCTACAGGATCCTGTTGTCTGTCTTGCTGACCATCAACATGGCCTGCCATTTTCTCCTTCCAGAGAATCCATCCCAGTTGCGCCTCAACCCACTGTTCTTTCCCAGGTCCCCAGTGCCTTCTCTTTGGCTGAGCCCCTAGATCACCCACCTGTGACCCACAAGGCTCCTTCTCCAGCAAGGGAGATTCACCCTCCTTCTCCCCAGCCTTCAACTCCCTTAGCTTCCAGCCATGCCATTGATGTGCACCCCCAATTTGGAACTGTCTCTTCCCCTACACCCCAAACCCATCCTTTGCACACTCCGCTGTCTGCGAAAGCCTCACTTTCCTCTCCCACCACGATGGTCCCTGCAAATGTCAACACCAACGCAACTCCTGGCACAACAGGTAAATATGAGGTTATGGAATTTTGGCTACTTGAACTGCAGCTGCCAGCCTGCAAATCAAGACATCTGTGATAAGGCCACATGGCTCCTTTTTTTAAAAATGATGTTTGCTTGATTTCTAGAGCTTTCCTTTAGGCATTCATAGAACATCACTGTGGCTGAGTTCGATTGTTTTGACCAACATGGCAGATAAATAGCTCTAAGCGGCAAGCACAGATCTGATTTTATCGAGATGGTTATTTCATAGGTTTCTTTCTCCTACCAAAGGTTGTCAGGCCACTGTTTTCAACATTCTGAAGAGAAAACTTTTGATCTATTAAACACAGTAGCTCCATTTAGACAGAAAGCAAAAGAAAAAATTGGTGTTCTTGAAAATCAGTCAGTTACAGAGTGCTGGAGCTGCAGCTGAGCCAGGGTAGCCATGGGAGGGGACAGACATTCGGCAGACCTAAGCTTGGGTCTTCACAGGCTCTCACAGGCAGCATGATCTGGGGACAAGCCACTTGGCTCCTGCTCATTCAGCCTGTTCTGCGTCAAGATCGAAATAAAAACACTAATTGCACTAGGTTGAGAACAAAGGTGTACGAGACAGTGCCATGGAAACCACAGAGGGCCTCCCCAGGCCGGAAGTAGGCTTAGCGGGACAGGGGTAAAGGGGAGAGGAAAAGAGGCAGAGAGACATCTGGATACTCTGGAGTTTCGACGCTGTGCATAAGAAGCAGGTCTTCCTCAAGAATTTGGGTGGTCAGAAGCAAAGCCAAGTTTTTTTTTTTGGTGACATTAGATTGGCGCTCAAGCTGTGGTCCTCACCTCCTCTGCCATGGTGCCAGCATCCTCAGATTTGGAGCTTCTGCCAGATGACTTGCTACTTCTTTGAATTTGCACTGCTCTCTCTTCAATCATTTTTTTTTTTTTTTTTACAAATATAAATATTTAGGGCCAAATTATAAAATCACTGGGCCTCTAGTCAAGGGAAGGTTCAATGGCTGCTGAAGACTAAAGTCAAATTGAAGTTCATGAGGCCAGGCCTAAGATGCCATTGACCCTTAGAATCAACCTAATAATAGGCTACACAAAAAACCCAGCAAGGTGGCCTCTGGCACCTGGACTTCCACTCCTGGGGCAACAGAAGCAAAGTGACATATGCATAAAAGATGCACATTGGGGTGTTACCTGGTAGCTAAAAAGTAGATAAAACTTAAGTATCCCAGAAGAGAGAAATGCTTAAATAAGATGGGCTGCCTCAACACAATGACTATTATGCAACCATGTAAGTCATTAGAACAGCTATACAGAAACCTGGAGGCATTTTTCAAGTCTTGTGAAGTCAAGATAGCCCAACAACAAATAGTTTGCGCAGCATGTTTATAGCGGCGTAAATATACATAGGTAAGATTAGAAGGGAATATGCAAAATAAGAAGTAGGATGTTAGGTGGTGAATATAAGAGTTGTTGTTAAAGACAGGTGTGTATCATTGTTTCCCAATTAAAACACTATCGTAAGTCAGACTCACAGGTATTAGTCCAACTGCTGATCTCACAATAATCTCTTTTTCACAAAAGAGCTTCTAGTGATCCACGTAAAATCCTGTACACACGATATAAGTTACATATAAGCATACTTTTGCTTACATCAATATATGCCAAATACACTGATGTGCTTTTATATTTTTTAGATTTATTGAAGTATAATTTATATACAGTAAAATTTGTCTAGTTTTATGGATAAATGAAATTTTTACAATTCTATACAGTTGAATAAACACCCACTGTCCTGTATCCACCATCATAATCAAGATATATTAACTTTTCTACTACCCCAAAGTTCCCTCATGTCCCTTTGAAGTCAACACCTACCCCCACCCCCGGCCACTACTGATCTGTTTCCCTACGGTTTTGACTTTTCTAGAATGCCATATGAAGAGAATCACACAGTATGTGGCCTTTTGAGTTTGGCACCTTTCACTTAGCATAATGTATTAGAAAATTGGAGATCCATCCATGTTGCATGTTTTGGTCATTAATACCTTTTTATCACTGAATAATATCTTACTGTATGGACGTACCACAGTTTGTTTATCCATTCTCCGGTGGATGGACATTTGAGTTGGTTCTGGTCTAGGACTATTATGAACAAGGCCACTCTAAACATTCATGAACAAGTCTTCTTAAGACATATATTTTCATTTCTCTGGGGCAAATGCCTAGGAGTGAGTTTGTCAGATCACAGGGTCTATGTATGTTTATCTTTATCAATGACATTTCCATTGTGTGTTCATAAAATGATTTGGCTCTTTGATATAGAAATTGTTGACACCAGCAGTATTTATGATCTTGAGAACCAAGTGTCCCAGATGGAGAAGTCTCTGTCCTTAGGGAGCTTGGAGCCTAACCTTGCGGGAGAAATGATAAACCAAGTCAGCAGACTTCTTCGTTCCCCACCTGCCATGCTGGCCCCTGTGGCTCAAAGGTATGACCTGGCAAACTGAAGTGGTGGTGAGAGGGGACCCTCGAATGATGAAGATGCTGCTTACATGATTAATTATCACCAAATATTTTTCTCCTGAGTCCTAGGTTCATAATGATTTCTCAAGTTGCTCTTCTCTGTTCTGCTTAGGATGGGGAGACAAAGTAGGACTGCTAAATTTAAACTGCCAACCTATCTTTACAGATTGCTAAAAGTAGTGGATGACATTGGATTACAGCTGAATTTTTCAAACAAGACCATAAGCCTAACCTCCCCTTCTTTGGCTCTGGCCGTGATCAGAGTGAATGCCAGTAATTTTGACACAACTACCTTTGCGGCTCAAGACCCTGCAAATCTTCAGGTATGTTGTAATTGATTGTGGAAAACACCTTTTTCCTGTTTATGATTGTAGCCTCTTTTGTACTTCACGATTCAGGCAATTACTGCTTATAGTTAGGGGTGATATTTATCATCTAGAACAGTGATACACTACAGAATCAGAGATGTTGGTGTTGGCTGGAGCAGGACTTCGTAGGTTGCTGTTGTACCCAAGGTTAACCTTTTAGCAACTAGATTATGAAAGTTTGGGGTGGGAGGTGTCCAGGGGAGGGTCTTGGGCACTTGGGAGAAGTGGGCAAGGGCATCAGCTACTTACTAACCCACTTCAATATTGTGACAAGTGTTACAGCTACACAGTTGTATATGGTGATGCTGACTATCGATCTGCTTCTAGTGTTTTCTCTCCACCTGTTAGAGGCATTGAAGGCTGGTAACACCCAAGTAAAACCAACTCTTGCTTTACTTTTTGTAAAATCTTCCCTTTACAAGAATATGGTTATCTGAAGACTTTACTGTAACCAGCCGCCAACTTGGTGTATCAGCTGCTGTGGTCTCCCTAGGGTCTACAGTCATCTTGTACTTTTTGACTATTTCTGTATATCCTTAAAATGTTCCCTTTCCCGCCTGGAGACCTCATCTCATTATTATACATCTTCTTTTTAATTTAGTAGCAGCCAGAGAAACAGAAATAGAAGCCCCTTCACGTTGAGATAGCATAGATCACGCCCTTACAGGACCTTCCATCTAATTAGTTTTGTTTTCCGTTTCATTATACGAGCTCCAGACGTTTTTATTATCTTTCCGCTGATTTTCAGGTTTCTCTGGAAACCCACGCTCCTGAGAACAGCATTGGTGTTATTACTCTTCCTTCATCGCTGATGAGTCACTTACCAGCTGATGATGTAGAGCTAGCTTCCAGGGTTCAGTTCAACTTTTTTGAAACGCCTGCTCTGTTTCAGGTAAAGTTGCTGCTCACTGCTTTTGCTTTGGGTTTTATTTGGAGGTAGGGGAATTTTATTTCTTTTAATCTTCAAATATTCTTAAGCCGTAAGTCAAATGAATTATCGCAACACTGCAGTTCATTTTTAAACACAGCCTAATGATGCTCTTGGTGATAAGTAACTGACACGTATGTAGTATTTACCAATTGCCAAGCACCGTCCTAAGCACTTACAAACATTAACTCTAGTCCTCTCAACTACCACATGAGAGAAGAACTATTACCCCATTTTACAGATGAGGCAATAGAGGCACAGAGAGGTTAAGTGGTTTGCTTGGGGACACACAGCTTAATTGTTTTAATGTTATGTTCCCTTTAAAGAGTCATGAGATCCTGTTGTGTCCATCTATGCAATTTAACTTAGTATTTAGAGCATTGTGTAGTGGAACAAGCTGTGCTTCTCACTGTGGTCCCTTGTGAAAGTTACTTTACTCCCTGACCCTCAATTTCTGACCTATGTTGTCAAATAAACAATGTGGACTAAATAGTCCTTAGCGTCTCCTCTAGCTCTAAACTCTCTGATGATGTCTCATTTTCTCTTGCCATCTTACTGATTCTTTGGTGCCTTAGGACCCTTCCCTGGAGAACCTCTCTCTGATCAGCTACGTCATCTCATCAAGTGTTGCGAACCTGACCATCAAGAACTTGACAAGAAACGTGACAGTCACATTAAAGCACATCAACCCAAGCCAGGTGGGGAGAGGGCTGTCCGATCTATTCATTGACTGGGATCACCTTGTACAAACTAAGCCTATAAGACATGGCCTAAAAAAGGCAGAGCTATGAGAAAGAACCTTCAACTGAATTGGAGTATGTGTAAGACTAGAATCACTTGGTCATTCTGCTGGGTTTTAACATGCTTAACAATTGACCACCTAATTTCCAAGAAGAATTGGTGCAAAAGCAAGCTCTTATTAACTGCTGAATTTCAGTGTGTGTAGATCTGTGGTTGCAGGCCTGATTCTCACCTCCAAAGAGACAACATCTCTCAGCTCAGCTCAAATTGAGCAAAACCAATGACCTTGCTACTCACAGTGTGGTCTGCAGACCTGCAGCTAGAAATACAAACTCTCAGGCCCCACTCCAGACCCACTGAGCCAGAATGTGCATTTTAACAAGGCCCCGAGGTGATTCCTATGCCCAGTTGATGAGTTTAAGAAGTACTGACCTGTATAGGGGCTCACTTGTTCCTACGGACCATATAAAATAAGAACTTTCCAAAATCACGTCCAAGATTCTGAAATTAAAAATGCCATAGTTTTTTTTTTTTCAATTGCTTTTTAGTTTTTTCAGTTCAGTAAATTAATTATTTGTGATTTTATCTTTCTACTGCAGGATGACGTAACAGTGAAATGTGTATTTTGGGACTTGGGCAGAAACGGTAGGTTCCACTCATAACCTTTTCAAAGCCTTGAGTGGGTGAGTGAGGGAGAGTGAGGAGTCCTTGTGTTGTTACTTGCTGACAGATACTCTTCCCAATGCCAACAGGTGGCGCAGGAGGCTGGTCATCCAACGGCTGCTCCGTCAAAGACCGGAAGCTGAATGAAACCGTCTGTACCTGCAGCCACCTTACGAGCTTTGGCGTTCTATTGGTAATGTGCCCATGCTACGTGGCCTTCGATTCTGACATCCCACTCCAATGTCTAATTGATGGATGACTTTGATAGATGAGCAGATATGATATTGTGGCAGAGCTATACACCAATGAGATTATTCTTCTAATCAGCAAATGCACCCTTGAACATGGAATACAAGTATTTTTTCACATTCTCTTTTTACCTTTACATTTTTCCCTTTTAAATAGCTAAGAGGATTAAGGAATTCAGATTAGAATGAGTAATAAAAATTGTTTTGTTTACAATACACTTTTAAATTTTTACAAAACACTCTGACATCGATGATCTGCTTTAATCTTCCCAGTAGTCCTGCAAGTTAGGTAGAAAGGGGTGTTGTTATTGTCATTTTATTGAAATCAGAATTAAGACTCATTTGCTAGGTAATTGCCCACAGTCATAGAACTAAGAACTGTAAGAGCCGGGAGCCAAATTCCAGTCTTCGGCTCCTAGTCCAGTGCTTTTCCAGGGCACTATAATACAGTGATCAACTATGTGGCTTTGGATTTAGCCAGACCTGAATCTGAATCCTAGCTTCTGCACTTCCTAGCTGTGTGACCTTGGGCAAGTTATTTAACCTCTCTGGGCCTCAGTTTCCTGATCTTTATATGATATGATAATAGTTGTGCCTACCTCACAGGTTTGTTGAACAGACTATGAATGGTTAGCTAGAACACTCAATAAGTGTAAATCATAACTCTTTTACTTATTTAGAAATATTTGATTATTGCTGAGCACAGTGGCGAGCGCCTGTCTCTCAGCTACTCGTGAGGCTGAGACAGGAGGATCGCTTGAACCCAGGAGTTCTGGGCTGTAGTGCACTATGCCGATCAGGTGTCTTGCACTAAGTTTGGCGTCAATATGGTGGCCTCCTTTGGGTGGGGAGCCACCAGGTTGCCTAAGGAGGGGAACCAGCCCAGGTCAGAAATGGAGCAGGTCAAAACTGCTATGCTGATCAGTAGTGGGATTGTGCCTGTGAATAGCCATTGCACTCCAGCCTGGACAACATAGCAGGACCCCATCTCTTAAGGAAAAAAAAGAAATATTTGATTATTGAAAGCGATCTTTTATTTTCTAGGACCTATCTCGGACTTCCATACTGCCTGCTGAAATGATGGCTCTGACGTTTATCACGTATATTGGCTGTGGGCTTTCATCAATTTTTCTGTCAGTTACTCTTGTAACCTACATAGCCTTTGAGTGAGTATTCACAATGGGAAATTTGCATTATAGGACCCAGTGCTCACCTCCATTGCCAACATTTATTAATTAAGCCTTTTCCTTGGCCTGCCTTATCCTGTACACCCACCTAGTAGAGCACCTATGTGTAAACTTTATGGGACTTTTTGGTTTATATGCTTGCTTCCTTCCACTAGTCTGTGAGCTCACCAAAGGCAGGGGTTGTGCCATAATCATGTTTGAATCATTCAGAATGATGCCTGGTACCTAGCAGACATTAAGTGTGAAATGAAAGATGGATACAGATGCCAAAATCTAAGAATTTACAATCTGAAATAGACCATAGCACCATGTATAGCATAAGAACTATGTTTAATAAATGAAGTTTCTAAATTAGACTGAGCAAACATGAAAGATTAAATACATTAACTGGTATGGGAATGAAAAAGAATCAGGGTGCAAAACCCTCACTGAAAAAAAATACATACTCGGTGAATGTAGCTTTGTAGCAAGAATGACATTACACATAACAGCATCTTCTTGGCTTACCAGAAGGATCCCTTTGGTCACTTTTTAGGGAGAATTCCAACAAATTCTATTGGAAAAGAAGGACATCGGTATTTTTATTACAATATCTAAATGAAACAATATGTAGGTTTTGGGATTTAGATTTTGGACACTGATCAGGAAGTGTACAAATTTATTTTCAGTGCCAAACTTAGGGTCCAGCTGTGACTACAGATCTTCTGGTAGAGCTTTGGAAATATTATTAGTGAGACTAAATTACCATAAGGCCAGCCATTACTCAGAATGATTTCACCAGATCTAATTTTGCACACATAAACATGTACATGTCATCAATTAGCTGTATTTTCCTATGCCATTACATTTAGCTATAGTTTAAACTCTTCTTTCCATGATCTCATTTTAACTAATAACATATGATAATATGGGAATCTGGGTATATTTTGAAGATCTGAACATAGCAGCCTATTATATGAGAGGCAGCAGCAATGCTTCTAGAAGTTTGGGAGAAATGGGGTGGGTGCTCAGTAGCATCTACTGCAAACTATTTAAAAGTACGGGTCAACAGTCAGCATGTAAGAGGTCCCACCAAAATATAGGCACAAGTTTTCCATATAGTTATCACAGATGATTCTATTTAGATTTTTCCTTTGTTATTGTTCTTGGTTTTACCCGCCCTCCCCCCCCATACACACATAAACACTAAAAGAGAAGAACTCTGTGTATACAGATGTTTACCAAAGAATAAAAATAAATTGCTAAATCTCAGAGACAACCTGACAAATATTCTTCTATAAGGGTTGGCAGAATGTAATGCTAATTCTTTTCTTGTTCTTTCCTCTTAGGAAGATCCGGAGGGATTACCCTTCCAAAATCCTCATCCAGCTGTGTGCTGCTCTGCTCCTGCTAAACCTGGTCTTCCTCCTGGACTCATGGATTGCTCTTTATAAGACGCGAGCCCTCTGCATCTCAGTGGCTGTATTTCTTCATTATTTTCTCTTGGTCTCATTCACATGGATGGGCCTGGAAGCATTCCATATGTACCTGGCCCTTGTCAAAGTGTTTAATACTTACATCCGAAAATACATCCTTAAATTCTGCGTGGTCGGGTGGGGTACGTATAAGATTGCTTGCACATTGCCTGGACTTTCTCTGCATTTTCTCCCGGGTTTTGATTTTCAATCAGGTAGAGACGATGATGATGCAGGTCAAGTTCGGCAAATTTCTAAAACACCTTTATCCTCTTACATGTGCACTGCCCAAAGAGCAACTTTGTCAGGTCTCTTTCTAGAACACCGGTGGGTTTCCTCTGGATTTGTCAGGAATGAAAAACTCTTCGAGGTTGGAACATGAATCCTCTTTGTATCTCCAGGAACTAGAATTGGGACTGGCACAGAAGGTGCCAGAAGGTGCTCAATAAATTAGAAAAATTAGCTGGGTGGTAGTGAGGCCAAACTCTCAGTCCCTGAGCTCCAAGGTAGCGTCACTCTCTTTTGTACCTCCAGATAGCAGATACACGTTAACTGTATGCTCAGTAGGGCAGAGTGAGCGAATGTACATATATAAACCTGATGGAACTGCATCATCATACTGGTGTGATATTTTAGATTCTGTAACCTGTTGGTGGTGGGTCACAAAGCCTTTGATTCTCCGAAGATCTTGAAGGTTCTTCATTCAACTCCCCACCCAATGTAGGAGCCTCCTCAACTTGACCTGACTTATCCTTGACTAAAGATAATCTAACGTCTACTTGAACGCTTCCATTACTGGGGAGCTCATTACCTTATAAGGCAGCCAATAACCATTTTCTCAAGCTCTACAGTTCTGTTTTTTCCATTAAGTTCAGTCGGCTCTCTGGTGGCACTTACTAGTGGTCTTGGTTTTTCTCTCTCAGGCAGAAAACAATAACTCTCTTCTGGCAAAGAGTCCTTTAGATAATCCACAAGTAACATATAACATTATGTGCAATGCCATATTTTTCAGTGTATTTTCACACAAGTAACACCATTAAAGATAAGCCAGTGAGGGTAGCAAGGCAGTTATTGCCACTCCAGGTGAAGAGACTGGCTCTAAGTGATGATGTGATTCACCCCCAATTTACAAAGCTAGAAACGAGCAGAGCCTGGCTTTCTGATTCCTTCTGCATGTCCCTTCCACCGCATCACAGCCACCATCACCCCACAGACTCTCCTCTTCTTCAGGCTAAGTATTCTCTACACAACAGGTTTGCAAACACCTTACCACCCTTGTCACCTTGCCTGTCATTAAATCTTGATGAAGAACAACAGAATGACACCTTTCTCCCCCTCATCCCAGAAAGAGAATTCACTGCTCCAAATAGTGGACTCAGATTCTCTCTTCTTTAGAGAAGGCTGAAAGGTCAGATTCTTTTGTCAAGGACACGCTCCTCCACCCCCAATATTTTATTTTTAGAAAAGTGTCCCACTTGGGGAACGATCATAGGTCCCTGTCACCAGCAGGTACAAATACAAAGGAATTAAGTGAAATATTACATTCGACTGGACCAGGCACCACAGTGGTCTGTGCAAAGGGATTGTTTTTCTATTTACCGGAGCGTTGAGATCGCATGTCAGGCATGTCAGAACGTGAGGTGGTGGCATGAGGCAGGTGGGTGATAGTGGTGGGGTGGGAAGGACTCCTTCCCAGCGAAAAGGCATTTTAAACTGAGAAGTGCCTTCTGATTGTGCCTCCTCTTAGTGGAAGTGCCTGTGGGCCCTTGAGAGAGCTGGCATAGTGGCAGCCACCACCCCCAAATCAGCCAAGACAGGATCCTCAATCCATCAATGTGTTACAAATAATCGATTAAGGGCTTTTGGTTTCATAAGGAAAGATTTGCCAGGAATTGTTTAACTCTTAATTTACATTCCAGATGTGTCTAAGTTAAGGGTAACACTAGCTGCTGTAACGGACAGGCCTTGAAATCTCAGTAGTTCATTTCTTGCTCAAGTTAGTGGGGATGGAGGAGTCTCCGGTCTTGCAGTTATTCAGGGTTCTAAGCTAATGAAGATACCGCCTCAAGACAGAGCTTCCAAGGTTGCCCTTTGTTTGCTGGGGGAAAGAGAGAGTAGAGGATCTCACAGGAGGTTTCTGTGGGGCAGGCCTAGAGGCGGAGCAAATCACGTCTGCCCGTATCCCATTGGCCAAAACTTAATCTTGTGGCCACACACACCCCTACCTGCCAGGGCAGCTGGGTGTGTCTAGCCATGTGCCAAAAAGGAAAGGAAACCAGTCTGGTGAACAACAGCTAGCTAGTGTCTGCCACAAGAAGTAAATAGAATGTGCTCTCTAGTCTTTCTTCTCACCACCTGTGGTTACTAGAACTCCGTGTGATCAATGTTTCCCATCCTCTAGGGGTACCAGCTGTGGTGGTGACCATCGTCCTGACTATATCCCCAGATAACTATGGGCTTGGATCCTATGGGAAATTCCCCAATGGCTCACCAGACGACTTGTGAGTACAAAGCTCCCGAGGGAATTTTAAGTGAACTGGAAAATGGAATTCTCCAAGAAAGTGGAGAATCTGATGAGCATATTGACTTCTGCTCTTATCCTAATGAAGTCCAGCAATTTTTAACAGCAGCCTTCACAGTCGTATGTAACGAGATAAGCTAGTTGGAAATGCCATGCTACTATTTAGGTAAAGGTTAGGAGAATCTATTTTGAAACAATATATAAATTAGAAGGAACTATTTTGAAAATATTTTCGTTAGCCTCTGATAAAAGTGACATCCAGTTACATTATATTAATAACGACTCATGGAATAGAGTTACTAAGATTTATAGGGGTAAAATCCTGAATGTTTAAAAAATAGTCTATTTTTAAAATTCTTTTAATCACCAAGTATCCTAAAATAGACTTAGATTCTTTTCCCTAGAGCTATAAATGGTTGTAGAGAGTAGCAGTTTTATCATTTTTTTCCCCTTGTACTTATAGAAAATGTTTCAGTAAAACGTTATAGATTCATTGTTATCATTTTGAACTCTAGTTTGTCATTATAATCTGTTTTCCCCTGTTTTTCCCCCGTTTTTCCCCCAAATCCAGTTGCTGGATCAACAGCAATGCCGTATTCTATATTACAGTTGTGGGATATTTCTGTGTGATATTTTTGCTGAACATCAGCATGTTCATTGTGGTCCTGGTTCAGCTCTGTCGAATTAAAAAGAAGAAGCAACTGGGAGCCCAGCGGAAAACCAGTATTCAAGACCTCAGGAGTATTGCTGGCCTTACATTTTTACTGGGAATAACTTGGGGCTTTGCCTTCTTTGCCTGGGGACCAGTTAACGTCACCTTCATGTATCTCTTTGCCATCTTTAACACCTTACAAGGTAAGCTCTACAGCATTAAATACATTCACAAACTGAACGATCCTAGTTAAATATAAAAATGTGTCTACTAAAAGAGAACAGACATACCTCAGAGATATTATAGGTTTGGTTCTAGACCATGACAGTAAAGCAGATATCACAATTAAAGTGAGTCACACAAATGTTTTGGTTTCCCAGTGCATATAAAGGTTTTGTTTACACTACACTGCAGTCAGTCAGGTATACAATAGCATTATGTCTAAAACATATGTATATATACCTTAATTTAAAAACACTTTACTGCTGAAAACTGCCGACACAGAGATATGAAGTGAGCCCATGCTGACAATGGCACCGACAGACTTGCTTAACCACAGGGTTGCCACAAACGTTCAATTTGTAAAAAATGCATTATCTTCAAAGCACAATAAAACGAGGTCTGCCTGTATATGCAAAGTAGCTTATTCAGTGGTATCAGCTGAAGAATCACAAGGTTCATACATTTGGAGAGAAGAGCTTTATTTTTTATAACAGATTGCAGCCTGTAGGTTGGCCATCCCACAGGCTGGGAAGCGTAGCCTCTGGCAGAAACCTAAAGCAGGCACTTCAAGGGAGGGAAAGGTAGGACAGGAATTTATGCCTAATGGCTTGGCCAAGTATACATATTTAATAGGTTACAGGAGGAACTATGAATATTCATGATGGGGGCATGTATAAGCATAGTAAGCAAACATGCATGTTACATACATCTCATGTCCACTTTAGGGTGGAGGCCTAACATTTAAAGACATTAAAATTATGGCTGTACATATCATAAGGTGAAGTGGAGGGCACAGAGGCATCCTGTGCTCAGCCTCTGTCAGCCAGCCAGAACCAGTCCGTGGTCAGTGGTCTCTTATCAGGAAGGAACGCTGGTCAGCTCAAAAAGGGAGGGGAGTCTGGCAGGCAATTGGTTGAAATGAGCAGTGGAGCAAGTCTTTCAAAAAGGCTGGTTTTTGTTTAACTTTTAGGAAAGAAAGAATGACTAATGGCGGTTAATGAGGGAGGGGGTACAATGAGGCATGTCCAACCTCTCTTCCTATCATGGCTGGGAACTCAGCTTTTAAGGCTTCTCTGGGGGGCCCCTTGGCCAAGAGGGGGTCCATTCAGTCAGTTAGGGGCTTAGGATTTTATTTTTATTTCTCAATGGCTTAAGATATTTTCATTGAAAAACAGAAATTTGTCATTGAGAAAGGGTGTTTTGAGATCCTTAGAAGAAAGGCATTCACTAAATTCAAGAAGTGGTGCTTTTTTTTTCCTTATCCATCATTATCTCCTGGAGAGACCATATTGAGGAGAACCTGCAAGGAACTATTTCAGAAAGAGCCATTTACTCTTCCTTCACTTGGTTCCTTTTAAACAAAACAAAGCAAGTTTTCATTTAAGTAGAACATGCATACAAAAGAGCACATATACCATAAATGTCCCTGTGAGGGCTCACTGGCCTGATCTCCTTGGTCAGTGTTTGGTTTGAAGGCAAAGATAAATGAGAAAGCAATAGACAGACCCCAGTGGCTGGCAGTAGTCTTACCCAGGGGCTAATCCTGAGAAATTGCTGGGACACACAGCAAGAGAGGGGCAGGCTCTGCCTGTTGGCCTGTACTTTGGAGCTTCTCATTGCTTAATGAAGCCCAGTCTCTTTGGAACCCTTACAGTTGCATTCTTTACAAAAGCAAATTACTAATTCTTTTAGAGCAGTGTTATGAAAGACTTGTCAGCTGTTAGTTTTTAATGGAAGTTCTTTGGCATTAAAAGCCCATCTGGCAAATAGGTTTACATTACAATAACAATAATTCACTGTCCCTTGGTTTCCTTTTATCTCAGATCCTCCCTTGGGATGCCTTTTAATTGCATTCTCATCTGCCTGTTTTAGCTCCCACAGTGTCCTCCTGTAGTTCTATCAGGCAATAGATTATTTTCTTGGTTTTCAAAGAAATCCCAAATTCAAATGGCTGATTTGGCCATTGGTTCTTATTTTATTTGGAGGAAGCCAGCAGATATGTTTGTTTGGTTATATACAGTTATTAATTTTTACCTATAATATACGAGTTCCTGAATTGGTATAACCAGGTGTTACACTACATGGTATTAAATACAAATCCCCCCAAAATAGGCAAATCATTTGTAAGGGTTTTAAGAAATTTTTATTTGATAACAATGGCATGCTAAAAGTAATAGACACTATAAAAGAAAAATATATATGCCCACATCACACTATTCATTAACATGAAAGCAAAGTACCTACCCTCACAACATGTTTCATGTGGAAACCAAATCTGCCTCTTTTGCTTCATTTCCCCAGAGTATCTTTTCACTGGAATATGAACAGGTAGAAAGAATTGATTGCTTCATCTGTAAAAGGGAACTAATCCTAATTCACAGGGTTTGGGGGTTGATTACAGTAGAGATATGTATAGGTTCTGATTCGGGCCTCTCTCATACATGCTGTTTCTCTCCTAATGCAACCAAGGGTAGCCTCCCAGGGTGGCAAATGAGCAAAGGTATGCAATATCCAGACATCAGTATTGAGCGTGGGCACGTGTACCCTTCTGGAAGCCAACCTGGCATTTTTAAATGAACGTTTTAAAGTAGACAGTAGAGAACTCAGAATTCATCCATTCATTCAGCAGATATTTATTGGCAGCAATGGGGCTGTGTGGGAAGCCCTGGCCTGGAAAACTGGGCACCCAGGTGGGCGGAAGGTGGGGAGCCCGGGGGCCCCTCCAAGTCTTCAGCTTGCTCTCCACGCCGGGATAATTTCCTTGAGCAGGCCAGAGAGCTTTGGGCAGGTGGATGAGTACACAGCTGTAGTGCCCCAGGCTGGAGGGGAGAGGGGAAGGCCCAAGCGAGGGACAGGGTGGTGGTGGATTGGGGAGGAAGAGATGGAATGGAGACGTGTGGAGGAGATGGCATTTGACAGAACTTGGAAATGAATTACAAATATGGAGAGAGGGAGGGATGAGAGCCTAGGTCCGAGCTGGGATCCTGAGTGGATGGCTTGTTCCAAGATGGGGAAGGCCAGGGATAGGATGTGGGAGGAGACGTGTGAATAGGATGTGTGAATTTAATTTTGGAAATGTGACGTTATTCCTTTTATAAAGTATTCTTTACCTTACAAAGATTAAAAAAGGCATCCCCTGATGCCTTTCATTAATTAGCAAGCTTTTCTAGGACTTTGGACATTTTATTCAATTTGCAAAATTCCACATTACCCACAGACGCCAAAGGTTTTATCTTTTGTGCAAAGTAAACTTATGACATTCAGGTTTTAGTTTGGAATTCGTTGACTTATAGCTTTTTTTTTTCCTCTGTAGGATTTTTCATATTCATCTTTTACTGTGTAGCAAAAGAAAATGTCAGGAAGCAATGGAGGCGGTATCTGTGTTGTGGGAAGTTACGGCTGGCTGAAAATTCTGGTAAAGATTTACCTTACTTTTTCTCCTCTTAAAATCTTGAGGAAAAGATCTATAAATTAAGATCCAAAGCAATCATTGGCAAAAGGCCATCTGATCTGGAAATCGGAGAATGGGACCTGCTTAACAGAAAATACTGATTGTGAACATTAAGGGAAAAAAACCTAGTGAATTAAAAAATAATCATTCATAAGGCCAGGTACAGTGGTGTGTGCCTGTAGTCCCAGCTACTCGGGAGGCTAAGGCAGGAGGATCACTTGAGCCCAGGAGTTCAAGTCTAGCCTGGGCAACATATTGAGGCCCTGTCTCTAAAAAAATAAAATAAATAATTAGTCATATCTGAGAATTCTGTGAGCAATAGAATTAATGGGCTTGCTGCTTCCTGAATGAAGCAATGGTGAAATGTATTTTCTTTTGAGTTCATGTTTTTCATTTCCCCAAGTAATTTTTAATATTTACTTTGATAATTTTTTAAGTCTCAACTAAATCCTATCTCCACAGGTTCTGGTTGTCAGTTGCTTTATTTGTTAGTAAGCCAAACTTTATATATAAGCCTTAGCATATATTTGGTTATTTGGTTGTAACATATATTTGGTTATTTTGAAGTTATTTTCATGTATGCCCTGTTGGGTAGTAAATAGCTCATTTTTTAAGAAAATAAGAAAAACGAAGTACTGTTTGAGAAGCTAGATTCCTTTTACGTGAGTACCACCTTTGCAGTATCTGGGAGGCAGAGGAGTCTATACTGAGAAAATGGCAGTACATATAGTCCAATCATTTCCATAGATTTAAGAACCATTAGTCATCGCAACACAGTTGATTTGTGTTCTTGTTAAGCCAATATGAGGCCCTGAATTACTACCTAATTCAGTAGATATTTATAGACACAATCAAATTAGCTTGGCCTTTACAGTAGGAGAATTTAGGTTACTTTTAACCAGGCAGTCATTTGAAGGGCAAATGTATATAATCTAAATGAAAATACATTTTATCACACCAACTTGTGAAATGTGTGACTTCTCTGTAAGATCTTAAAGTGAGAAATCAGTTGCTAGGACTTGTTACACTGTGATCTGTCTCTTGCATTTGAGCTTCAACATACTGCCCTGTTTTTCTGTAATGCTTATTCTGCTGTAGACTGGAGTAAAACTGCTACTAATGGTTTAAAGAAGCAGACTGTAAACCAAGGAGTGTCCAGCTCTTCAAATTCCTTACAGTCAAACAGTAACTCCACTAACTCCACCACACTGCTAGTGAATAATGATTGCTCAGTACACGCAAGCGGGAATGGTATGTATGTCTCAATACAGTATTTCTCAAGCTAGTGTTTATTTTTCAAAGTAGTTTTATCCTTTAATGGCATTTTTGCTAAGCAAAGTGAATAATTACATATATGACTAGTGGATCAAAATGTGGTTCCCTTATAAAAGAGAAAGTTCATTAATCCAAGTTTATCTATTTTAGAGCAAATACTAGAATGACTATCTTTTTTTAAGATTTAGTTTTTCATAATGGGAATTGATGATGACCTCAAAGTTTTAACGTTTCAAATCCTCATTTAAGTATTGCCCAAAGACTTCAGTACTGTGCTATTTCTGTGAGAGCAGTACCTAAAATAGCCAACAAGACTATATCAATTTTTATTACATCTATAATCATACACATCTTCAACACTTTTAAACCTTCCTATTTTTCGCTTTTCATGTTTGTTAATTCTTTCCCACAGTGTGGCTGCCTTGTGACAGCACCCAAATCCCCATGAATATGTCAAATACTGAAGGATGAACTGTGACCAGTATTGGTGACCATATATGTCACCAATATGTGGACAGATTATTGCTGCTGTGCCTCCTTTACTCATTAATTCTGACATTTCTAGCTAAAACTTCCATTATATTTTCTTTCATAAGACCGGGCTGTTCGTTACTCATAAAAGCTTACCTATTTTTACCTTCTTTTGCTTCTTAATATATCTTTTGCATTTTTGTAAAAACTTCAGTTCTGCTGGTATACTTTATCCTTCCATGGAGAATTTGCCTTGATTCATTGTTTTAGTATATTAGTTCTTCTCAAAAATGACTAATTCAAATAAATTTGTGAGGAGGTTGGTTCCTACATCTACCAAATAGCTTTCCAACCTCCCACAAATGGCAGTTCCTGCTGGTTTGTCTAGACTTTTAAAATACAAATAGGATGACTCAAAATCAATGTTTCTCAACCTCAGGCACAATTGACATTTTGGGCTAGGTGATTCTTTTTTGTGGAATTGGAAGATGGTTAGCAGCATCCCTGGCCTCTACCCACTAGAACCAGTAGCACCTCGACCCCTAGTTTGAAAACCAAAAATGCGTTCAGACACTGCCAAGTGTCCCCTGGGGAGTAAAACTGCCCCTAGTTGAGAACCACTGCTGTAAATGATGAGAAACAGCTGCCATGTGGCCTTAGCTCTTTACTGTCAATACCAGAAGGAAAGCTCTGGGCTCTATGCCAAATAGGTACATCCTGAATGATTCAATGTAGGTAAACAGAGTAGAGGCAGTGGGAATCAAGGCTGATTGATAAGTTAGCGTGAGAAAGCCCGCTGAAACCAGAGAGATCAAAGGAGTGAGCTTGGGCCATCAAGAAGCCTTAGAATCACAACGTGTGTTTGGGGCTCTTAACCCATAAACCAGATTTCTCCATATTCTAGAAAGAGCTCAGAGATAAAGCCTCGCTTGCCTAGCCCTATCAATATGTTGTCATCCTCTGAGAAACTAGATTTGATGGAAGTAGCGCATTTTGACACAGTTGTTTGACACAGCTGATTTGACACAGCTATTTTTGATGCCTGGCAATGAGGGTGGGTGGGGGTAGCTTTCAAGGCCACCAAAATGGCTGTGTCGCCAAAATGCCTAAATCGGAACAGCTGCCTGAGACAGTCAGATGCCCTGTTTGAGCTATGTCACAGTTAGAGCTGTGTTAACCATATCCATCACCTAGTTTGCATGAATATGACATATTTTAGTTATGAGCTGCCTTAGAGGCTTGGGTACTGGCAGCCATCTCATTCAGTACATGGGGCCACAAGCCCCCAGTTGGGAAGTAATATCACATGTTATTGATGTTGATTCCATCACTTCTGAGCTGTGTAACCTTGGGCAGAGCACTTAGTATCTGATACCTTAGTTTCATCATCTGTGAAATGGGGATAATAATAGTACCCATCCCATAGGGTTATAAATGAGATAATACTTATAAAATGCTCAGCAATGTTACTATCATTGTTGTTATTATTATTAATAATTATGTCACGAACTAACAAATCAGCTTGTTATTCAGCTTTCTATGTTGTCTCCCAATGGTATAATGGGCAGAAGGATAGTTGAAGTAGCTAGAAGATCCCAGCAGCTGTGCTACCCTACAATTCAAGGCCTGCTTAGGGTGGGGATGGCCCAGATCCAAACCCCAGTTCCCCTATGCCCAGCTGCTCCCTGTTGGACTTGGTGGTTTCCTCTTGTGAATCAGTCCTGTCCTGATTTAGTCAGAGGGGCTGGTTGAGTCTACAGTGATGATTTCTTCTTGCCATGACTGTTGTGGCTAGTTGCTCTGGGTTCCTCTGGTACCAAGGTTCATTTTATAGGAATCTAGGGAACTGGAACCTTACAACATCTATATGGGGATCTCTGCTAACCTTAACCTTTTTGGGGAGACCAAAATATTATTTTGGGCTATATTATATATATGATACTACTTGAAGTCAATGTATGTTCAACCAGAGTTAGGAAATGGACCTTTTAAAATATATTGGACCTTTTAAAATATATTGCTTTGCTTGATATTTTCACCATTTCATTAAAAAAACTGCTATAGAGAACTGGTTTATGAATCAGTCTCCAATTTGTTATGCTTACTTTGAGTGGCCTTAGGGGAGGAATGAAAAATAAATAAAATATGAATATACATAATAAATATTTTTTAAAAGCCATGTTTTATATACACATACTTAAGAATAAAGTGACGTTGGTTTTTTAATGCTTTCTGTGGATACTTCATGCCACGGACTTTGTTTTTCCTTATGCAGGAAATGCTTCTACAGAGAGGAATGGGGTTTCTTTCAGTGTTCAGAACGGAGATGTGTGCCTTCATGATTTCACTGGAAAACAGCACGTGTTTAATGAGAAAGAAGATTCCTGCAATGGGAAAAGCCGTATGGCTTTCAGAAGGACTTCAAAGCGGGGAAGCTTACACTTTATTGAGCAAATGTGATTTCCTTTTTCTAAAACCAAAGTATGATGCTTGACAGTGTGAAATGTCCAATTTTACCTTTTACACAATGTGAGATGTATGAAAATCAACTTATTTTATACTCAGCAACCTCTGGAGGAACATAAGCTAATTGAGGGTAATGATTACTATTGGTGGAGGAAACCAAGACATTATACCATGTTTTTTGGACATTTGTGATTTGGTTTCTTATCCTTCGTTTTAAAAGAAGGTTGGTTTTAAACAACACACTAAGAATAAGACTCCTGTCCAAAAAAAAGAAAAAAAAAAAAGAGCAGTTAATTTTCAGTCACATTTTAAAGAGGCTAAGTTACTTTGATTACATATAAAGCAACTGTTGACTTCAGCCTGTTGGTGAGTTTAGTTGTGCATGCCTTTGTTGTATATAAGCTAAATTCTAGTGACCTACATGTCAAAAATCTTACTTCTACATTTTTTGTATTTATTTTCTACTGTGTAAATTTATTCCTTTGTAGAATCATGGTTCTGTTGTTTTTGTCTAACGTGATAATTCAGAAAATCCTTGCTAGTGAATTCTAAAGCTCCTTTTAGAAATTATATGGGATGTGAAATACAGAAACCTCACTGAAATCAAGAAATAATGATGCCAGCCAGACTGGGAAAATGTAAGCAGATAGTGCCACAATTAGCTCATATAGTGCCTTTGAGCAAGTTAGGAAAAGGTGCCCTCCCTGGGCAGACACAGCCCCATGGGCTCATGGTTTGGCAAACAGAGCAGGGGTCATATTTTAGCCCCACTCACCCTCTTGGGTGCATTCTTGTGCAGGGTATGACCTGTACAGCCATACATGGCATCCAGTACTCATACCCATCTCCTGACCTCATCCCCAATGATCAGATTATAGAATCTGCACAAGATGTTTAGCTTTATACCTTGGCCCCAGAGAGGGATGGAACTGTAATCTAGACCATATGTCAGGAAAATTGTGAATGCAGATGAGATACACACACTGCCACTTCTCAAATGCCAAGAGCCTTTCAGAGGAGGGGAGTAGACTAAGATTACTTTTTAAAAGAGTTATATATAAGGAAAAAAATCATTGCTGTAACTGCATGGTAGATATTGTTGATTGTTACAACTGGTACACTCTGGCCCAGCCAGAGCTATAATTATTTTTTAAAATGTGTCAAGTCTTAAAAAGTATAGTGACAAGAGGGAGCAGCTATTGGGAACACTGAAGTGTCCTGCAATGCTGCTGTTTCCATATGTATCAAACCTTGATTGCTCCTAGTTCCATAGGGTCTCTTGCTTCCCACCTACCCTGCTTGAGCAGTGCCTCAAGTATGTCCTTATTAGGAACATTTCAAAACCCTTTAGTTAAGTCTTTCACTAAGGTTCCCTTGCATATATTTCAAGTGAATGTTGTATCCCAGACTAACCATAATAATAATATAATACATTTCTGTGAGTGCTGATTTGTCTTTGCAATATTTCTTCTCTGATTTATTTAATTGTCTTGTATTTATATGTTAAATCGACAAAAATGTTAAAATCGACAAACATGTTAAAATCAACGCAATAAATTTGCATTGAAGTTCTTTAAGTTTGGTAAATTTCACAAAGAGAAAACATTTGCAGTCTCTTTCCCTGGTGGCACGGCATGGCATGGAAGTGGTAGGACATGTCTGATTAAGACAAACATGACAATAACATCCATGGGGAAGCAGCAGACACCCTGTGACTGTGAAATTAGAGCAAGGGTTGTTCTGCCTCATGAGATCAGCTTCCGAGGCTGTTTTTTCATTTTCCCATTTCTCCTTCAAGATTATCTCTTCAACGCATGCTGCCTGTGGCCTATAGGCAATGTACAAGACCCTATTCAGATCCCATCCAAGGATCTGCTTCCTCAGCATCAAACAGTGGGATCTCAGGAAGGTGAGGGAGGATTTGGGATTTCTGGATTGCTGGTTACCATGTGGGAGCCCCAAACAGGTGAAGCTGGCCTCACCCCCACAAGAAGTCTATGAGCAATCTATCCTTCCAAGATCCTCCGCTCTTATAAAGATTCCAAACACCAAATTGATAACATTTGAGATACTCAATATTTGGGAAGGTGAGACCTCAGAAACCATTTTTCTGAAGCAGATTATGTAACCAAAGTGTACATAAAGGATGTAAAATTTCCAATGTCCTTTAGATCCTCACCCCTTATTTTTCCTATTATGTTTTGTGCCTGGGCTGTGGTCCTTAAGCCAAATGTCAGACAGACGCGGGCAGGACAGAAAGAGAATGTTCCTGAGAAGCATCCTCCTTTGGATTTAAAATTGGTCCCACAGTCTCAGGCTCTATTGTAAGGAGACAGAGGTGGTACCAATATTAGGAGGGAAGGAGTGTCAGAACAGTGGCCAGTATTTGAAGAAGTGTTTCCTCAGAACACTGGGGAAGTTTTTTTGTCCCCAAAACACACTGTAATCATTAATCCCACAAAGGAACTCTCATTGACTTCAGTGGATAGCATCATGATAGTGCTCATCAAAAATGGTGAAACAGCTTCACTTGGGATACTGGGTTGTGTCTAAGGAGGTCACCTAGGAGGCAGGTCAGTTTGTTGAAGGCCATTTGGACAAAGATCTAATTTACTAAATGACCAATTCACCAAGTGAACTTGTTTGGTGTCATTTTGTCTCCATAACAGCATTTTTTTGTTTTCTTTCTTTTGAGACAGAGTGACCCCCTGAGTAGAGTGCCGTGCATTAGCCCAGCTCACAGCAACCTCAAACTCCTGGACTAAAGTGATCCTCCTGCCTCAGCCTCCCGAGTAGCTGGGACCATAGGTGCGCTCCACCACACCGGGCTAAGTTTTTAAAAAAATTTTTGTAGAGATGGTTATCTTGCTATGTTGCTCAGGCTTATGTCAAACTCCTGGCCTCAAGTGATCTGCCCACCTCTGCCTCCTAGGGTGCTGGGATTACAGGTGTGAGTCACTGTGCCTGGTCTATAACAGCATTTTAAGGACTATTTAGTTTGTCTCTGTCTCAGCTCCTCACTGCTGCAGTATGAGTCTGAAAGACAGGAAAAAGGAAGGACTGAATAGGCATAAGAACATAATCTTAACGTGTGGACTGCCATGTGAGTTGTATTTAACTCAGGCTAGTTTTGAGCCCAGGGCCTCGTGAAGCAAAACCCTGCAGTTGGTTCGTGAAAATCTTACTTATTGATGTTCTTATTATTTCCATTAATATTGACAATTTAATTCTAAAAAAGTGGATTGTGTTGCATATAACTCATGCACAGAAAACAATAAGAAATAACAAATTAAAAAAGATCATTTTGTTTTAATAAAACACTGTGGCTCCAGGGGAAAAAAAATTTTTTTTCTAGTGTGGCAATCAATGTGTTAAATATGAAGAATTCTTACAAGTATGTACTTTTTTTCTTTTCACCTTAGTCTCCAGGTACCGCATCAAGAAGTCAAGGCAAAAATTGAATATATATTCCTCGAGAATATATTCTTTTAAATATATTTAATAAATATAATCCTTACTGTGATGAAATCTTATGCTTCCTGGCATTTCCTCTGTTTATCTCTCAGTCTCAAACTAGCCACTGGAAGCTGGAGCAGAGACAAATTCAACATTCTTTAAATGTTATAATGAAAAAGAAAATGACCTCCAATCAACTAAAATTAAATTGTCATAGAAATAGCTAAATTTGGTGAAGTAATTATTTTCAGTGAATTAATTCAGAATTGGCCCTCTTTTCTGGGTCAAAGATGGAGTATTTAGAGTCAAAGACCTGAACCCTACAAGAGAAACAGTTATTGGTTTCCACGTTGGATGTTGACATGTGGCTTTCTGAAAACTGCTTTGGCTGAAGCCCCTGTGGCAAGAAGATGGGCAGACCCTCTTCGCTGGGCTCAGATAAGTCATACATGGTGCCACTCTAGGGTCCAGTTCTGGCTTTTCATCTTTAGGAAGATCATGAATTGGCTTCAGAAACGAATAATAACATTCCCCATGATATACCATAACTACTTCTTGACAAATATTTGAGAAATGACTTGGACACAGGTTTCTAGTGGGTGATAACCAGAGAAAGGCTTCATGGATATGGGGACCAAGATATGGAGGTTTTGTATCTCAGGGAGTGAGGATACTAAGATACAAGACTGATTCTTATATAGCACAGCCTATTAGTACAAAATGAACCACTAAAATTCGCTTGGAAATTTGAAAGCTAAAAAGTGGTAGCCTTCCTTTTTGGTTTTATCCCAGAATTTTCAGCATATGGAAAAACATAGCTTATATGATAATATGCATTAAAGCAGAGACCAACACCTAAGAATGTAGACTGGCCATACATACACCAAAAGGGGTGCATGTGTGTATAGCAGAATTAGCAAATAATGAGATCAAAAGTTGAAAATGTTTTTATACTAGGTGGAAATGCCAAGTAATGAGCAAAGATTTCATCAGTTATTTCTCCCATGGCTGCAAAACATACTCCTGAAGAAGTACTCAATGGGAACAAAAGCCATAAATAAAAAGAAGCAATGCACACCTGTAATCCTAGCACTCTGGGAGGCCAAGGCGGAGGATTGCTTGAGGTCAGGAGTTCGAGACCAGCCTGAGCAAGAGCGAGACCCCGTCTCTACTAAAAATAGAAAGAAATTATATGGACAGCTAAAAAATATATATATATAGAAAAATTAGCCGGGCATGGTGGCGCATGCCTGTAGTCCCAGCTACTCGGGAGGCTGAGGCAGGAGGATCGCTTAAGACCAGGAGTTGGAGGTTGCTGTGAGCTAGGCTGACACCACGGCACTCTAGCCCGGGCAACAGAGCGAGACTCTGTCTCAAAATAAAAATAAAAAAAAAAAAGAAGCAATGATCCTAGCTTTTAGATGTAGAATACATGAAAATTCTATTAAGAGTACATATTCAGATTCCAAGATAGATTTAATGATGATAATGTCTAGTTTTATTTATCCCTTAGACCATAGCAAATTCTTCATGGAGGCACATCAATCACATGGATTGCTGCAAAATTCAAGAGCCAATATTAAGAAAAAAAAAAAAAAAGGTGAGCTAATGAGGGGTTTGGTGCTTTAGTTGAGTGACAGAGTAAAGTCACACATTTATGTTCTGGAATATTTAACATGAATTTGGTTAAGGGCCAAACACAGGGGGACCCAGCTAAGCAGGACTGATTTTTCATTCACCCACTCAATCAACACTAATTGAGCTCCAACTATATACTCAACACTGTATCAGGCATGGTAGAAGATACCAAAAACTGTTTCAATGAGTAACTACCGATCCAGTTAGAAAAACATGCCTCATCCACATATGAAAACATAAATAACAACAGGAGGTGATACATTATCGTCAAACTTTTCTATAAGCCAGGCTTGTGCTAAATGCTTTATACTCATCCTCTTGATCTTCAGTCTGTGAGGTAGCTGCTATTATGCCCATTTTACAGATGAGAACACTTAAGTTCAAACAGTTTAAACAGCATGCCAAAGGTCACACCTTTGTAAATGGTGGAACGAATTTGAACTCAATTTGGACTGACTCCAAGGTCTTACTAAAGAAATTGCTAAGGAAATCAGAGAATGGGAAAGGCTAATAAGAGGGAAGAGATGAGGTGCCCCTTAAGGGAAAGATGGGCTTCAGATAGTCAAGGAGGAGGAGGAACGGCTGAATGAGTCATGCATGGGGACTAGCAAAGAGCTTGCGGAAGCAATGATTACGTTAGTCTAGCTGTCCAGCGGAATTCATATGTGGGCTAGATTTTGGTGGACAATGAATACTAGGCCGAAGATTATGAACTGTAGGTAATTAGCAGCCGCGAGAAACTGTAATAAATTCCTAGTTTCAAGCTGTAGACCTCAGGAAATGAACTGCGAGCCTGGTTGGGGAACTGGCGCCCAGGTGGCTAGGGGTCGCAGGAGCCGGGAATGTAGCTGGGGTATCCCGTCCGGGTCTCCCCCTTTCCCTTCCGGGCAGGGTCCCACTACTCGGGTTCCACTTGGCGGCAGAGACAGGGTCAGGGACAGGGCTACGATCTTGGCCCACGGAGGGGCGCTCAGGCTGCCGCGGGGGGCGGGCCACTTTCTCCTGCCTCGGGTAAGGTTAGCAACCTCACGGAAGCGGACTCGTCCCCTGCCCGGAGGCGGGTTCTCCTTGGCTCCCGCAGGCCGCCTCCTTTTTCTTCCCCCGCCCCCAGACCGCGACTCTAAGAGTTCCGCTCCGTGGGGAGGCGGGGCCGGGGTGGGTCTAGGGGCGGGGGCTGTAAGCTCCTCCCAGTGAGTGGGCGTGGCCTCCGGCGGAGCGCTTGTCTTACCTGTGCCCCTCAGGCCCCGCTCCAAGGGTTCCACTCCGCGGCGGGGGCGGGTCAGGGGGTCGGGCCAAGGGCACCCAGGTGGCCGCGGCGGAAGGGCTTGTTTCTTCGGCTTCAGCTGGGGTTGGCGGCCAACCGGGGAGGAAAGGGGCTCAGGGAGACAACCTGGTTCCCGCCTGGATCTGGGTTCTCCTTGGCTCCTCTGGGCCGCCCAATTTTATTCCCCCCACCCCAGGCCGCGACTTGGAGGATTCCGCGCCGCGGTGGGGGCGGGGTAGGGGGCGGGGCTTAGCCCGGCCTTCCTGGGCTCCCAGGCGGTTGGGGCTGGTGGACCACCTTCTGGCGCCCGGGGGCCTCCTCACCACCGCCTGGAGACAAGAGAGGCTCCGCAGGGGCGTCCTCGCCTCACGCCCAAAACCCAGGTTCCCTCTACTCCTGAGAGGCCGCCTGCGACCTGCGAGCGTCGACAGCCCCGCGGCCCTGGTCGAGGCGGAGCCGCCATAGCGCCAGCCCCCGTCTCCGCCCCCGCGCCTCCCGGCCGTGCGAAACTCTGGTTGGCTTGCTTTCCAGTCATACTTTGGGTGTATCATTTTGAAAAATCTCGACCTCCTCTTGCCCAGCCCCTTCCCGAGAACTAACAGAGGCTGTGTTTGGGGATCAGGCCCCCTTGGCGGCCGCAGCCCCGGCATCCCGCCTCCACACAGCAGGTCTGGCGTCCCAGCCCCGGAGCACTGGAGAGATGCGGAGCAGGAGCAACTCCGGCGTCCGGTTGGACGGGTACGCGCGGCTAGTGCAGCAAACCATCCTGTGTTACCAGGTAAGGAGGAACCACCCTGAGGGAACGCTTAGAACTGCCCTCTCGTGTCGCTCATTCTCCTCCCCAGGCCTTTGTCCCCTCTTGTGACCTGAAACTTTCCAGTTAAGAGGTTTCCTATTTGAATCCAGTCCTTGCTAGCTAGTGATTACCTCCCCATTCGCCTTAAAAGTCAGGGGACCTAACGGCTGCTGCGACTACTCTTCACAGAATTCTTTGGCCATTGTTCAGGATCCAAGACAGAATGGAGCCCCCTCGGTGCCCTGGGTACAAAATGCGTCTTTTGCGTTGACTCTGATTTTTTTTTTTTTATACGTGAGAGGAGGTGTGTGTAGGTTGGACAGAACACACAGAATGAGGACGGTGAACTCTGAACTGTGAGGACAGTAGACAGGAGTGAAGAAGCTCCTGAGCTTTGCATACGACTCTGGACTTTGGGGTGATTGCTGCTGTCCCTCTCATAAGTTACCTTGTTAGAGACTCACCTGTGAGGGCCTTAGGGCCTACTCTGGTTCCTATTTTACAGATTAGAAAACTGCGAGGCTAAAAAGGTTACTGCACGTAGCAGGGTCAGACCCAAAGGTAGGTCCTCGTCTCCCAAGTTCAAGAGGTCCCATGAAGCTGCCCATGTATTCTGAGGTATGAATGTGCCTGCTGTATTACTGGGCCAAAGTTATGTGTGGGTCCATCATGTAAGACCACTGAACTATTTTTATTCCTAGTGAAGGCAGCAGCTATGTTGTTTGCCCTCAATCAACAGCAACTATTAATAGGGCCTTCAGAGTCAAAGAAGGAAGTGGAATTCAGGAGTTAGAGGCCTGGCCTGCAAAGTGGGAGCGTGGTCACTTCCAAGCCACTGACCATTTTCCCTTCTTAGCTAATTTCTTAGCCTTGTTTCCTCATTCAGGAAATATATGTTGTGCACCTGTTACATGCAAGGCACTCTACAAAGTGCTGGGCTTACAAAGAAGAATAAATGATTGTAGTGCAGTGACATTTATACTTACGGTATAGGTCCAAAGTTCCTTATCTGAAAACCCCTTGGGGCCAGATGTGGTTTGCCAGTCAGAAATGTTTGGCTTTTAGAAAGGTAACATGAATATAATGTCCTATATTCACTATAATAACCGCAGCCAAATCTGAGCAAAACCCCTTAATGAAACACATTATTATTTCCACATCAGAGTATGAGTATTCACACTGAGTGAGATAAGTAAAAACTAAAAAGAGTTTCACATTAGTTCAGGTCATCTTTTGCCACCAAAAGAGTTTGCTGCAGACTTAAGAAAACACTAAATTTTCAGAGCTTACTGACTTTGAGATTGAACATGAAGGACTGTGGTCTTTATTTTGGGAGCTTTGAGAAAGGACCCCCCCAACCCAGTTTGTGGAGGCAGGAGAGGAGTCCTGGAAAAGGTGATGTTCAAGTTGAGAGTTGAAGAAGGAGTAGGCCGGCAAACGGAGGTTAACTTTTGCCTTCCTCCTTAGAATATAATTAGCATCTGTAAAGTGTTTTAAAATCCAAGTTGAAAAGCCGTTCCCTTTGTTACTGTGATGGAAAGGGCTGTGAGGAGAGCTGATGAAGCTTAGTTCTTTCGTCAGACCTGGGTTTGAATCCCCAGCTCTGCCTTGAAAGACATGTATAACCTTTATTCATCCTTTCTGAATCCATATCCTCATCTGTAAAATGGGGATAATAATACATGCTTTCACTGAGTATGTGTAAAGAAAAAATTAGTGCCTAGTACATTGCCTGGCATCTAGGGTGCAATCAGTAAATAACAGGTGCTCTTGGTGGGGTTATGACTTTCATATAGGCCACATGTTAGTGCCAGGCCTGGTGGTCCTTGTATGACCATTCTGACCTACAATTCTTCCTTTCCTGAAGGCTCTGATATAGCTATTAAGTGCTTTTTAGTCCTTGACAATAATTATGTCTCCCCATTGATGCAGTGAGATCTTAAGTACAGAGACCTCATCAGTTCTGTTGCTTTGCATCAAGCAGTGCCCCAGATACATGAAAGGTACCCTTAAGTCCTTGTTGATAAAATACTTCCTGCAGGGTTTGAGCCAGCTATTGGTCCAAGCTTGCCTGAAGCCTCAGGAGCAAAAGAACTGTCTTCTCATTAAAGCAAATCTGCTGGGTTGGACTTTCCTCCCTAACATTTTAATGATTAAAAAAAGGCTGTCTGAGCCTTTAGTTGTATTTATTTTGGGGGTAGTTGGTGAGAAGCCCTTGTGTTTGCCCTTTTTTTCCATTCCTGGATGCATTGTCAAGCTCTTCTGGCTAACCAGGACACTCCAAGCACAGTTCAAATCCCGTGAGTCTACAGGTGCAGAATTGCACCCATTTGCCCCAGCAACCAGTCTTCACAATTGTAGAGCCCTAACCAATTCCTGGCCTCTTCATCTTCTCTGAGTGATCTTAGACAGTTCACCTAACCACCCGGTAAAAATGAATGAGCAATGTTATATTATGTATATTTTACCGCAATTAAAAAAATGAATGAGACTAATGATTTCTAAAGTTTATGCTGTATCTCCCCATCTTCTCCTGTAGATATGTGCAGATGTTTATGAGGTGTTTTTCAGTGCAAGCTCTGAAGTAATACAAGCTCTGAACTCTGTTTCTGATTTGCTTTTTAAATTGAGATCAACTTATATTGGTTTCATTTGTTAGAATTCATTCCATGTTAAATATGTCAAGCTAGTCATCATTCTTCTGTTAGAGGCAATAGTTTGTTCATATCAGCTAACATCTCCAACTAATTCCTTTTCCTGTATCTGTGAAAGAGAAAACTTTTCCCATTAGTCATTTACCAAATGTACTTGCTGCTAAATATTATTTAAATCTAAGGCAAAGAAGGAAAGAACTATGTTTACAAAAGGGTCCTTTTGCAGGTTTGATTTTCTAAATATATACTCTAGAGAGTATCCTTAAAAATTTGTTGGTTTAAAAAAAAGAAATTTCTATATTATTTTGGCTCAGGTAAGAAATACTAACTTTGTACACTTCTTCACTAACAGCTCTGCTTGAATACTCATTAATAAAAGTGTTCAGCATAAAGTCGTGATAGAAGAATGTGAATCAGAAAGAGAAATAGTGATCAAGGTAGTGTTCACTGTAACTGCAGATTATTTGGTATGATAAAGCAAATAATTAAGAGACCAGGATAGTAACTAAATATTGCTATTTAATGGCAGTGGAATTTAAGATGAGAAGAATGGAATAAATAAAACATGAAGCATGGAACAAATAGTAACAGTAATAAAGAGGAATTTGGGAGAGGATTAAAAAATATATAAATAAGTACTGGAAAATAATAATATGGCAGAAGAATAGGAAGAGACTGGAGTTAAAGCATTCTAAGGCCTTTATCACATTAAGAAGGAAGATAAAAGTATATCTTTTAAGTCAAGAGTTCATGTGGAAACATTCCATTAATATAATATAAGTGAATATATAACTTTAAAAATGATAGAGGAATAAAGAAAATCTAATCTTCCAAGAGAAGGAAAGAAAAAGGTGCTTGGGGAGGGTGGGAAATGAAAAAGAAAAGTATGGTAAATATAAAGAAAAAATAAGATGCAAATAAGTCCAACCATTAGTAATCACAATAAAGGCAAATCTTTAAATTAGCCAGATAATGGAAATTATTTTAAAAATTTAAAAACTATATGTAGTTTATTTTATTTATTTATTTATTTTTGAGACAGAGTCACGCTCTTTTGCCCTGGCTAGAGTGCCGTGGTGTCAGCCTAGCTCACAGCAACCTCAAACTCCTGGGCTTAAGCAATCCTTCTGCCTCAGCCTCCCGAGTAGCTGGGACTACAGGCATGTGCCACCATGCCCGGCTAATTTTTTTCTATATATATTTTTAGCTATCCAAATCATTTCTTTCTATTTTTAGTAGAGATGGGGTCTCGCTCTTGCTCAGGCTGGTCTCGAACTCCTGACCTCCAGCGATCCTCCTGCCTCGGCCTCCCAGAGTGCTAGGATTACAAGCATGAGCCACCACACCTGGCCTATATGTAGTTTATAAGAGACAAAACCTAAAATATAGGATACTGAAAGGTTGAAAGTAATTTAGTGGGACAAGATATACAAGGCAAATACTAACCAAAAAGAAGTTAATGTAATTATATGAATATCAGACAAAGTAGACTTTGAAATTTTTTAAAAATTATATTATCAAGGATACAGAATGTTATTACTACATGACAAAAGGATAATTCATTCACCCAGAAAATGTAGCAGTTTTCAATTCACAGGATACTAACAACGCAGCTTCGAAGTATATAAAGCAAAACTTGACCTAATTATAGGAGAACTTACAAACTTAGATTGGAGAGACCTGGTGGGAATGTGACTCATGGATTAGAATTTATAGCCTTGCCTTCTATATCAAGACTGGCTCTGGCTGGGCGCGGTGGTTTACGCCTGTAATCCTAGCATTCTGGGAGGCTGAAGCAGGAGGATTGTTTATCCAGGCATGGTGGCGTGCTCCTGTAGTTGCGCTCCTATAGTTCTGGCTGCTTGGGAGGCTGAGGCAGGAGGATCACTTGAGCCCAGGAGTTTGAGGTTTGACCTATGATGATGCCACTGCACTCTAGCTGGGGCTACTAAGTGAGACTCTGTCTCCCAAAAAAAAAAAAAGTGGGGGGCTAATAATGGGTCAAGGTCAAGTAGCTTCAGGATGAAGTGATCATTAGATTTAGGAATGTGTAAATCATTGGTAACCTTGCCAAGCATTTTATGTGGGTGTTAGAGGCAAAAATTGGCCAAATTCAACTCAAGAGAGAAGGAAAGGACAGAAATTGAAGATTCTGAGTTTAAACAATTCTTTTAAAGAGTTTTGCTATAAATAAGAGCAGTAGTTGAGTAGAGATGTAGGGTTGAGAGGGGTTTTCTGTTGTTTAATGTGAGAAATTATATATCTAGTGGGAATGATCTAGTAGGGGAAAACTGATAATGCAAGAGTGAAAATTACTAGAGCAAAGTCCTTGCGTGAGTTAGGGGGATGAATTGTGGTGTATGTGTGGTGGGGGACCTGAGAGAGGAGCATAGGTAGCTTATCCATCAAAACAAGAGGGAAGGCAGGGCACATCAGCACCATGTTCCCTTTCTGCTGTGGTTTAGATATGGTATATTTGGCCTTGCCCATTCTCATGTTGAAATTTGATCCCCAATAATGGAAGGTGTTTGGATCATGAGAGCAGATCCTTCAGAAGGGCTTGGTGCTGTTTTCTTAGTACTGAGTGAATTCTCACTCTATTAGTTCCCTCAAGAGTTGTCCTGATAACTGATTGTTAAAAAGAGCCTGGCACGTGCCTCCGCGCTCTCTTGCTTCCTCTCTCACCATGTGACGTCTGCACACACCGGCGCCCCTTTGCTTTCTGCCATGAGTGGAAGCTTCCTGAGGCCCTCACCAGAAGCAAATGCTGGTGCCATGCTTCTTGTACAGCCTGCAGAACTGTGAGCCAGATAAACCTCTTTCCTTTATAAATTACCCCGTACCAGGTATTCCTTTATAGCAACACAAACAGACTAAGACACTTGTGATGGTTTCTATTTCCTCAGCAAAACACAAGGCACAGTCATTAGCCAAGGGTAGTGGGGATAGTGAGGAGTTAATGGAGATTTGAGGAGAGAGGAGAAGGTATGAAACAGTCCTTTAGGAGAATGAGGTAATAGATAGGCATAGGATTTCTAGTATAATTGTTGAACAGCACTAAGGGGCATTCATTTGAAGGGAGTTCAGTCAGCATAGCTGTGTGTTTTTCTCTAGCCACATTCAGCTGCACAGGTGCACCCTCAGAGTAGGCAAAGAGGCAGATTTAACCAGAGCTAGGGTTTGGCCCAGTGAGTATAGTGGAGAGGGGCAAAGGATTACCAGATAACCCTTATCTTAAATAAACTGTTTCAGATAAAAGGTAAAGAGGGATAGCTCCCAACTCCTCTGATATGGCCACTATCCTGTGATACCATAGTCAAACAAGGCATGACGAGAAATAAGACTTGAGGAAATTCACATATGAATGTTGATGCAAAAATACAAAGTAAAAGATTAAGAGAATGAATCAAGCAATGTATATAAAAAATGTTGATCAGATGTGGTTTATCCCAGAAATACAAGGAAATTTACTATTAAATCTATTAGTGTAATTTACCACATTAATAAAGAAGAAAAACACTGTGATCATCTCATTAATAAAGAAGAAAATTCAGAAAAGCATTTGATAAAATTCAGCATCTATTAATAATTTTAAAAGCACCTCTTAGAAAACTAGATATACAAGGGAACTTTATTATCCTGATAAAGAGTAATGTAAAAACAAATCTACAAACCTCATAACTAATGTATTGGAGAAGGATTAGAAACAATATCTTGAAAGTCAGTAACATCAAGGATCCCCACTTATCCCTTCTGTTCAGCATTGCAAAATTGTGACCCATGTAACAGACATGAAAAGGAAATAAGAGGCAAGGATATTATCATTATTTGCAGATATAAGTACCCTAGATAATCCCAAACTACCAGAACTAGAGTTTTCCATTTTTCAAGCACATTTTCCATATATAAGATCCATATGCAATAATCAAGGTGCCTCTTGACATCAACCACAAACAATTCATAAATGTTATAATTTCTTATAAAATTATAAGGCTGAGTGCAGTGACTCACACCTATAATCTCAGCACTTTGAGAGGCCGAGGCAGGAGGATCACTTGAGGCCAAGAGTTTGAGACCAGCCTGGTCAATATAGCAAGACCTTATCTCTACCAAAAAAAAAAAAAATTAAAAATTAGCCAGGTGTGGTGGCACATGCCTGTAGTCCCAGCTACTCTGGAGCCTGAGGTGGGAGCATCGCTAGAGCCCAGGAGTTTGAGGCTGCGTGAGCTATGATCCCACTACTGCACTCCAGCGAGACCCTGTATCTGAAAAACAAACAAAAAACAGGCATTTACAGTAGCAACCAAAACTATAAGGCATCCTTGTATAAATTTAATAGAAGGGCTAGACATGCCTCGAGAAAGTTGTAAAGCTCTATTGAGGAACCTAAAAGAAGACTAAAATAAGAGGAGAGACATACCATGTTTTGGAATGGGAAGATTCAATGTTGCAAAGATATATTCTCCCCAGATTAATGTGTAAATTCAGTGGGCTGCCAATCAAAACCCAAAAAGAACTTTTCATGGAAATTGATGCTGAAATTCACATGCTGTAGTAAGGAGCCAAGAATTAATTACCAAGACATGTTTTAAGTAGAAAAAGGGAAGGGATGCCTTACCAGATTTCAACACATAAACCTATGGTCATTAAAATTGTGTGATACTGGCATAGCAACAAATAGGCCAATGGGAAAGAATAAAGACCCCAGAAACAGAAAGGATACATTATTCAATAAAAAATGCTAGGACAATTGGCTACCTATTATGGAAAGAAAGATATTTATCCCTCTCCTTTAAACCATACACAAGAATAAATTCCAGAAGGATTAAAGACCTAAATATGAAAAACAAAGCTATAAAACTTAAAACAAAATAGAATATTTTTATGATCTTGAGATAAGGAATGATTTCTCAAACTAATCATAAAAGTCATAAATCATAAAATAACAGATTGATAAATTCAACTGTATACAAAAGTAAACCTCCTTATATATGACAGGAAGTTTATGTAAACAAGGCTAAAAGGCTACAGAATAGAAAAGATTTTTGACTCACATCTTAGAAGCAGATCCTCTGCCCTAGTCAAGCTCTCAGATGACTGCAGCCCCAGCCAACATCTTGGCTGAAATCTCACGAGAGGCCCTGAGCCAAACCCACCCAGCTAAGGCTGCTTCTGAATTCCTGACCCACAGAGGTTTATTGGTTTTAAATTACCAAGTTTGGGGATTGTTTGTTATTCACCAATATACAGCTAATACAGAAGCTTAATCCTAAAGGAGCCCTTAGGGAATCAGCCACTTATATAATTGATTGGATTCAAGTTTCAGTCTTAGTTGAGAGCTTGCTTTAATTTGATTAGAATAACAAGTACCATCCATTGTCATAGCGTCTGGGTTTGTAAATATTCTCTCTTCATTACTTGCCTTAATAGCAATGAGAAGTGATTTGCAATGTAGTGCCAGAATAACCAAAAAATATTTTAAATCTAAGTGACTTACTTAACTGCTTCACTCTAATTAAGTTGATTCCCTTCATCATATATAGTAATTTAATTAAAATTTTGGAGACAAGGCCTTGCTCTGTTGCCCAGGCTGGAGTGCAGTGGCATCATCACAGCTCACTGTAGCCTCAAACTCCTGGGCTCAAGTGATCCTCCTGCCTCAGCCTCTCAAGTAGCTTGTACTACAGGCATGTGCCACCACATCTGGATCATTTTTGTATTTTTTTTGTAGAGATGGGTATAGTAATTTTATATAATATATTTCTATTATTGTATTCTACAATATAAACAAGCAAGTTGCAGAGGAAGAAACTAATAGGTGAAAAGATGGCTTAGCCTCACTAGTGATTGGAGAAAATAAAGCAAATTCAAACACCACATTCAGACTGACAGGTGGCAACAGTTTGAAAGCATAATTCTAAGTGTTGGCAAGGTAGTGGAGAAAGGGTAACTCTCATATACCACTCATGAGAAGCAGTGTTAGTTAAGGTAGGCTAACTGCTATAACAAACCCCAAAATTTCATTGGCTAAACACAGAAGTTTATTTCTTACACATATAACAGTCCACTGTGAGTCCAGGTCAGTGGAGTGTCACCCGGAAACTCTAGGCTACCAGTGGCCCTACCATCTTTAGTGTGTAGCTTCCAAGGTCACCCTGGATGTCAACGTCCAGCTGGTGTATCAGAAAAGAATATAAAAGACTGTTCATGGGAAGGTTTTATGGGAAGTTGTGTACTTCACCTCCATTCACATTCCTTTGCCTAAAATTCAAGCACATGGCCACATGGAACTTCAAGGGATCATGGGAAATGTAGTATAGCTGAGTGCCTGGGAAGAAGAGGAAATTGGATTGCTGATTATCTAGTAGTCTGTGCCCTAGAATGTAAACTATAGATTGTTAATTTGTACGATCACCTTGGAAAGCAATTTGAGAAGGTGAAATTGAAGCTATGTATACTCAATGACCCAGGAAGTCCATATCTAAATGTAGATACTACTGATGTGCTCTTGCCCACTGACCAAGGAGACGTGTACAAGGACATTTTTTGAAGCATTGTTTGTAAAAGGGAAAAATTAGAAACAATCTAAATGTTCATCAATTTGGAAATGGACAAATGGAGATGTAGCCACACAATGGAATACTATACAGCAGTTAAAATGAATGGCCCAGGCCAGGCGCGGTGGCTCACACCTGTAATCCTAGCACTCTGGGAGGCTGAGACGGGCAGATTGTTTGAGCTCAGGAGTTCGAGACCAGCCTGAGCAAGAGCGAGATCCCGTCTCTACTAAAAATAGAAAGAAATTATATGGACAGCTAAAAATATATATAGAAAAAATTAGCCGGGCCTAGTGGTGCATGCCTGTAGTCCCAGCTACTCGGGAGGCTGAGGCAGGAGAATTGCTTGAGCCCAGGAGTTTGAGGTTGCTGTGAGCTAGGCTGACGCCACGGCACTCTAACCCGGGCAACAGAGTGAGACTCTGCCTCAAAAAAAAAAAAATAAATAAAATAAATAAAGAATGGCCCAGGCCGGGCGCGGTGGCTCACGCCTGTAATCCTAGCACTCTGGAAGGCCGAGATGGGCGGATCGTTTGAGCTCAGGAGTTCGAGACCAGCCTGAGCAAGAGCGAGACCCCATCTCTACTAAAAATAGAAAGAAATTATATGGACAGCTAAAAAATATATATATATAGAAAAAATTAGCCGGGCATGGTGGTGCATGCCTGTAGTCCCAGCTACTCGGGAGGCTGAGACAGTAGGATCGCTTGAGCTCAGGAGTTTGAGGTTGCTGTGAGCTAGGCTGACGCCACGGCACTCACTCTAGCCTGGGCAACAGAGTGAGACTCTGTCTCAAAAAAAAAAAAAAAAAAGAATGGCCCAGATATGTATCAAATTGGATAACCCTCAAAAATTTAAAGTTGAATGGTAACTATAGTTAATAACAACATATTGTATTCTTGCAAATCACTGAGAGTAAATTTTAAGTGTTCTCACCACAAAAAATAAGTATATGAGGCAATACATGTTAATTATTTCAATTTAGCCATTTTACCTTGTACACATATTTCAAAACATTTTGTACATGATTAAATATACAATTTTGTCAATTAAGAGGAATTTTTTAAAAAATGTAAAATTGAGTGAAAAAAGCAAGTTATAGAAGAATAAGTACAGAATGCTACTACGTATATAGAACTTTTAAAACACCCAAAATGTTGTTATATCTTGCTTATGGACACATATATTTGTTGTAAAAAATTTAAAAACATGGACAAGAAAAATACAGTCCAGCTCCGGAGTAGTATAGCAGTTCATAGAGTGTGGTCCCCAGATCCCTGAGGGTTCCTGAGACTCTTTCAGGGTCTCTTCCAGGTCAAAACTATTTTCATACTATTACTAAGATGTTATTTGCCTTTTTTCCCATGTTGACATTTGCAATGATCATAGAAAGCTGGTGTCTTTAGCACAAATCAAACAGTGACTCCAAACTATACTAGGAGTCATATACTTGCAGTTAAAAAAAAATGCCAGTTACACTTAACTGTCCTTGTTGAAGCAATAAAAATTTTTATTTTTAAAATTTTATCTCATCTTTAAAATATTCTGTGTGTTGAAGTGGGAAGTACTTACAAAGTACTTCTGCTATATTTCGAAGTAGAATGGCTACCCTTAGGAAAATCACTTGCACGATTGTCTGAGTTGTCAGCTGGACTAGCAGGGGTTTTTTTTTCTTGGAATACCATTTTTAACTTGAAACGTTGACAAACGATAGTTATTCAGACTTGGGCATTTGGCAGACATTTTCTCAAAAATGAACAAAGTGAGCCTGTTGCTTCAAGGAAAACACTGACAATAATTGTTGCCAATGATAAAATTTGAACTTTCAATCGAAATGACATTTTGAGGAAACTTGTATCTGTTATTGTGAGCTTAGCAGTTTCTTGATACTTAAAAACTTTTCTGATGAGACTGGTAGTGATATTAACAAATGTGATTTTTTTAATATTATATAAGGAAATGTGTCAACATTTGGGAGAGCTGCATAACTCAGTGAACCGATATTTTCCAAATGGTGAATGCTTGATTGTTGTGAAATCACAAATGGGCAAATGATCCATTCAAAGTGCAAGGTAGACCAATGAATTTTAAAATATCAGACTACATAAAGCTCATTTTTATAGTTTGAGATTCCACATTTCAACTAATCTTTAAGATACTGTCACTTGTTGAGTTTTAGTTGTAGCAAAGAATATTCTTAATTATCCAAAAAGACTTAGAATATTCCACCCTTTTAAACTGCATATTTGTGTGCAGCTAGATTTCCTTCTTCAACTAAAACACCGTATTGCCACAGGGTGACTACAGAAGCAGAGAAGAGAATATAGCTGTCTTCCATTAAGCCAGACGTTAAAGAGACTTGTAAAAATGTAAAGCACTGCCACTCTTCTTGTTATTTTTTTGTTTTGGAAAAATTTTTCAAAAGTTTTGTTTTGAAATGACATAAAAAGTTATTTATGTTAACATGTAATAGGTTTATTTTTTAATGAATTAGCAAATATTTTAAATTTTCTTGGTTTTAATTTCCAATGTGGTAAATATAAATAGCTAGAATTCACATAAATAAAAACTCTTTGGGGTCTTCAGTAATTTTTAAGAGTAGTAAAGGGGTCCTGAGAGAAAAATGTTTGTGAACCCTGGGAAGTTTGTGAACTATCGGGGAAGACCACAAAGAAGGCTTCAACTTGATCTATAATGTTTTCTTTCTTTTTTAAAAAAAGGAGATAATCTGGCACAGTTACAGTGGAATGCTTTCATTTGTTGGATCTGGGTAATGGAAATATGAGTATTGGTTATATTCTCTTTACTTTTCTATATGTTTGAGGTTTTAGTTTTTTAAAATTAAGGCTATGTTAATAAACAGTCTAGGAGTAATCTAGGAGTCAAGCTTCTATTCCTTTGATTCCCTCATTCCCCACCTAGACTGGGGAGAATTTTCTAATTAATGAGATCACTAAAGTATATCTCAGCTCCACCCACTTGTGTCCCTGTCCACTGCCACCACCCTAGTCCAAATCACCATCATCTCTTGCCTGGACCACCCTTCTGGTCTCCCGATCTGTTCCCTGCTTCTACTCGTGGCCTCTCCTCTCCAGAGCAGTAAGTGAGCTTCCATCAGGCACCAGACTACACTACTCTCCTGCTTACAGCCTTTCCATGGCTTTTGTTGCTCCTAGAACAAAATGTAGAGCCCTTCCTATGGCCTGCCAGCCTCTGGGAGCCACCGGGCCGAGCTCCAGCCGCCCTTCACTCCAGTCTCCCCTCCCTCACCATCCGTGGGGTCCTGGTCCATGCTTAGCAACTGTCTCCCTGGACTTGCAAATTTGGCTTCTGTGTTAAGAGTGACATCAGGAGGAGAAAATAAGAGTAAGCCACCCCCAATTTTTTATGCCTTACAGCAAACTCATGATCTTTCTCAGCAAATCTGGGTACCACCACCCATTTAGATGCCCCCGCCTGTCCACTTATATGCAATCCATCCCCAAGCTCTGTTGATTTTACCTCCTAAACATCTCTCAAACCCACCTGCTGCTTCTGTTCCTGTCTCCTACCACCACCAACCTCGTCTAAGCCACCAGCCTCGCTGTCTCTGCTCCTGCTCTAGCTTCCCCCTGCACAGTCTCAGCCCCTACCCAGTACTTCTCCCCGCCGGAGCCAAAGTTCTGTTCTCCAGGGCCAAGCACCAGCATTCTGGGCGGTGCTGGGTGCGATAAGGACAGAGCTGACATTTTTAGTCCCTGGGTGGACAGGGACTGTCTGGACAGGTGGTTGTCAGTCTGTGTGTTGATTCGAGAAAGGGAGTGCTCTATGGATAGCACTCTCTCCTTCCTGGCATAATCCAGAGCCCTGCCTTCTGCATGTCCTACTTCAACTCTTTTTGGGTGTGGCAAGGAGGAAGGCTTTTGCTGTACCCTTTTCAGGACAACTTTTAAATAAATATTTTAGTGTCAGATAAAAACATTTGAGTCATTCAAAGAAAAAAGTCCCTGAATCCTCCATTTACAAATCAAGAACTGCAATAACCCATACAGGGAGAGATTTAGAATTGTTCAAGCTTTGCAGGGATCCAAAAGATCATCTAGTCAGATCACCTGGTCTCCTTTTACAGTTAAAGAACCCCAGTCAAGAGGGTTGAGGGGACCTTTTTCAAGGTCATTCTGCTCATGAGCCTGTAGCCCTGTCGTGAACACTCTGTGTTGTTGGGACCAGGTCAGAGGAATGGAGATAAATATTAATACTTTAGGTACACTAGATTGCTGTGAATATCAAATAAAATTTCATTCTCTTTACTTTGTGTGTTAAAATAGTGAAACTTTAATAGGCTATTTCTTTAAATGTTCCACTAAATTTAGTTCTGCCATGTTGTTCCTTGTCACTTATATTTACATATCACGTTATTAATTAGTCAAGTAAATATCACATCTGTCTCACAATGGGTAGGGAGAACATAATTAATGTTCATAAAATACATCTAGAGAAGTGGCTCTTAAAATGGGTTACAGATTGATTTGAGATTTTGATGAAGGCTGAATATCCTATCCTCTCCCAAGAACAGTGGTCACACAGAAATTTCAGGAGTCTTATGGACCTCCACTTCTACCCCTCCTAAGCCCATTCTCAGACTTGTAGCAGATCCTCTGGAGACATAATGTTACGAGCCCAGATGTGGAGTGATGTGTGGTGTCTCCATGCTCCAAACCCAAACCTGAACCTAAAACTTATGGACTATAAACCTAGTCTTATAATTGAAAATATCAAATAATGTCATCTGCAATACCCCTGTTTAGGTGAAAGCTTACTATTGCAGCACCCAGCAATCCATTGATAATGAAAATTCAGGTGTAGGCCAGAAGGGAACTGACAGCCCCCCTGAGCTGAATGTATTCTGTAAGTTTCCACACCACCAGGCAAAGCCTGACATCTCAGCAATCCCCCTCCTTACCACAAGAATTGGCAAGAGAGGCAAAGAATTAAAGTCTCCTAGGAGAGTAGTAAAGTCATTGGCACATTTGATTGTAGCTAAGGAGCCCAGAGCGGTTTCCTCCGTGAGTTTAGAAAGTTTTAAGATGGGCTTTGGGATCTGGAACGAAGCTGGAACAAAGTGGATGTCTGCAATGCTTGGCTCCCAACCCAGTTTATTTCCCTGTAAGCAATCATTCCGTCATATCAGACGGTGCAAATACCTAGGCCCAGGACAGCTTGCAGCTTGTGTGTTATTTGTAAACCCAGAGGGAAAAATCTAATAAGCAGCAATTTGGAGAATGACATCATTTGAAAGTGAGAATTGCACACCTGTGATCTCCTTAGGTAAAGCAAGAGGCATATTAGAACGCATGGTTTCAGGATTATTTTCTGAACCACCTGAGGTTTACCTACAAAATTGTACAAAAATCTTATCTTTTAAACTAATGTAAAAAGAAAGTGTTACTCATAGAACTATAGAAGCAATCATTTTTAAATAAATGCTATTAAAATTCCCCCTTTAAAATACATCTCAAGTCTAAAACATTGACCTTCCCCACACCCTCTAATATTTTAAAAGGTAGTTGCCAGAACAAATTCTGGTACAACAAACGAACGAATTAAACCAATTTTTGGAGTTTTTGTAATAGGATTTTTTACTTTCTATTTTTTGCTTTACCAACATGGGGGTGGAGGTGGTGGTAAGTAATCGTGTATTTTCAACATTTAACTTTGTGTCTTCTGTGTATTTCATTTGAATAATTGAACTGTACTTTCCTTCTTTGGAACAGAGCAAGACTGGGACCTGCATTTAGTGATTCTTAATCCAAAGGAAAAAAGACCAAGGCTAGGGGTTGGCCTGAGGCTTCTGACCTCTGTCCCCTGGAGTGTCCAAAAGGGAACTGACTGAAGGCCTGGGGATGGGGAGGGCTTCACAGAGGAGGGAACATCTAAAGGAGAGTAAGTAGTTGCCAGAAGAGCTCTACAGGCAGCGGGAGGAGTGAGTGTATGCAGGTGCCTGAAAGTGTGAGAGTGGAGCACATGCAGGAAACACTAATCTGGGTTTTCTTGGTGTCTAAGGAGGGAGCGTCAGATGATTAGGCTGGATGTAAGAGAAGAACCAGCACGTGAGCCTCAGATGGCAATCTAAAGGATTTAGATTCTATCTTGCAGGCACTGGAGAATTCTGAGCAGGGCAGCGAAGTCTTATGTGACCACCCATTGTGGAGGATGGATTGGAAGGAACCCATACAAGAGGCAAGGAGATCAGTAGGGAGCAATTTTAATTTTCTTGTGGGACAGAGGTAGGGGAAAGAGGGAATTTGTACTCTCTGTGCCATATCTGGTGCATAGATGACAACATTCATCTCTGTGCCCTGCAGCTAGAAATTGAATTGCAAATTGTTAAATGTAAGTAGTAGCATAGTTTGGTGCTACCATCAAGCATGTGTGTTTGGCCTTAGTATTGCCTCAATCTTGCATGTCTTTAATAGCACCAAATAAATGTTTTTACAGTGTTTACTTCACCACGGCCATATAAGCATTCATGGTTATATTTGCCAGGATTCTTTCAGTTGTAAATGACAGACACTCACTTGCAATAGCCCTTAAGCATGAAAGAGAATTTATTGCTTAAATAACCGAAGAGTCCAGGGAGTTGTTCTAGATTCAGGCATGGCTGGATTCAGGAGCTCAAATCATCAAATACAGTGTGTCTCTTTACATTGCTTTGCCCCCATTTGAGTGGGCTTTATTCACTGGCAGGCTCATCCCATGTGGTGGCAGGGGTAGCCCCTTGGCAGCTCCAGATTATAGTCTTCCAGAGTGGTAGACCCTGCAGAAAGCAAGCTTTTTGTATAGTGGCTCCAGCGAAAGTCCAGACTGAGACTGGCTATCTGTTGGTCCAGCTTGGGTTGTGTGCCCATCCCTGAACCCTGCCCAGATTGGCTAGGCTTGGGTCACATATCCTTCCCTGCAGCTGGGGCCAGGGCCAGGGCCAAGAGGCAGGCAGTGATGGGGTCAGCCCCACCCGAACCACACTGAGTCAGAGCAGGAGAAATTATAGGCCATTACCAGACAAAGAGGGAACAGGTGCTGGACTGGCAGAGGCAACAGCATTTCCATCGGGGCGGGGAGGTGGTGAGGGGCCCAAGGGAACACTTGCTCTCCGATACAATTTGAACTCTCATTTTTATAGAAAGAGAAATCAAGGCCCAGAGCATTTAAGTAATTTGTGTAAGATCATGTGGCCAGTAAGTGGCAGAGCAGAGATTTGAAACCAGGGGTACCTTACACAAAGCAGGGTCCATGCTCTTAACCATTACGTTGTCCACTGCGCCTCCTGGGTGGGATAGATCTCAGGATCCTTCTGCCCACATAATACCAGAGACTAAGCCCACATTACCTGCAATCCTGTCCATTCTGTTTGGACAGTTGTAAATAAGTATAAGAATTAGGAAATTCTTATACTTAGTTGAAATAGAAACAGTTTAGTAATGGAAAAAATCAAATCCCTCTTTGAGAGGACAATAGCGGCTGACTTACTCTCCCTTAAGCCTCCTGTAAACACCTGAATTCTTCCCCTGTTCCCATGATTCATGGCTTTTAGCTTTTTCATTGCCCTGATCACCCTCCTCTAGGTATGTGCTAGGTAGTGAATGTCCCTTTTAAAACATGGTGATTGGCAGTAACAAAATACACCAGATGTGCTCTGCCAGGCTGGCAGTTCAGTGGGGCTCTTATTTCTCATGTTCTGAAAATTCTACTTCTATTAACACAGCATTGGATTATTGGTTCATGGTACTCACACGCTGTTGGTAGGTTGCTGTTGAAACTTTTTTAGGCAGTGTGGTATAGTTGAATCTTCTTGTACCTAAGTGTTGGGCAAGCTGTGGCTGGGTCATAGGGTGGCTGCTGGGGTGAAGGATGATTTAGCAAAGAGAGAAAAGGCTCTGTTTAAAGATTTGGTGGGGTCCCAGAGGTGGGGGTATATGTGTAAAGGGAGGTGAGTCAACTAACTCAATGTGGGAGATGGCTAATAAAATTAATTCTGCAAACATTTATTAAACATGTGGGCCCAATACATGAATCCTTGTTGAATTCCATCTATTTGTTTCTATGTAAGTATTCCCTCAGCATCCACTGTGCAGCCCTTACCCATCCCTCCCCTCACATGCACGCCTCCACTGAGGAGCACTGTATGTCATCATTTCAACATCTCTGCTCTCTTCTGTTGTTAAAATCCACCCCAGTCCCTGCTTGCATTGGGAATCATCTTTGTATTGCCAACAGCCAGGAAGATTGTGTAAGTGTTGTTTCCTCAAGTTTGTGTGGTGAAGGCTTATGTTTCTTGTTTTCATTTTTCAAATAGAAAATTATGTTCAATATATGTTTTTAAACTACACACACACACCACCCTAGGGAGTTATATACCCTGTCTCCTCTGGTCACCCTCTACCACTGTACTCCCACCCCCACTGAAATTCACTGCCCTAACTTCTGCCTCCTGAAACTTCACCTCTGTCCTGTGAGGTTACTATTCTCTATTTCACCCATCTCTGAGTTTAGCAATAAACCTATTGCTTTCCTATGCTTGAAGCATCTCCCTTGTTTTGTCCACTTTTCTACTTTTAAAGTAAAAATGAAGCTTTGCCCCCTTAAACCATTCCCAAGGTTCATGCTGTGCATGTCTGATTTGCTTCTTCAGAGTTTCCTGAAGAAAGACTGAATAGAAGAACGTGCATAATAATAAAATGAGCATTCTTAAATGGAAAATTACTTGTATTAGCTATGCATAATACATAGATAATGTCTACACTTTTAAGTATCTTTGAAAAGATATTTCAGGCTATAAATCAGCAAAAATATAACCTTTATTATATATTTGTTCATTTATTTATTCAGCACCTAACTAGACCAGGACCTTGGATTAGAGTGGAAAACAAAAAAGACAGACTTTGCCCTTAGGAAGCTTATAGCATGGGAACAATGCTTAAGGTTGTGCCAGAAAGACATCCCATGTTCATGGATCAGAGGACTCATTATGGTTGAGATGACAATATTCTCCAAACTGGTCTAAGGTGTGGGATTTATATTAAGGTTCATTTTCCTGCATATGCATGTCCAGTTGTCCCAACACTATTTGTTTAAAAGGCTTGTCTTTAGACGTTTGTCAAAAATTGGTTTGTCATGTTCATGTGAACCTATTTCTGTATTCTTTGTTCTGTCCATCTATGTGTCTATTCCTTTACCCCTTGTTAGGTTCATGCACATTTTGGATTGTTATATCTTCATGGTAAACTGACTTTCATGGTTTACTGTGTCTTTTTTTCTCTGTACAAGATGGGCAGTGTTTTACGTACAAGTTGCTCCATAGCCTGATTACTAGAGGGATGATAACACAGAGCAGAACCACAGCCAACCTGGGATGGACATGAGGCATGGATGAGAAATAAACGTTTGTTGTAATAAGCCCCTGAGATTTCAGTGATGTTTGTTACCAGAGCATAGGGGTCAAGCCCTGGGCCCAATCCTTTCTAGGCCTTAGGGGCCTTCCCTTTTTTCTCATCAACAGGAACCAACAAGGTCACTTTCCCTAGATTAGCAACTGAGAAAAGGTGGAGAAGGAAGGAGGGGCAAACAAATGGCTAGAGGTAAAAGACAATCTGCCCAGCTGTTGGCCCCTTGCCCTCGATGAAACGCAGTTTGTATTAGGCTCGTCTGCCTTGGGCCTTTCTCCTAGAGTTGAAGGATATCTATCACTGTCAGGTTTGCTTGTAGCACAGGTGCTTAGTATCAATTCAGGTTCATGCTATCTCCACTAAGACTGTCTTGTGTTACTGCTCATTATGGATGGCCCTGTCCTTCCTGACCCCACATCTGGTCACCTCAGGAAATAGCTATTGAATGGGAGAGTGGGACAGAATTTACCACCGATATTAATTTAGTCATTATTTTTTTCAGGCAAAGTGCACAGAGAGCTTAGTAAAGTAAAACAGAAAGAAAAGATTTATATGAATCAACAAAATTCAGGGCTAAACTTGAGGGGAAAGGCAAGACCTGAGTGGTGCAGAGAGGGTGCAGAGTTGCCAAGGGGGTTTGTTTCAAAAATATCAATGGCATAAAATCTCTCCACTAGCAATATTTATAGTAAAGATAAAAGAGGGCACCCCAGACTTTTTTCCCCCTAACAAAAATGACGGTTATATCAAGCTCACTTGCAGATTCTTCCGCTAGCCATGTATCTTCATCTGATTTCCTGAAATTATTATCATTATATGAAAAAGAAATAATGTGAATGAAAGCTATTCAAATAGGTCAATACTATTAAACATAGCAGTTATTGAGTACTTATGTGTGCCAGACACAGTCCAAAAAGCTTGATACGAATTAACTCATTTAATCTTCACAAATAAGCCTATGGGGTGTAGGCACTGTCATAATCCCATTTTACAGGTGGAGATGCTGCAGTTATTTGCTCAAGGTCACACAGCTGGATTGTGGTAGAGCTTTGAACATGGGCAGTCTGATTCCAGAGCCTGTGCTCTTAAGCATGGTACATGGAAAGTTGTCTTTCTATATAGGCAGAAATGGTGAAATAGTACCTGGTAAAAAAGAAACTAAAAATTAGCTCACAGAAGAGCAAATCCAGTGCCCCCCCTCCCCAAAAAAAGAATGACTAGATGCTTCAATTCACTGTTAGGGAAATAAAAATTTTAATAGTAAAACTGGTGATGAGATATCACTTTGCACCCATTAGACTGACAAAAAAATTGAAAACATAGATAACTTGCTGGCAGGGATAGGGAATACTTATTAAAATTAAAAGTGCATATGCATTTAACCTGTCAACCCAGCAATCTCATTTTTGGGATTCTTTTCCATAGAAATAAAAGCACTGTTGACAAGAACATATGTTATAAGGATATTTATTGCAGTATTTTTGTAGTGGCAAATTTAAAAAAGAAAAAACCCTAGAAAACAAATGAATACCCATCAAGAGGAGAAATGACTGAATGCATCATTATATGTATCCTTCATGGAATATTATACAGCCTCTAATACTCACGAGTTTGAGTTATACGAGATGACTTGGCATGATCTCATAAGGTTCTGTTGAATGAGATATGCAGGGTGCAGCAGTATATAACATATGATCTTCCAAGCCCATTCGTAAAAAATAATGACCCCCCCCCCAAAAAAAACCTATGCATGAACAGGAATGTATACATAGGCATATATATACATATATAAAATTTCTGATTTTAGTAGCACAGAGAAAAAACATGGAAAAATATATACAGGGTTGTTACATGGACTGTGTTTATGGGATTGCTCATGTGAGAGGAGGAGGGAGCCAAGCAAGAAAGAAGGAAAAAAAGACAGCTGAAAAAGGGATATGTAAATGATTGTGGTTGTACATTTCTACAACGTTAGGTGTGTGTATAGATATAACTAAATATTTTTAAAAGATTGGAAAGCAGCACATGGTTAAAATGATCACATCTGAAACCATAAGCTTAGCCTGGACAAATCTCCCCAACCTTCCTCCTGTGGTTTGCATTTGCCTGTATTTAGCTTGCAAAACGGCATCAGACAAGGCAGCCTTTTGTTCCCCCTCCATTTACACACCTAATATAAAGGCAGACCCCAGAGCTCTGAACAGATGGGCCTGTTTGCGTGGTTCACAAGAATCAGCGAGTGAGAGTGCAGATGGTGCAGCACAATCTATCTCCAAGTAGGAGAATAACTCAAAGACAACACCACTGTGTCATCCTCATTAGAGGACAGCAGACCAGGGGTGGCAGAGTATGTCCCAGTCTGTGGTCATTTCAGTTTTTATGAATCATGTCAAAATAGAACCGCCCACATCTTCCAACACAATGCATTATTTTTTATAGACTTAGAGAAGCAAGTCATAAAGTAAATATTCCTTTTGCCAAGTGAAGTAACACCCTAATTTTACATGGCTTGTGTATGCATAGTTTTGAATGTGGGGATCCCCTAAAACACTCAGACTGCTTCTCTGTCATTGAATGAAGAGGACAGACAGTCTAGCTTTGGGTGGGCATAAACTATCCACTCCAACAGTTAAGCCCAAACTAAAGAATAAAAGAGATGACTTTCAGTTTACAGGACAGTGATATTTCATAATCCAAACCACACGTAGTGCTATGTGTAAGCGGTCACTTCTGTGTCATCGGAAGTTTGTTTATCTCAGTGCACTCACAGTTGGTGGGGATGCCAGGAAGAGGTTGAGTCTTATTCTGGATCTCCTGATGATTTCCTGTCCCGGGCTTGCCCACCAGACCTTGGAACAGATAAAGATGCTTATGTTGTACGTTGTTGGTAAAGAGTGATTTTTGAAAAAAAACCTCAACAGTCCACTATTGAAGTAAGATTTGTACTTTCACTCAGCCATTCCTAGACTTCAGTTCTGGTTGACTTTTTAATATCATTGATTTGCAGTTGTTAGCTGTTAGAACTATGTCAATACGCTGAATGCTGTTGTCCCTGAGGCTAATATCAGTTGAGTTTTAGATGTTTTTGTAGACAGCATAGATTAAAGGAGAAAGTCAAATATTTAATTCCTTAGGTGGGAACATGTGAAACGATGCCAATATTTTTACCTAATAACCTTGGCATTATCACTGAAAGTACCCAGTGGAGTTTTTTCATGAGCCCTCACATAAATAATGTGGTACTCTTTTGAGTAATTTTTTTTGTTTTGTTTTGTTTTTTAGAAACGAGGTCTCACTCTGTCATCCAGTCTGAGTAATGTACTTTTTTAAGCCAGCAAGGTTCTGATTGTTTTGATGCATTTTATTAGATATATATTTCTTTGTATACTTCCAGGAAAAGTCAACAGAGGCTTTATCTTTATGTGATTCTTTTCCTATCTTATCCATTTTATTTCTAGGCACAGAGTTTATTAGGACTGCCTTTTAAAAAATTAATAGCTTTTTTGAGGTATAATCTACTTACCATATAATTCACCTACTTAATGTGTACAATTGAATGGTTTTTAATATATTCACAGAGTTGCATTCATCACCATGATCAATTTTAAACCATTTTCATCACCTCCAAAAAGAAAAAAAAAAGTCTATTAGCAGCCACTCACTCCCCACTCCACCTCCAGTCCCAGCCCAGGCAACCACTAACCTACTTTCTGTCTCCATAGATTTGCCCCTTCTGGCCATTTCATACAATATGTGGCCTTTTGTGATTGGCTTCTTAAACTTAGCATAATGTTTTCAAGGTTTGTCCGTGTTGTAGCATGTATCGGTACTTCCTTTTCTGCCAAATACAGTTTCATTGTTTGTATAGACCACATTTTGTTTATCCATTCATCAGTTGATGGATATTTGGCTTGTTTATGCTTTTTGGCTTTCATGAATAATGCTGCTATGAACATTTGTGTAGAGTTTTTTGTGGGGAGGTCTGGCTTTTTAGTGACTCAGGGGCCCTTTGAAATACCAGTGATATCATAACTGAATAGAACACCCAGATGTGCTCTTGCTGGGTTCCCTCTGTTCAGACATATGAAATATCTGGATTGCCCAGATCAGGAAGGTGGCTTCCCTGGGCACACAGATCTAGAGAGTGGAGTGCGGCCCTGCATTCAGGTTTCTTGCTCCCCGGTTCAATGCTTTACCAACTGGCCTGGACACGTGAAGGCCGAAGAAGACCTAAAGCCAGCAAGGCACATATGTGTGAAAGCCTTGTGGACTTTTTCTGTTTGCTATTTCTTCTGCTTTGTCATTTACAACAGTGTGGTCTGATCTGAACATGAAAGAAGGACATGGATTAGAAGGTTCCTTAGAGATTGTATAGCCCCATGTCCTTGTTATACAGTTGAGGAAATTGAGGCACAGAGAAGTGATGTGATTTCTCGCCTGAGTTCGTGGCAGAGCAAGCACTGGAATTCTAGTCTCTCCTTTCCTTGTCCCACATCCTTGTCTGCCCCTTTAGGGCAAGCATCTGTGCCCAGGAGCTGCGTGGAAGGTGGTGCTGAGCCATTTTGTGTCTCTTCTCTAATAGAATCCTGTCACGGGTCTGCTGTCAGCCAGCCATGAGCAGAAGGACGCCTGGGTGCGGGACAACATCTACAGCATCCTGGCCGTGTGGGGTCTCGGCATGGCCTACCGCAAGAATGCCGATCGTGATGAAGACAAGGCCAAGGCCTACGAGCTGGAACAGGTAATGGTGACTGACGGCCGTGTCTTGGCTGCTTGGCCCCTTTTCCTTGAACTGAAAAGCCCACAAGGAAGTAGCCATGTGTGCAGAACAGTCTGGGTGCAGACCTCTTCTTCCATTTCTGCTGTAGAGTATTTTGGGGAGGCACTTAGATGGTCTCAACTTCACATTTATCTTTCTGTTTTCGATTTTTCTCTCCATAAAACAATAGCATCAAAAATCACACCAAATAAGAAATGAAGGCATCCAAATTTCTAACCCCAAAGTGTCGACTTGCCTAACTATTAATAGCTACATTTCTTTCACACGTGCTGTCCATTTCATACATATTTATATACAAGGCATCATTATAAACTAATATGGTTGGTTTTTAAAAGTAAGCTCACCAGAGCTACACATTCCAAAGTGTGTACTCTTCAGAGTAGTCACGTTGGAAGAATATTTATCCAAACATTAGTGCCACTGCTTAAAATATTTTTGAAACTTCCCTTAAAAATACCTTTCTAGTTTGAGCCATTCCAGGAAAGAAGTCTTATTAATTTACGGTAACCCTTTACTTTTGAACCAAATTGGTGCTATCCAGTTGTCATGCCCATGTTACCCACCATACAGCACAATGAAGTCCTTTTATTGTTTTCCAAAATCAGAAAGCAAGATATGTACCAAAGCAAAGATTTGCTATCATTGAGCTTGTAAGAAAATAATCTGCCCTTGAGCACAGGAAGTGTTTTCTGAGTGATTTGAGTGATGGTATTAAAGTAGGGAGCATTGAAATGTAAAAGTATAATTCTCTTGGAGTGGGACACCTCGGGATCTATCTGTGATTCAGACATTCCTCAATGGCTCTCACATTCAGTGCGTTTTTGAGCACAGGAAGGGTTCTTAGAGCCTGGTTGGTGCTTGTCTATAGCAACCCAAGTGGGCCTGAGTGCCAGGTAGCATGAGGGAAGCTTGTTGACCACGGGGAGGCTAACAAAGAAGCTTGACAGTGGAGGCAGGGTTTGGATTTGACAAGACGAGCTGAGTGTGAGATGAAGAAATCACCCAGACTTGTCAGGGAAGGCAAGTAGGGATGGTTTTAAAAATTGCATACAGCAAGCATCGAATACTCCTCTAAGAAGCTGGATGACTTTTATGTAAGTGAATCATTCATGTAATAGTATAATTTGACATTGATGTCCTACAAATCTCCCATCTTCTTTGAGACAAAATCAAAGTAAAGTAGTGCCCATTCACACACACACGCACACACACACTCACACACTCCTACGTGGCTTGGGTTAAGTTGACTAGATTTGCTGCCCCTTGACTAACCATAGTGAGACATGAACAGGCCACGTTGTTTGCTAATGCCTTTTACTGTACAGTGAGTGTGGTAAATAACACGGGGACCTTCCAGTGATCCTCAACAAGGACACTATTGCATTTCGGGCTTGAACGTTTCAGTCCTTCATTGTGTGAGACTATCCCATGCACTGCAGGACATTTAGGGTCCCTGGCCCCTACTCACTAAATGCCTGCAGCCCCCACCTCCATCACTGTGACAATAAAAATGCCTCCACCCCTTGGGAATGGTAATATCACCTGCAGTTGGGAACCACTGTATTACTTCCTAATGGAAAATAACTTGATTTGAGGGGCAGTTAATTGACAAATGTTTTTGCTGTACACTGTAAGAAATATTAATTATAACAATGTTAACTTTGCCTTATAATTATGAGGGAACATTTTCTGCCCCAGCAGAGTTTATGACATAAAGTGAGATTATGTCCTAGAATCCTAGGATTTAGGACCATCCCTTCCAGACTTTTCACTGGTGATAAATTTTCAGGGCCCTTCACTTTGTCATCCCCTATAAACCATGTACGTTCTGTGAGAGAGATATTCATGCCCCTAGGTGGGAACTTTTTCAGCCAGACTACTTTGACCTACAAAATATCCCATTCTCTAGCCACTTGTGAAGTATTAATAGTTTTATAGTGTTTTTAACAGGGCTGAGTGTAAGACCACTCTTTAAATGGGCCTGACTCGTGGAGGAGGTGGCAGGCAACATAACGTATTGGTTAAGAGCTCAAACTCTGGCGTCTGAGTGCCTGGCTCTGTCCTCGCTGCGCCCCTTGCCAACTGGGAGACTTTAGCAATCAATGTTACTTCATCTCTCTCAGCCTCAGGTTCCTCTTCTAGAAAGTGGGGTAATAATACAACCCCCCTCATAAGGCTGGTGCAAGAATTAGAGATAATCCAGGCAAAGTGTTTTGTACAATGCCTGGACATAGTGTCTAATTAATTCATGTAGCATTGTTGTTATTTATAATGATGATAATAATAGTAATTGGCTGCAATACATCATATTATTAAGAAACCTTGGCGGCCACTTGTGTTTTGTAAGAACTTTACTCAATAGTCCAGTAATGTTGTCACAAATGTCTATTTTGGCAAAACATCATTACTTTTGGGCAGGCGTGGCAGACTTAATTCATCCTTAGTGTAACAAAAATAAATTACCAAGAAATGTGACATAAAACGCCAGAGTACTAGGCTTATAAAAATTCTGTTGCTAAAATGTCAGCAAGAAATCACTGAATTCCAGAGCTGAGAGATGCCATCGGATCCAGCCCCTTTATTTGAGATATCACTTTGGCAAGATTTTTCTTCCTTTGTCATGGAGTGGAGAAGGGGAGGTAATATGCACAGGCAGAATGCTCGTGTGTGCTTGGGACCTGCCTTATTTCTGATTCCACTCTATTTCCACAGAACGTGGTGAAGCTGATGCGCGGTCTGCTGCAGTGTATGATGAGACAGGTAGGCAGAGCACGACAAGTGTGGGTTTGCAGAGCATCTGAGTGGGCATTTCATGTCATTTTTAATTGTGACAATTAACACGCTTAACACATTTTCTTCTCAAGAGGAGGAGAAATTGAAAATATTTTGCTATTTACTTTTTTAAAAATTATCTTCAAGAATTGTATTATACTATAGAACCACAGTGTCAAAGGACACTTTCTGAGAATCTCTTTTGAAGAGTTACATGTGTAAAAGGAGAACATGCCTTTTTTTTAAATGGGGAAGAAAACATTTTTTTTTTTTTTTTTTTTTTAGAAAGCCACATACTATTGTTTATTCTGTCAAGTTTATCAAAGGGTATATTTTCGTTTGAGATGAAATGCTTGGGTTTTTAAAACTTGACATTACCATTTACTGGTATTTTCAGTGAGGGGTAAAGAAAACAATTCATTGAGCATGTACTGTATAGAGAACATTATACTAGAATCTGCACAAATCCAAGACAGATACGACATACTCCCCACCCTCAGTCAGCACCTTCAACGACATAGTTGCTCTTTTCCTTTCAACATTAGAAATGAGAAGTTGAAATTTAAACAGATCTTTTTCCTCCCTCTTCCTTCTCCCTCTTCCTTCTCCCTCTTCCCTCCCTTTCTCCTTGAGTACCTACCATGTGTCACAGCTGGGGATTTGCAGACAAGGACACCCTTTGGCATGAACCCTCACCCCTGCAGAGCTTGTTAAAATCCTAGGCTGGGACACTTCCGGGGATAGGTGAGAAGAATCCCCAGCACAGCCCCTCTGTGTGGTGCTCACTAGCAGCCGCCTTCCGTTCCTCTGGCTCCCCGAAGTAGCACATAAGAGGTCTAGATCCAGGTGATTGGCCCTGGGTGTGACCTCTGGCAGCCATGAACCCCCATAACTATGTGGAGCCGGCTCGCCTTCCCCCTCAGGTGGACAAAGTGGAGAAGTTCAAGTACACTCAGAGTACCAAGGACAGCCTGCATGCCAAGTACAACAGCGCCACCTGCAGCACCGTGGTGGGCGACGACCAGTGGGGCCACCTCCAGGTGGATGCTACCTCTCTCTTCCTTCTGTTCCTGGCCCAGATGACTGCCTCCGGTGAGCCAGGGCTGCTTGAGCCCATTGTACAGGGAGTGACAATCCAGAAAAGGAGTGGGGAGGAGGGCAGGCACCAACCAGTGTCTTAGTCCATTTGTGCTGCTATAAGAAAATACCTGAGACTGGGCAATTTATAAAAAACAGAAATGTATTTTCTCACAGTTCTGGAGGCTGGGAAATCCAAGGTCAAGGTGCCAACAGGTTTGGTTGTCTGGTGAGGGTCGCATCCTCCAGAAGGGAGGAACATTGTGTCCTCACATGGCAGAAGACAGAAAGGCAAGAGAGCCAAATGCTCGGTGAAGCGTCTTATAAAAGGGTCTTAGTCCCACTCAGGAGGGGAGGAGCTGTCATGGCCTAATGGCTCCTTAAGACTCTACCTCTTAATACCATCATATGGCAACACCTGAATTTTGGAGGGAACACTTTCAAGCCATAGCAATCAGTATTTTAAGTGAGCAGTTTATGCAAAGGAAAAGCTTGCTTCTCTATGATATTATACACATTTGCCTCTGTGATAGAGCAGGGAGTGTAGCTATCCTCCCTGACCTACAGACAGGACAGTCAGCCTCCACCTGGGCCCTTGCAGGACAAGGGCTGTTGAGCTGGCTGTTAGCTTCTTTCTATTAATCCCAGAGCTTCCTTACTGTCACTGTCACCTAGTCCCTGGAGCAACCTAGGTCAGGTCCGACTTTGACAATTCAGCTATCTGCAGGCAGTCTCACATCTGCTCTTAGACATTTCTCCTCTGGGATTAGCAGCCCTTCGGCTCTCCCTCTCACTACCCTAGTCACCCTCTTCTAGACACACCCTCGTTTATCCAAATTACATTCAAACAACATCATTTCCACCACTCAGCAGCGCGCCCAGAGCAGACCGACCAGCCTGCAGTGCCTGTGCTGTGAGTAAGCCCACAAGCCACAGATGGCATGCCTCGTTCCTCTTGAAGCCAGAGTTGCCGGCTTCTATGGCAGCCTGGACGCCAGGTCTCCTGAGCTCTAGGCTGTGGCCATCTGTGCACACCAAGTGATCATTCTTGCCCATGATGGCATCTGCTATGGATGCTCCCCTGGGTTAGGGCACTTAGCAACTGTGTCTCAGAGTCCCCATCACCCACCAGTCCAGTCAACTGACCTGCCTGAGGCCACCCATTTATTTCAGACTGCAAGCATGAAACTCTAAAAATCCCAGAAGTCAGTAAGTAATATCATTATGGCTTAGTGAATAAATTGCACATTTATAAAAATACTTTAGGGTTATGAAAGTTAGTATGAGATCACTATAGGTATTTTTGAAAATATACCAAAATACAAAGAAAAAAATTCCACTGCCAATTTTCATTTGGTTGTATCTCCTCCAAGTCATTTTTCTATACTTTTTTTTTTACATATTTAAGGATACATTGTATACATAAACATAGCCTTTTTATGATATTGCATTATAACTTAAGCATTTTCCCAATGATCTTACAAGTTCTTCATAAACACTATTTTTGTGACTTTATCAATGGATATATCATAATTAATTTAACTATTCCTTTATTCTTTTTTTTTTTTGCTGTTATAACTAGTGTTGCAATACCAACGTTGACCCCATTTGTATTTACCTCCTTCTGATAGTTAGATGTCATTCAAAGGCTGCTCATACATACTGCCAAATTGTTTTCAGTTTCTAGTTAAACTTTGTTGTAAACTTCTAATCTAGCTTACTAAAACTTCTCTCATCAATGTAAGAGTGCGTATCTTATATTCATACCAGTGTCAATAATTCATATTTTTAAAATACATATATTTTCCATAACTGATTATAATTTCAAGAGCCCAAGCAAAAAATCAGCTTTCTTGGACTTGCCTGCCACAGTGAGTTGATGCAACCCCTGGGCAAGTCCTGGGAGCTGGGCTTTCCAGGGGGTGGAGGGTCAGCTCCTGATGTTGGGGGCTCTAGTTTCCCTATATGCCTCTGGTCAAAAGTACTCACCCTTCCTTGGGCTCACTCAAGGATAGGGACAGTGTCTCTGGTTCTTTTGGGCTAAAATCCTTGCTTTGTTGGAACTTTCTCTGCACCAATACAACATGTACCAAAGGTCCCATACCTTCTCTTTCAACCCTTTCTACTCATAGGCACACACAGGAAAGTGCAGCCCATCCATCCACCCCTCCTTCTTTCCTGCCTGCCTTCCTTCCTTCCTTCCTTTTTCTGAGATTAGACATTAACTGTTATGACTGACTTCAAACTTAATTTTTGATGCCCTATAAAGAAAAATGAAAGTAAGGGTAAAACTGCCTATTTCCTAGTGTGATATTTAGAATTTATAATTGGCAGCTCTCTCTTCACAACATGATTAATAACCTCTTTGTTTTTCTTTACTAGGCTTACATATTATTTTCACCCTTGACGAGGTGGCCTTCATACAGAATCTTGTCTTTTACATAGAAGCGGCATATAAAGTTGCTGTAAGTATGAACCCTGGTAGCCTTTGCAGGCATGCCAGTCATCGAAAAGAATAAAAATCATACAGTTCCTTGAGGGCCAGGCTCTTTGGGGCTGACCAGAAGGTTAACAAGACTAGAGCCATGAGATTGTATCACCTCTACATGCAAAGTGCACAGTTTTGCCCTGGGATACAGTTGGGGGTTTTATGTTTTTGGAATATACCACATGCTCTGTCTGAATCCACTATGCTTGTTTTAAATAAGACCCTAAAATGTCCTGTGGGGTACATATGGGCTGCCCTGAGTTGGGGTTGATGAAATAGCAGCATTGGCACCTTGGTGGGAGCTGGGGTATGGGGAGGATCACCCCTGCCAGCCCACAGGTGGAGGGGCCCAAGCCAGGCAGATCCCGGACCTGGGCCAGATCTGTGTGGGTATAAATGTGTACAAACCCCACTTCCTCCGGGCTTCTGTCTAGTTAGGAAGGCAAAGACCGGTGCTCTGCTACACAACAACTAAACTAAAGTATGCAAAGTTGGCTTTTTGAGGCAGTAAGGAAAGGGTAGAGGCTGGTTTTAAAAAGATTGAAAAACAAAAGCCACTATGGTCTGAAGGAAGGTCAGCTAACTTTTTCTATAAAGGGCCAGAGAGAAATATTTTTGGCTTTGTGGGCCCTATGGTCTCTGCTGTAGCTCCTCGGCTCTGCCTTGGTGGCATGAAAGCAGCCATAGACAACATGTAAACAACTGAGCATGGCTGTATCCCATATAGACTTTACAAAAATAGGTGGCAAGCTAGATTTAGTCCAAGGGCTATGTTTCACTGACCCCAGGTCTAAAGCAGCGATTCTCAACCGGGGGCGATCTTGCCCTTGACATTTGGCAACATCTGGAGACACTTTGGATTGTCACATCTGGGGGAGGTGCTACTGGCATCTAGTGGGCTGAGGCCAGGGATGCTGCCAGCCACCCTACAGGGTACAGGACAGCCACCTGGGACACAGAATTATCTGGCTCAAAATGTCAGTTAGTGCCGAAGTTGACAAACACTCGTCTAAAGAAACTTGAGAAATTTTTGTGGAAAGAGTGGGCCTTTAGTTGTCCCTTGAAGGTTTGGCGGGGTCTAGATAAGCAGAAGGGCATTTGGGATGGGGAATAGCTTGAGCAGTCCCAGAAGGCAGGAACACGCTCTGAGTGTGTGCCTGGGGAGCAGCTGGGGAAAGCAGTGCAGAGTGCAGGAGTAGACTTAAGTAGAAGTTGACATTGAAGAAGAGTAGAAAATAAAGTCGGCTTGTGGGCTTGCAGAGGGGAGGCCAGATCATGGAGGGTATGGCCATCCGGTGAGAGAGACGTGAATGTGGCCCACTAGGGAATAAACCCTTTGTCATTTTAGACTCCGAAGCAGGAAGTGAAGTGATCAAAGCAGTTTTTGAGGATGAGTCGCTTGACACCAGGATTGGAGTAAGATGGGCTGGATTGCAGGAAGGCCCAGACATGAGGAGTACGGAAGGAAGGAATCCTAGGCTCAGCTGCAAGGCTCACTGGGCAGGAAAGAATCTAAAGTTGCTCTAGGATATCTAAGTCTCAATTTTCACATCTTAAAAATGTTCATCTTTGGAGATCAACGTTGGTACTATTTTTATTGGGTTGTAAGCTTTCACTAGTACGTGTAGCATTGTTTCCAACTAGCATCCAATACTTGGGTGTTGAAGTGAAAATACAAATTATAAAAGTTAGGTACACATATATCAAGTCCTCTGCGTGACAGCTTTCTGAGCCAGTTCATATTAATCAGTTTTTAAATACCATATAAGTTCAGTGTTCTGTGCCTCAGTTTTGACTTTGGCTCTAATTACTTGCTAAGCATATTTTTCCCCATGAGGTAATGCTAAAAATAGGTATTAAATTATTTTAGATGGCTTTGTTGGCTTCAAGTAGATATAAGCCATGTGTTAAAGTTTCTTTATTCCATCTAACAATTTAATATAAGGTCAAAGGCACTGGCTAAATAGAGGGGCAGCATTTTATTTGATTTTAAGATAAATAAAATATTTTGTTCTCCATACATCAAGAGTTTCTTATAAATTAATACCTTTTAGAAAAAGAAATTTGAGAGTGTTTTTGCATGCACTTTTGTTCCACTTGAGTATTTTCTTCTAAAATTCTGCACAAAGATCACATGAACTGAAATTGAGAAAGAACACAGCATGGGTATGTAAAGCCTTAGGAGAAGAGATAATTGTGTTTCATTATGCCTGCGGTAACATAAAGGAAACATTTTCCCATAGCACTTCTCATATACCTCTTTCTCCCCTTCTGATTACTATCTTTTTCTCCCCCAGGATTATGGAATGTGGGAGCGTGGAGATAAAACGAATCAGGGCATTCCAGAATTGAATGCAAGCTCAGTGGGAATGGCTAAGGTAATAGTTGTCCTGTTTGTTCTTCTTCTGTTTGTTTTTACTGCTTCGATTGGTTCTGTTCGTGAGGAGTTTGGATTTAATCTGATTAGCATATTTTTCAAAAGTCAACAGCAAGTATGTGAAGAAGTTCAGGTGACACATGTGCCTCCGCCAACTGAAATTATGGGTAAAGAAAGTCGGTTTCCTGCACTGAAGTCTGTATGTGGCAGAAACTCAGAGTGCTCTGTCCCTGTTAGCCATTGTTATCACCCATGGGTCTAAGCTCTTGCTGTTGTTTAAGAAGCTGCATGTATAGTGTCCAGTCTTCTTTTCTGGGGCATAGAGAGAGGGCTGAAGTATATGACCACTTTGGAGGTTGGGCTCACAAGTTCAAAAGTCTACAAGGTCAGGCAAGTATTAATGAGTGAAGTTGGCCAGATAGCAAGATATCAGAGGGCGAGTATTGGGCACTCTAGGAACTTTCCGTAAAGGTATTCCAATTCAGACTCATTTCAGAAATACTCTTCAAGCCAAACAAAACACCCATGGGGCAGATTCAATCTGCAGGCTACGGGTTTTGCATCTCTTGCCATAGGCATTTAGCTGGCCTCCTTCCCTCCTTCCTTCTCAAGACTGAAGCATATTTTTTGGACAGAGTAAAGGCCCCAGCACTAGAATTTTTAAAGCAACAATAAATATGCTCTATTAAGATAAACATACTTATTACTAAAAGAATTAACTTTCTGAAATGCCAGATATGCTAATGTTCAAAGTTAACTGCTAAAATGGGTGAGAAGAAAACCAACCATGAATTTAGTGCCATACACACACATTTACAATACTATGAACTTGTTATCATTTCATTTTTTGGTAGTATACTAACTTCATTTTAGGAAATGTCTTTCTGTTTTCTCTTTCTTGTTCCTGCAATGAGCAGCAACATACAGGAAATCTCTGATCCACTGAAAATAAGGATAGAACAATAAGGATAGGACTCTTTAGCTGGATTTTAAAGATGCGTTTCATGGCCTTCGGGGAAATCATGTATGCTAGATTGCTTAATGAAAAAGGAGTGCCAGATATTGGCCTGTATGTTTATTGGAAAGAAAAATAACTCATACCTGTGTTTGCAGGCAGCTCTTGAGGCAATCGATGAACTGGATCTTTTTGGTGCCCAAGGAGGACGCAAGTCAGTGATCCATGTCCTGCCTGATGAAGTTGAGCACTGCCAGGTAACAGTTTAGCTTCTTGCATTGAGACTAGGGAAGGAGAGAGAGTCCTGGAGTGGAAGACATGAGCCCCGGTTCAGATTCCCCACCTTTCTAGCTGAGTGGTACTTAGCTTCTTTGAGCCTCCATTTCCTCATCCATAAAACAGGCATTCTGGGACCCTTTCCTCCTGCCTCACAAGGTGTTTATAAGGATCAAAGTAAATCACTTAGACAGTTTCTCTAAGCACTTTTTAAGCCAGAAAGTACTATGCAAATGAAGACATGATGATGCTGTGTATATGGAGTCAGCAATCAAAGCAGCCTTGTTTTGATGGAAGCAAAATCTGTTTTATGTTTTTTGAGCACATAGGTGGTTTTCTCTCAGGTTTATGTCATGGTGCCCCAAAAGTGAATGACTAGCAAGCACTAGTGCACTTGATGCGGGGAGCAGGGGTTGAGGATGGATGGGATGGGTAGCGGAGAAGAGATGAGAGATGAGAAATTAGTAGAACTTCATGAAATACAGGTCAGAGAAAGAAGTGATTTAATACAGATTAGGGGACTCCATTAAGCAGACAGAAAGTCATCAATTGCTAGACAGTTAGCAAACTCTTATTTAGTGAGGGCCCACTATGTGCCAGGTACTGTGCCAGGGCTACAGTGGGTCAGATACATAAAAACTTGTGAATGGAGAGTTTCTGGTGGGAGTTTGTGTTTCCAGGCAGAGAAAGCCTAGGGAAGAATGACAAAAGAACAGGGCCCAGGGTCACTTGGCTCTAAGAAATAAAACTTTATTCTGAAGCCAAAGGGTTCCTCCCATCTCAACCTCACCTTCCAGCTCAGTCCATTTTCCCCCATTAAGTAGTCCTTAAGGGAGAATCCGATCTTTCTTGGGGCAATAGAGTCAAGCTGGTGTGCATCTTAGTAGATGAATAGTCTAGTGGAAATGTGTGAGCTTTGCAGCCAGATAGGCTTGGGTTAGAATCCTAGCTCTGTCACTTACTAGCTGCATGCCCTTAGGCAGAAGTCTCTGTGTCTCAGAGTGTCAGAGTGTCAGAGTCTACAGGTGTGAATTGGACATAATACCCTAAGTCTTTCTTCATATGGAAGATTTAATGAGCTTATGTTTGCAGAGGTCTAGCCCCATGTCTGTACATGTTAGACCCTTTCCAAACTTTTCCTTATAATTTCAACTTCGTTCCAAGTTTCAATTACCTTATAATTGAAGCCATGTCATGGTGCCTCTAATTAACCCTAGAAAGATTCTAGGACTACGCTTATTCTGTTGGTTACCGTTCGGCCTGAGCATTCATGAGAGCTTCTGGATTTGACTCCTTCTTTAAGTGGTTTCTGGGTCACACAATCCAGCTGGTCACATTCCACAGAAGCCAGACATTTCTCCATGCTGGCCCCATATGTGTGTTCTTTTCTGGTCTCTGTTTTCATAGCCAGGATGCCTTAGCCTGCTGACACAGGTATCCCTGTAGTTCCTGCGTGTCCTAAAGGTCCAGCAAAGTCAACAGAAAGCACGGAAGGACAGGAGACAAGGAGTTCCCAGCACAGGCTCCAGGCAGCCCCATGCTGTCTCCAGCCCCTGCTCCTCCTCAAAGAGCAGGAATCATTGGCTGGGTGGGCAAGATGGCCAGCAGGGGCCATGCTGGTAGGATAAAATTCTACTCACAATTGAGCACCTCACTTGAATGTTCCCTTGGGACTGAGATCATAGTCTTTAGGTACTCCATCTAACTCTTAGTGCTTCTCCAAACCACCTTTTTGTTTTTCATTCAGTCTATTCTGTTCTCCATGCTGCCAAGAGCATCAACATCTAAAGAGATTGATGCTGGACTTCTTTCCATTATTTCCTTCCCGGGCTTTGCAGTGGAAGATGTAAACCTGGTGAATGTGACCAAAAGTGAAATTATTTCTAAGCTCCAGGTAAGCATTGGTCACACTGGTGCCCTTCTGCCCTGTGTTAAGTGCCACTTTCACATGAGCAGCTCACTCAGGCCTCAGTTCTCCATGAGGTTAATGGCTTGGTTTGGCCAGTGGACTCATAAAGTATCAAAGCTCAGTTTACACATGAAAACAAAGTCTCATTGATTAAGTGGCTTGGTTCTCTTCCTAAGTAGCAGAACTTGCATTCAAGCGGGCACCTTTGAATTTATACCACTGCCATCATTCTAAGAGAGAGCCACTTAACCCTTTAGAGGTCACAGACAGACTCCTTTAAGACTCTCTGGAAAGCTATAGAGTCACCACCAGAAAAAAAATGCATATGTCCCAATATCCTCAAACTTCACACATAATTTCAGGGGACGTGGTGACCTCAAAGTTACAGTAAGTTTAAAAAATCCCCGTTCTGAGGTAAAATGCAGTAACAATGACACAATGCACTAAACTGAGAATGTCATTAAGTACTTCAGCCAACTGTGGTTACCAGTAGAATTATCAAAGAATGTAAGTTTCCTAAGCTGAAATCTGCATGTTAATTGTCCTACTTAGATCTAGTGGAAAATGCTTTTGTCCTTGGAGTCCCTATGTCTCCAATCATATTCCCAAAAGAAGGCAGCTGTATCCGTCAGGGCTCAGTGGAGAAAAAGGAACCTCTTCAGGTAGTCGAAGTGGGAAGGGAGTTAGTGTGGGGAATGAAATGTTTAGGAGAAGACCAGGTTCTAGGCTGAGCCTCCTAGGAGGACCCCCAAAACAGCGTGTAGCTGGCTGCCAGGGCCAGAGTTGCCTCCACGCCCATGCTAGAGCAGCGTCTGCTGCAGCAGCCTCCACACACATAAGAAATTGGAGAATGGGTACCCAAAGCTGCGATCCAAGGATTAGGGGGTCAGAGTAAGAGAATGCTGCCCCTGCCCTCCTTTCTTGGCACCCAGGAAGCTGGAGAGGAGCACTGGAGCCTGCAGCAGGAAAACTAGCAGCAACAGTCCTAAGTGTAGCAAGTCCTTTCTTAGCTCCCTGCTAAGCCTTTCAGGGGCACATCTGACTAACTGCTAGTAGTCTGGGGAATGTCCTTTTAGCTTCCCAATCTTTCAAGTAAGAGTAAACCAATCCAAGTATCAGCCCTGGTGGCTTCTCCAAATAGTGAGGGTCCCTTTGCATCTTCATGTGATACGGTAAATCAGAATGAAAGAATGGTCATTCACTGAACTCTTAGTAATTACTCTTGCAGCCCTGCTACTCCAGTGGAATACTTTGGCATTCTCTTCCAAGTACTGATCAAACCTGAATTTACTTTGCTTATTACTTAAAAAATAACTATACTGATAAGCAAAGAGCACTTGGTACAAAATTCGTTACTAAAAAATTTCATGGGAAAGAGGGTGAAGGGCTGAAATGAATTAACACAAAAGGCAAAGAAATTCCTCTGATCTCATCAAATGTCCTTTATTTCTTTATCTTATTAGGGGCGTTATGGATGCTGTCGCTTTCTTCGAGATGGTTATAAAACCCCAAGAGAGGTTGTATTTAAATACTGTTTCTTATGGTTCCTTAACTGCTTCATATCTAAGTTGCCACTGTGTTGTTCTCTCTCTATTGATTATAATTATATGTTGGAATACTGGAAAGGGAAGTATTAATTTTGGAGTCAGCAAGCCTGGAGTTAGGCAATAGAATAGTAAGACCCTCAGGAAGACAGCGAGCTGTTAGTTTAAAACCAGCTTGTAGACAAGGACAAACAGTGCTGTAGCCTACACATTTTTTGTAAAGACCGCGGCTTCCTCTTTGGCTTTCTTTGCGACAGTGACTAATTTGATGATATAAATAAAACAGATCATCTGCTAAGCACTGTGATAGGCAAATTGCTGTTTATTTGTTAGAAATATAGGAAGCTTTAGTGTAGTAAACTATCAAGGAGTCATGTGTATATTTCTGATTTACTTTCTGAAATTTTACCACGGAAAACTGCCAAAAATAGCATCTCCCCATTATAGCAAAATCCTAGTCATACCAACCTCAGTGCTGCATTAAGCCAGACGAGCAAGGGAAACCCAACGAGGCACAATGCTATTCTGTACGTAATGTAACATCACCCTTTAAATGTTTGACTTATTTGATTCCAGGACCCAAACCGATTGCATTATGACCCTGCTGAACTCAAGCTCTTTGAAAACATTGAATGTGAGTGGCCTGTGTTCTGGACATATTTTATAATAGATGGAGTTTTCAGCGGTGATGCTGTTCAGGTGAGAAAATGCTGGGCGTTATGTTGTCAATAAGCATTTTCATCCCATTGGTGTACTCATGATTATTAAAATGTAGGGTTATGCAAGAATTTAGGTCACTGTTTTGGTTATCTGACGCCACTTAACAAACTTTCCCAAAACTCAGTGAATTAAAGCAATAGCTATTTTATTTGTTTGCTTTTTTTTTTTTTTTTTTTTGAGACAGAATCTTGCTCTGTTGCCCTGGCTACAGTGCTGTGGTGTCAGCCCAGCTCACAGCAACCCCAAACTCCTGGGGCTCAAGCAATCCTTCTGCCTCAGCCTCCCGAGTAGCTGGGACTACAGGCATGCGCCACCATGCCCGGCTAATTTTTTCTCTATAGATTTTTAGTTGTCTGGCTAATTTCTTTCTATTTTTAGTAGAGATGGGGTCTCGCTCTTGCTCAGGCTGGTTTTGAACTCCTGACCTCGAGCGATCCTCCTGCCTCGGCCTTGGCCTATTTGTTTGCTCTTGATTCTGCAATTTGGGCAGGGCCCAGCAGGGACAGGTTGTCAATGCCTCACCTGGCGTCAGCTGGGACAGTTCCATAGGGATGCAGGATCTACTTCCAAGATGGCCTCAACTTACTGGTTGATGCTGGCTGTCAGCTGATGCTGGGAGCTCAGCTGTGCTGTTGGCTGGGGCCATGGCTCTCCTCCATGTGTCAAGCTTGGGCTACTCACACCATTGTAGTCTCTGGCCCCTTAGACTTTTTATGTGGTAGTTGTCTTCCTCCCACCTCCCAGAATGCCAAAGCAGAAGCTGCCAAGCTTTCTTAAGACTTAGGCTAGAAACTGGCAAAGGGTTACTTTCATCACATTCTATTGGTAAAAGGGACATCCCATATTCAAACGGGAGGGGACTAAACAAGGGCATGAGTACCAGGAGGCATGGGTCACTGGGGACCACCAAAGAACAGTCTGTCACAGACAGGTTTTGTTGTTGCTGTTCTTTCCAGATCAGCCAGTGGTTTTGCTGTCTTTGGCTCTAGTTTAATGTGCTCTGAGATAACATCTTATTTAATGTAACAGCCTCCTAATTGGTCTCCTAACCTCCAGCCTGGCTCCCTGCTATTTCCATTCTCCGCACCCATGCCAGAGTGATCTTATTAAAAGGCAAATTAGATTATGCTACTGCACTGGCTTTCAGATTTCTTTTGGGAAGAAGTGCAAGTGCTTTATGTGTTTTGTGGGGTTCCATAGCATCTGGTCCGTGTTTTCACCACTTTAGCCTAATTGCTTACTACTTATTTCCTTTCTTGAGTTCTGTGATCCAAGCACACTAAACTCCTTTCGGTCCTTTGAACAGGCCATGCTCTCTCTCCTCTCATCTCAAAGGCCTAAAACATTCTTTTCTTTCCCAGTGCCCTTCCCTCCTTCACTTGGTTCATTGGAAGTGTCTCTTCTTTCAGAAAGCCTCCTCTGACCCTAAAAGCTGGGTCAGGTACCACTATGCCCCATAGCACCTATAACAACATGAGTCACACTGTATTTCGTCTCCCACTTACATGTCAAAGGAGCCTGGTAGAGGCCATCTCTATCCAGTTCACAGATATATTACCTGTGCCTAGTACATAGCAAGTGCTCAGTAAATATTTGTTAATGTAACACTCATTTGTTCAAGACAAATTGCTTTAGCTTCTACTTGGTACCATGCCCTGAGCTGAGCCCTGAGCATACCTTGTGGAGCAGAACCGACATGCCCTTGCCATGCTCTTGCGAAGCTTATGTGAATGACTGACACTCGGATGCTTTGCCATCTTTTCAGCCGGTTCTATCACATGTTTGGTGGAGGGGCTGATGAGTAATCAGAGATTCGTTTTAGCTTTTGAAAGCTCCACTGCTCAGGAATGCCCAGGGGCTTCAGAACTGGCAGTAAGCTTGAAATGTCAATGTTCCCCCATTGTTGATTCTTACTCTTAAGGTTTACTGATAATCTTGGGTTTTCTTTTTATCCCAGAATTGAAAGATCTCAAAAGGATTGACTTTGAATTTCAGTTGTGAGCAGGCTTAACAATGATGGAGGGGGGGAAGCTGAAGAAAGGAAAGTAACTGTGCTTAGCATCTTGTTTTTAAGCCTCTCAGAATCTACTACCCTATACCAGTGCTGTCTCTCACTTGTTGCCAGTGACATTTAAAAAATGATGCACTCGTGGTCATGCTTTGCCATCCTTACATTTAAAACGAAAAGAAAATGAGATCTGGAAGGCACTTGACTGGGCTCTCCAAAGAAGAAATGTGCTAAACAGTTGGGTGGCTGGTTAAGGGTTTTCCTGCTTCCTTCTTTTCCCTTTTAATACATTGGTTTTTATTACTGCTTTTTTTAATTTGATGGAAATGTTTGCTTCAACAGCTATATTGGGCAGTGCATCCCAAGAATCAGTGTGCATGAATCATAGTATGTACATTTCCTTTTTCTCACATCAGATTTGTTACAGCCAATATTTCTTAAATAATAAATGTTTGAATGAGTGCCTTTAAAAATTTCTTTATTAGTACATAATATTTATACCTATTTATGGGGCACATGTGATATTTTGATACATGCATATAATGAGTAATGATCAAGTCAGAGTAGGATATTCATCACTTCGAACATGTATCATTTCTTTGTGTTGGGAACATTTCAGGTCTTCTAGCTATTTTGAAATATATAATATTATTGTTAACTATAGTCACCCTTCTCTGCTAGCAAACATTAGTACTTATTCCTTCTATCTAACTGTATGTTTGTACCCATTAACCAACCTCTCTTCATCTCCCCCACCCCTACCCCTACCCTCCCAGCCTCTGGTAACCACCATTCCACACTCTACTTCCATCAGATCAACTTGTTTAGCTCCCATATATGAATGAGAACATTCAATATTTGTCTTTCTGTGCCTGGCTTATTTCACTTAACAGTGTCTTCCAGTTCCATCCATCTTGCTGCAAATAACAGGATTTCATTCTTTTTTGTGGCTGAATACTAATGAGTGTCTTTTAAGTGGAAAACTACCAATAGGTAGAAATGGGAGACACTGTTTAAGATTTGGCTCCCCATCCTACCCAAAAGTTTATAACCTGGTTGGTGAGACAAAATTTAAATAAGAAGTTAAGAGTGAAATGTTTAAATTATGAGTTCAAGACAGCACAGGAAAGATGTGTGACACCCAGTGTGGACATGAGTGCTGTAGGCATTCCGAGTAAGAAACAGCTACTGCACGATAGGGTGCTCTATCCCTTTCCCCAGAAGCATGACAAGGCAGGGCTGAGCACAGACACATTCAAGGAAGGAACAACCAATTGCGTTTAGCGCCTCCTAACATTTGCTGGCAGCAGGTGCCCCTCCTGTACTTCTGGAGCTGAGATACTCGTACATTTCTTTGTCCTGTGTCCAACCTCTAATCTTTTTCCAAGAGAGCTGTTTTTCTATGATGTACTGCTGGTACAGCATTCACAACTAGACCTCTTTCTTACGGTGTGTGATGGGGCTATTTTGCAGGTCCAAGAGTACCGGGAGGCCCTAGAGGGAATATTAATCAGAGGCAAGAATGGGATTCGCCTGGTACCGGAACTCTATGCCATCCCACCGGACAAGGTAACTGAGTGGCACAGAGCCCTTTGCAGAGCTTTTCTAGAACAAAGTGAGTTGGTGCTTAGCCTGTTGATATTCTTCATCCCCCTTTTGGACTGAAAGAACATTTTTCTTTTTCTTTCTTTCTTTCTTTTTTTTTTTTTTTTTTTTTTGTTGAGACAGAGTCTTACTCTGTCACCTAGGCTAGAGGCAGTGTTATGATCACAGCACACTGCAACCTCCAACTCCTGAGCTCGAGGGATCCTCCTGCCTCAGCCTCCCAAGTATCTGGGACTACAGGTGCATGCCACCATGCCTAGCTAATTTTTCTAATTTTCGTAGAGACGGGGTCTCGCTCTTGCTCAGGCTGGTCTCAAACTCCTGGCCTCAAGCGATCCTCCCACCTCAGCCTCCCAGAGTGCTGGCATCACAGGCTTGAGCCACTGCACCAGGCCTTAAAGAACACTTTTCTCCAGAAGTGATTTCTAAAGGCGTAGGTAGTGTTCCTGTCTATAACAAGGAGTTATGGCTTTGGAAAAACATGTGGAACGTGCTTGACCATGAGTGTCCTAGGATGGTGGCAGTTGAAGACCTTCAGAGGAGATACCCTGTCCCTCTGCTGACCCCAGGCAGAAGGAACTCTAAAGAACACAAAACACTATTGTGCACCATTTTCTTACACATTTCTACAGATGAAGAAGACTGATGTATAGGGCTAGTTGAGAATTTCTACCTTTGATTCAGGCCATGCCTGAGCTAGAGCTTGAGTAATCAGAAGCCATTCTACTTCAGGGAGAGAAAAACTGTCCAGTTCCAAGAAGATGCCTAAAGATAGTTTTGTTCTATCCAGTTTCCTAAATTGGGTCATGATGGACCTATATATCTTGGTGGGAATATTTCCATGTCAGAGTCTCATGGTTAGAAGAAAAGAATTCTCAATTCTAGGCTGTTTGTCCCTCAGATGCTCCTGATGCTTTGAAGCTTGATTGCATTTGTGGGATGAAAAGGCCTTCAGAGAGCCGTATCTTCCCCAAATCAACAGGGCCCAGGGGAGATTGTAACTCAGCAGAAGCCTGCCATGTCACAGCTTGGTTGTAGGTGTTCTGTGGTTGAATCAGGCCCATGTGCCCATGGCTAAAGGACTGGCAGGGGCCTTTGAAAGCATCTGCCTCAGCTCTGAGGCTGTGGAACCTGTCAGAGCTCAGATAGTGCTGGGCTCCACCCTGGGACCAGACCCCAGGCTCAGGGCCTCCCCACAGCCCCACATTGCCTCCTAACGGGTGGTGCGGTTCCAGGTCATGGAAATATCTACACAGTGGACGCCCTCGCTGGGCTTCCTTCCCAAAGCAGTGGTATAGTAGACTTCCCTTTACTTTTGCATAGAAAATAAGTTTTAAAGAGTCTGATATTTTATTCTTAAGGCAAAAAAGATGCCACTGTGTACTACTTTGGGCCTTGATTTAATCTAAAAGGAACTATTAATATTATGTGTTAGATAATTGAACCATTAAACCAACTAGAAAATGAAAGAAAGGAGTTAAGTTTCTGTGAGAACTATTATAGAATTTTCCATTGCTAGGAGCATTGCATTCTTTTGCATTTATAACAACCCATCCCACCAGCTGGCTCACTGGCAGATTCACTGGGCAGCCCCTTGAGGTGGCTGTCTCCTTCTGGGTGGTCTCACTGAGCCTGGAACCCACCAGCCTGGACCCTTAGCCCTGAGCTCCGGAATGTTGATGGCCCCTCATCCCAGCACGAGCAGACTGCTCACATTGTCCAAGTTCGCTCAGGACTGATTTCGTTTCAGAGTTAAGGGCAAGACTTCAGACAAGAACTGGTCTTCCCTCATGACACAGATCAGGGTCTGGAGCCTTCCAGGGCTGTTTTCTAAGTGTCATAAACCCAGATCTCCTGTAAATATATTCATTTTACTAGGTGTGATGTGGGTGTGTGGGTGGGGACTGGTTACTTTCCAGCAACTACATGCTCATGTCCCTTATTCAGGTTGCTCCTTTTCCGGTACTGAGGCGTCTGGCAAAACAAAATTAGTAATGGGAGGTAATTTGGAACCTGGAAGCAGAGCAAGGGAAAATAAATGACTTCAGGGGTATTTTACTTATTTCATGGCTGGGAATAACCATCCCTATTCTACTAAAGGGCACATTGCCCTGACAGTAGTAAATGCTAGGTGTTATCAGCTACACTTTCCTTTCTGATGAACAATAGTAGCTACATGATGTAAAAAATTACTCTGCAACTTTCTCTCTTCTAAATTCCACACTGATCTTTGGGTTTCTACTTGTCGTTACAACGTCCTTCTTTATTCAGTGTGTTTACACTTCTGCGCTGCGTACCGATTGTGGACACGATTTTACATTGACTGTATTTTGTGTTGGCTGCTTCCAGATGACAGCTGGAAAGGTTCATCAGTCACATCAATAGCATGTAGAGACCCCTGGGAAGGATTCCCTCAGATGGGGCCACACCGGCCCATATGGCACCTGTGTGCAAGTTAGAAAAGGGGCCTTGTCCTCTGAGTGGCTGCGGCCCCGGGCCAGGAAGTGGCATGCAGCTTGGATGTCAGCCTCACTCATTTCCTCAGCCCAACATGCTTGTGCAGGGCACCACCATCCACAGGGCCCTCCACAGACAGCTGGAGACTAATGAAGTGTGCCTAGCAAATGTGGATTGAGCAGCCACTCCGTGCCAGGCACCAGGCTGGGTACTGGGACACAAAGGTGGTCACAACACCAGCTCTGTCTCTGTGAGCTTGCAGGCCAGTGGGGGCCAGGGGAGCTGGTCTAGGAGCTGGAGGGCAGCCACAGGAGTGGCAGCGGCAAAAGCATGGTGCCTTTGAGGACCTGCAAGCAGTTCGAAAGGACTCCAGTGCAGAGGGGGAAGGGACGCCTCCACGTGGAGGCAGGAGCTGGCCCATGGGTGGGAGGAGGACAGAGCCAGGCTGTCTTGTGATGTGGACACCTTGTCTGCTTTCTGTTCTTTGCATCGAATACTTCTCATTCTAGATCTTCGTGGTCTTTCTTAACACTACTTATATTTCAAATAGTTTTAATGTGCTGATTATTGTAAAAGTAATCTTGTGCATTACAAAACAGGCAAGATCCTGTAGAAAGAAGAAAATATTTATCTCTAATCCTACTGCTCAAAGCTCTTTTCACACTGTTATCCTATTTCATTTTGATTACTAATGACATTTAATTCTCTGTTTAGTTTATGCGCTTAAGGTTTTCTTAATGTTTGTTACTACTGAAAAAATTAAAATTTTACTAAATATATTAATAATATCACTGATTAATCCACAAGCAAAGAATGACTCGCTCATGGTGTGACTTTCCCCCTTGGTGAAGGATAAGTGTTTCCTATTTCCTTTGATTGACTTACATTTCCTGGAGGAAAAAAGGGGTCACTGCCATTACCCCCAACCAATGTTGTGATGAGTAAAAGCTCGAAGGCCAGCATGCAGTGTAGAAGAGAGAAAGTTGCAGACTAACTTACAGTGTGCAGCCAGCACTGCCCACCAGAAAGCGCACTGACACTTGTTTTGATGAGACAGAAGCCCCTGTTGGATTCTGCTTTTAGAGGCCCTAAAGAGGGTTAGCAGGCTGGTCGTACGCTTGATTCTCCTCAGTGAATGGTGCCACCTTCTGGTCGTTTTCTTGCACAGGCACATGGTTTGTAAACCCCTGGGGATGGGATAGAAGAAACCTGACAGGGCTGTAGGCTGTTTGCGCACAATACGGCCAAATGTAAGCATGAGCAGTGACAGTGCTGGTGGCCCAGAGCTGTGTACAAAGCAGGCAGGCCAGGCCTCCGGCGCCTGTTGCCTTGAGTGTGCTTGTGGGGAGAGCACTGCCCTGGGGCCAGGCCTGAATTCGAGTCCCACCTCTGCTGCTCACAGCCCCGCAGCCCCAGGCGGGCTTGGCCTCCAGGCCTCTGGATCCTGGCACTTGCACAGAATCCGTCTGCAGGATGAGCTCCATTTTGCAAATCCTCCACGCACTCCCCAGGGCAAGGTGCCATTGGCTTTTTGATCCTGTGACATTCTGACTTTGGGTTTTTCTCTCTTTGCCAGGTGGATGAAGAGTATAAGAACCCTCACACGGTGGACAGAGTTCCTCTGGGGAAGCTGCCCCATCTGTGGGGCCAGTCCTTGTACATCCTCAGCTCGCTATTGGCAGAGGTAGGGGACTTGGTGGCCTCACAGGCTGGAAACCATCTGATTGGAGGTGCAAGGAACCCTGGAAGAGCACAAGGCTCTTGGCCGGGTGTGAGTGTGGATGTCTTCCGCAGCTCCTTGCCTTTAAGATCAGCTGCACTGTGTTGGCTCCCAGGCTTGACTCCTGGCCTCGTGTGTCCACATTTACATTAAAACTGCTTCTGCGTCAGCTGCATGCCAAGCCCTCCCTAGCCCCTCCTGCCCGCATTCCTGTTCTGTGGCTAGAACCTGTTTGAGTTGATGGTCAGCAGCAGCTGGAAGCCTCTCAGCCAACATTAGCACATCTGACCCTGGAAGAAACAGGATTTGGAAAACTATTAGATTGGCTTCCAGCTGCCTCTGCCTCAGTCCTAGGCACAGGAAGCAGGAGGACTACAGAATTCTCTATGGGAAGAGACAGCAGGATTTTTTTTGTTTGTTTAAGACAGAGTCTTGCCCTGTCACCCTGGCTAGAGTGCAGTGGCGTCATCATAGCTCACTACAACCTCCAGCTCCTGGGCTCAAGCGATCCTCTTGCCTCAGCCTCCTGAGTAGCTGGGACTACAGGCGCATACCATGATGCTGGGCTAATTTTTCTATTTTTTGGAGTTGGAGGGGGTGGATCTCACTCTTGCTGGAGCTGGTCTCAAATTCCTGAGCCCTAGCGATCCTCCAGCCTCCCTGAGTGCTAGGCAGGAGCCACCACTGCCTGAGGAGGGGTATTATGTGGAAAATTTTGTGTCAGGTGTTACTTGCCCCCAGGCTTTGTTTTTAAAATGCAAATACTTTTGAGCTGCCTCAAAATGAATCCCCCAGTCCTAAGTGTGAGTGACTTTATCGGAAGGGCTCATCCTTCCTCCTGGGGAGGGACTGTGGGGGAAATAGCCCAAAGAAGAGGGCGGGGCTACCAGCCTCTACGGCTGGCCCACCCAGTGTGTTCTGCCAGGCTCTAGAAATGGGGGAAGGAGCAGTGGGTCAGAATGCTGCAGGATCCTAGTGTGCAAAAGACCAGGTTATAACTGTCACAGTGGACGCAGCCCACAGGAGCTATATTGCTGAGGTGGAGCAGCTGTTTCATGGGTACCTCTAGTCTCCCCAGTTTCATGGTCATGTCCTTGGGGTAGGGACTGTGTTTTATGCTTCTGTCTTTATTAGTAGGGAAAATGAATATATCTCCTTTGAAAAGCCAGCCCTGTCCCTGACTAGTTCTCTGACTTCGGGTAGACCTCTTAACCTCTCTAGGCCTCAGTTTCTTCATCTGTAAAGTGAAGAGGTTGGACTTGGTCATCTCTGTGATACCTTCCAGCTCTGGTTTCTGTATCAGATGAGAAAGGAGTAACTCTACTCTGCAACCTCCTTTCCAATGTACAGGCCTTGTGTGGGCCCAGCATTAGGTCTATTTCCTGCTCAGAACTCCCAAAACACCTCGATCCCCTCTCTTGGGGCTGGGATTATTTTTTGACAGTGGGAGGAGAGATGCATATTCCAAGAGCATACTTTGATGGTGGGGGCCTTTGTGTTTCAGAACAGCCAGCCCTGGGCCAAGTCCACACTCTGCACTTCTGCTATGCATGTTACCTCAGTTTCCCCACCTGAAAAATGGTGATGATGGTAGTGCTTGCCTGTTAGGTGGCCTACATGTGACAGTGTATATACAGGGGCTCAGCACAGCACCCAGCACATAGTAAGAGCTCAGGATGTATCAGTGATCATTCTTTTTGCTCATACAAGATGATGGACTTGACTAGCCCTAGAGAGTTAAGGTGCCAAAAATGCAATACCTTTATCAGTGGCAAACTACACTTGATCTTTGCCAAAAGGCCGAGAAGCGATTATCAGTGGCAATTTGAATGATACACTCTGTTTCAGAAAAAATAAGAAATTGACTCGAAAAAAGTAAAGAAAAAAAATACTGAATATTTTGAGCCCTAAAATATTTTGTTTTCAAACTTAGGTTTAAGATGAAATTTTAGTTAGTATTTCATAGTGTCAACGTTCCTCTTTCATAGGGATTTCTTGCCGCTGGTGAAATTGATCCCTTAAATAGAAGATTTTCCACGTCGGTCAAACCTGATGTTGTGGTACAAGGTTTGTGAGCGTGTTTACTATTCATATTTAACTTTGTAAAACCAATGTTATTTTTAATTCAGATTGTTTCCTGGTTTCTTATTTAATTAAAAAAATATGTACATGTGTATGAGATACCTTGTATAACTGAGTAGCTCCCAAAGGCAACTGTAGTCTACCCAAGCAAAGACTGACTTTCTACAAAGCAATTATTTTCTTGAATCTAAACCTTGATTGCAACTGGGGCACAGATGATTCATTGAGCATCATTTTTCATAACTGTTATTCTTTGAAAAATAGAACCTGAGCCTGGTGAAAACTCAGAACCCAAACAAGGGTTGTTTATTCCTCCCATGGTTCTGCTGTCTTTCCACCTTTCACCAGTGTCCACCTCGCTGGCCCTTCTCTTTAGCTGGCTCCTCCTCCAGAGAGGTGGGAGGCTGGCCTGACCACGTGACTCCACCTCTCTGTGCCTTAGGACTCATGCCCCCTCACTGAGTCGTCTTGAGATGAACTGAGATTGCAATGGGGAATGCTCTGTGCAGTGCCTGGCCTGTGCAAGTCCTCTTCCTCCCATCCTCTTAGGGAGGACCTCCTGGCAGCTCCGTAACATTTTTCATGCCTCATGGACCACTCCTATACCATCTAATGTCGCAGCACATTGTGTATGCACCTTGTTGCCCCAAGATGAGACTGCACACTTCTTAAGGACAAGGCCCACATCATTCTTGTAGCTTCTGTGTTGACTGGCACATATGCCACAGACACTGAAAGCAGTGATTGAATAGATAAAGAGCTCATTTCGGTGCACTTGCCACAATGCAGTGAGATGAGCTGCGGGTCATCACCCAATCGATGCCTTGAGGCAGGCCTGCCACGAGACACACCTGACTGTCACAAATTCTGATTAGGTCAAATGTGTGGTGGTGATGATGATGATGATCATCTCCACCTTACACGTGAGGCTTAGAGGTTACCCCACTCACTCGAGTACCCACCGCTGACAGCTGCAGGTGCGAGCCCATTTCTGCTGTCCAGGTGGGCTGATCCAGCAGGCTGCATCACCCCTGCACTTAACCAGGGCATGTCCTGGTAGGTAGCCTCTTAAATCTACAAGACTGCTTTTCCACCTGCAGGCTGGGACATGGTAGATCCTAATCAGCATCTTTTTAATGTAATAGAATAGAACAAAGTAGAAATTTTCAGAGGGTCTGGCGTGGAGTAAGAGAAGTACAGTCTCAGGAACTGATCCACGTTGCTCCCAGGTCTCCATCAAAACCACTGCTCTGAAAGAGTTCCTCCTACAGAGAGTGGCCGCTGTGTGGTTTTGATAAATGTGGAGTTCTGCACGGCATCGGAAGCTTCAGAAGAGAGAGGTGTTAAGGGAAGCCCCAGGCCAGCCCTATATGGCTGATGTTTCCATTTGCAGGGGCCTGAGGGATTATGTTTCATTCCTGGTTCAGTTGTAACTGGCCAGTTAAGCATGCTTGTTTGTGAAGATCATATGAGATAATGAATATTAAAATACTTTAAAAAGCATTACGTGCTATGTGACTATAAGGAAGTGACATTCAGTTCTCAATGGCATTTATATGTATTGTACATCCAGGCTCCCCCAGCACCTTAACAGCAGCCGAGCCTTTTTCCTCTGGCCTGAGCACTGCCCTGAGCCCCTCCCATTCCCAGAAGGCTGAAGATGGCACCAACCACTCTCCCTGTGTCTGTGCTCCCCTTCTCAAGCCCCTTCCCCGCACTCCTTCCCTTTGCCACAGCACCCTCCCTTCTCATAAAGGCCAGCAGTACCAGTGCAGCAGGTGCGGCCCAGCTGATCCCTGACGTGGCCCCAGCTGACCTTCAGGTCCCAGGTCTCAGGCACTCTGAGCTCCCTGCCTGCTGGAGTGCCACGCGCCCGGCCTCACCCACTGGAGATGGGAGCCAGGCCAGCTCTGGGGCAGCTCTTCCCCACCAGCAGGGCCCTGGGCTGTTGTTCTGGGTGGGCCAGACTGCTCCACGACCACCGATGTCCCTAATCGAAGGCCCACTTTCCTTTCTCTGATAGGAAAGATGTCCCCTCCTTTCTCTCCCTCAGTTGAAGCATCCCCTGCCAGCAGACTCCACCATATCACTTTTCTTTTCCCTGTCTTTTGGGAGCAGGGGCACAGACTTCTCCTGGCATCCCCCAAGCGGAGCTGTTTCCACGCCTGACCTGTGTGAAAAGGACACAAGACAGGTTTAGAATAAATGCAGACCTAGAGGGAGGCAAGACATTATTTGATATGGGGTGATTTGGCCTGGGACCTATTGAAGACAGTTTCTAGACGCCTCTTATCAGACTGTCTTGTACCTCGAGGACACTTGATAAATATGCACCATGGGTGTTGAGGGGTGGCAAGGGCAGAGAGACCAGGAAGAGCAGCAGGATGAATGCTGTCATTTCCAAAGCCAACCAGTGCATGGAAGAGCATGCTAATGTGTGTGTCATCAGGCAGAAGAGAGGGCAACAACTAATGCATAGCAATGTGTGGAGACAAGAGTCACAATGTAATGCAGATTCTCTGGTCTTCTTGTTCGCAGTTACTGTTTTGGCAGAAAACAATCACATTAAGGAGTTGCTGAGGAAACATGGGATAAACGTGCAGAGTATCGCAGACATTCATCCAATTCGAGTCCAGCCAGGCCGGATTCTTAGTCATATATATGCCAAGCTTGGTAGGTTTGGGGAAATATCGGGGCATTTTGGGCAAGGGCATCTTGGTTCTAGGTTTGGGGTCTGAGGGAGACTGTGATGTATGCAAGTTCTAGAGAATTGGGCAAAACACTAACGCAGCTGGTTCTGCCGCTTTGATGGGAAGAGAAATGGGCAAACAAGCATGTTCTTCTCACGCCCGTTCAGTAGATACCACCACAGGTCGGCTGTACGATTGGCCAGATCTGTTGTAAAATAAAGAGCCACCTTTGAAAATTCATGGTTAGAAGAGTCATGTGTGTCTTGATTATGCTTCTAATTTGTATCTGTAGTATCAGAAAATTTTCATTTAGCCCATTTAAATAGGAGAAGGGTCTCTTTACTTTCTGTAGAATCTGACTGCATAATATTATGATTCAATATTAAATAATTTAAAAGTAAACATTAATATAGTCCTTTTAATAGTTTTGTTCCATACAGACTGAACCATGTATATTCATATACACACCTGAAAACAAGCGGGGTGGGATTTGGTTTTATATTTAGCTTTGTCCCATTTTAAAGAAGGACAATGGTAGTAGAAAAACCAAACCCCAAAGTGTGTTGTCTAATGTAAAAATAAGCCTAACCTTAGCCTCAGTTGTTACTGCATTTCCTTTAACTCCAATTTCTCTTTTATTTTTAAAATAGGTCGGAATAAGAATATGAAATTGAGTGGGCGACCGTATCGGCACATTGGCGTCCTTGGAACCTCTAAACTATATGTGATTAGGAACCAAATCTTTACTTTTACACCCCAGGTGAGAAGAGCATTCTTTTATTTATATTAAGTTCTCTTTACTGCCTAGTAAGCTTTCCTACTTTGAATGTGGCAGAATTCTGCATACACAAGTTCAGATAGAGACAAAATGATACCCAGTACCTAGTGCAATTCCTCACTCATAGTAGGTGCTCAAAATTTGGTTGAATCAAATTGAGTGTGCCATCATTTCCAGTTATGAAATTCACACTTTTAGAAATTTGCTGGTGACGTGTCACTTGACTACAGCCCTTGTGCCCCTAATGGCAATAGTCCCTAACCCTTGTGTAGGCTGTCGTCAGACCCTCTGTGTAACTCACAGCCAGTCTGATTTTCAGGCCCTAGCCCCCTTACCGGGATGCTAAATATACTGATTATGGAACTGATTATGTTTCCAAAGAAAACTAGTCCCAAGGAAGCACGTACCAAACGTTTTCCACCCATTTGGGCAGCTAGAAAGACCAAGAGGGGATTGCTTTGGCAGCATGGGTCACAGCCCTCACTTACCTGGGTACACAGTTGGTCACGGTGTCTTGGGTCAGTGGCCCCAATCTACTCACTGAAATCCTGTGAGTTGTTTCCATTAGTAACAAATTTCAGTCCAGAGCTGAGCATACGCTATTCTAGAGGCCAGGAGAACAATTTGATTTTCATCAACATCAGGCAACGGTGCCTTTAGTTGACATTAACCAGGCCATCAGTCAGGTAAACAGAGTCTCCACATCTCACCTGCTCTCAGTGCCCCTGCTCGGAAAGCATCTTCAAACCCAGTAGCCCTGGAAGGAGTAGGAATTAAGGAATTATTGATTTGCTTTCAGAGACAGCGGCACTGGGCAAGATGCTTAAATCCCCATCTGTGAAGCTGAATATAGATTTAGCAGCACACCTTTCCCTTCTGCACTAAGATAGTGACAGCTCCTGGCAGGCGACAGACTAATTTGTTTGATCTCGAGGAGAGCAGCCCCATGACTGGGCAGCTTAAAGGCAGCACTGAACCTCTTTCCTGGCAATAAAACTCCAGGATTAGTGCTGCCCTGAGTGACAGCTGGTGGTTCAGGTAAACAAAGAGCTCTCACCTGGCCTGTCCTGCCTTTCAGTTCACCGATCAGCATCACTTCTACCTGGCCCTGGACAACGAGATGATTGTGGAGATGCTGAGGATCGAGCTGGCCTACCTGTGCACCTGCTGGCGGATGATCGGCAGACCCACGCTCACCTTCCCCATCACTCACACCATGCTCGGTAATGCTGGGAATTTGATCAGGCTGATTCCTGCCACGGTGGTGGTTTGGGCCATTTTCCAAATATTTAAAATGGCTCCTTTGGACAGAGTTAAGGACGGAAGGGGGTTCTTAGCAGTTTGGTTTCTTATCTTGGGAATCTTCTTTGCCAGAAGCATTTTAATTAGATTGTGTTGGTGAACGTATTTCAGTGTATACCAGGGGAAAAAAAGTATTCCCAGACTGAGTAAACTAACTCATCTTTTTTTTTTTTTTTTTTTCCTTAGCAAATGATGGCTCAGACATTCATCCTGCAGTTCTTTCTACAATTAGAAAACTAGAGGATGGATATTTTGGAGGAGCTAGGTAATTTGTGATTTTTTTTTTAAATAAGAGTAGCACTGACCCTTCTTAAAGTCTTTCGCTGCCTGTCTCCCATTTTTCATATCAGTTGCTGAACAGAGAAGCATGGACTTTTAGAGTAAAAGGAGGTTAAGACTTATGTAATCCAGTCTCCTGTGTGAAACTTGACTTATCTCTAAAATAGCATTTGGTTGATGTCTTTTAAGCTTTTATAGGTACCAGCAGGCCTCGGGCATAGGGAATGAATATACCAAGTCTCTCTGAAGTGACATTCTTGGAGCGCGTGTGTGGAATGCTGTGTGTGTTTCTGTTAAAAGGCATGGAAGAAAATGCCTAGTGCTTGGGATCCAGCAGGTGCTCAATAAAGGCTCCTTGCATTGACTTGAGTGTGCTGTCACCCTAAGAATAATTCAAAGAACTTGACAAATTCCTCAGTGGCCCTCAGAGCAGAGCTCCTGAATGGGCCTGCATAGATCACTGTTCCCTCGCTCTCAGTGGAACACGTTCCCTTCCTGTTTACAGGCCCAAAGTAGGACAGATGTGCCCAGGTATTATGCTTGAGCATCTTGAGCGATGGGGGCTTGCCCTCCAGGAAACCCCCTTCCATGTGTGTAGTGTCTGACTGTCACAAGGCAGAGGATTGCTCTACGCACCTATGCCCTCATCTCCCCGAATCCCCTGGGATTTGCCAGAAGGGCCCCAAGAGAACCTCACTGTGTAGCCTGGCCCCAGTGTGGCCTTTCTGGGGCTCAGGGAAGCTTCCGTTTGGTCCCTGATGGAATGCCCGTTGCCAAAAGTGTTTGGGAGTTGAAGTTGCCTTTTCTTCTCACAGCCTCCCACCCCAGGGACCCTGCTACCAAAGAAAAGTCACTGTCATTTTTAAAAATTGAAGTACAATACAGATAATATAACCTACCATCCTAACCACCATCCTAACCATTTCTAAGCGTACGGTTCAGTAGTGTTAAGTACATTCACATTGTTATGCACCCAGTCCCCAGAACTCTTCTCATCTCGCAAAAGTAAAACTCTATGCATTTAATAACTCCCCATTTCCCCGTCTCCCCAGCCCCCGGCAACCACCGTCCTTTCTGTGTCTATGAGTGTGACTACGACAGATAGCTCATATAATTGGAATCATGCAATATTAATCAATTTATGACTAGCTCATTTTACCTAGCATAATGTCCTCAAGGTTAATGGCTGTATTTCTCACTCTGGCCTCAGTGATTTGCTGTGCCCGCTGAGGTCACTGCCTCCACCCACAGAATGTGCTGTGGGTTTTGCTGTACATTTGAAGTGACCCTCGATCCAAGCTTTTCCTGGCCTTTCTCTCGGGAACATCAGCCAGATTGTCCCCAACGGTTTGCCGTGTACACTTCCAGGGCTAGTGCCACTACTGCAATCTGCATCCACTTTTGTACATTTTCCCTCCAGTTTGGATAAGTTACCACCTGGCATGTGGCATTGTAATGGAGAGAAAATACCACAGGCCTGTAATTAACCATTTTGCAACATAAATTCTTTCATTGAAATTTAATCATTGTAAAAAGGATATTGTCTGCAGTTAATTGAGTATTCGCAGTGTGTTCTATGTGCTGTCTCATGTAGTCTTCACTTTATGACATGGGCTGTATTCCCATTTGATGGACAAGGAACTGCAGACTCAGAGAGCCAGGGGCACAGAGGAACAGGTGCAGAAGCTCTGTGTGGACTGCCAGACCCAGCCTCTCACCCGCGGGCTGAGCTGGAGGAGGGTTCCCAGGCAGGGGCGAGCATGGCAGGCGCCACGGAAGAGACAGGAATGCCTAGACTCCTTCTCCAACACAATTCTTGATCATTAAAACCTTTATAATTCATAAATTATATTATAAAATTAATATAGTTATAATTAATTCTAACATACGTTATATAATTATAACTACATTAATATAATAAATTATGTTATAAAGATTATATTGCAAAGATAATTCTGTTTCTGTTAATTAAGGTTGAATCCCATTTTTACTTTTCCTCCAGTTAAAAGATTTTTAAAAAGCTGAACTCGCCCTGCACGCTGGATTCTACACCCTGAATCCACGTTGGGTAGCTCACTGTTCATCAAAGGCCTCTTTGAGCCAGCGCCTCTCTGCCTCGGAGCTCTCTTTAGCCTAATAAACCTGACTCCCTTCACCTTCATCACAGAAAAACTTTCCATTGCCTTTACCCACTCTAGCCCACCTAGTCCTCTTCCCCAGCCCCAGGGCTGGGGGAGTTTTTACTCAATTGTGGGAAGGCTTTCCTTTCCTTCAGACCATCTGTCTGCTGTAGCCCCTATGAATTCCTTTCCTTTGCCACCACCAGCTCCTTAACTGTATTTCTCAGCCTTTTAACCTAAGTCACAATCTGATGCCCGCAGCTCCCAGGGAGGGTTCCTGTTGTTTTCTGCTTCCTATCTAACATTTTCAGAATGTTTCTTTTTTTTTTTTTTTTTTTTTGAGACAGAGTCTCACTCTGTTGCCCAGGCTAGAGTGAGTGCCGTGGCGTCAGCCTAGTTCACAGCAACCTCAAACTCCTGAGCTCAAGGGATCCTCCTGTCTCAGCCTCCCGAGTAGTTGGGACTACAGGCATGCACCACCATGCCCGGCTAATTTTTTTGATATATATTTTTAGCTGTCCATATAATTTCTTTCTATTTTTAGTAGAGATGGGATCTCGCTCTTGCTCAGGCTGGTCTCGAACTCCTGAGCTCAAACGATCCGCCCACCTCGGCCTCCCAGAGTGCTAGGATTACAGGGGTGAGCCACCGCGCCCGGCCCAGAATGTTTCTTTCTGTGGAAATCCTCCCAGCATCTGGGGGTGGACCTGCAGAACCGGGACGCTGCCACCAGCTTCCGGTTTTTAGTGGCACGGTGCTCAGCTTAATGTCATAGGGCCAGGTGGGGCATCTGGTCCAGGCTGGAGATAGCCTGCCCATTGAATTTCTTCTAGAGAACTTGCCTCTTCCATCCTAACACCCCTGTCCTGTGTGACTGCACTTTGCGCTAGAGACTCATCATAACAGCGAGAGCGTGCCCAGAGAACTGCTGCTTCTCGTCCAATCGTTTTAGGACAAAAAACAAAGAACGAAAAAACATGGATTGGTTCTGATTAAAAGTGGTTTGCTCAACATATTTTATAAAACTTTTGGTTGTTTCAGTAAAATAGATTTGTATTTGTGTTGGGTTTGGGAGTACGAAATCAGCATGATTTATATGGCTTTTAATATGCTGTGTGCTTTCACTTCATACTTGCTATTGAATTTTTGTTTAATTCTTGGCTGACTACTTCTATGGAGCAATCTGCAGAGTAATATATTTATTGATTCTGGCAGACGCACCACCTGGTTGTTAAAAAATCTGTCAGTGATTCATAGAGGAAGTTTGTCCACACTCTACCTGTATCCCCAACATATTGTCTCCTTGGCAGAGTGAAATTAGGGAACCTTTCGGAATTTCTCACCACATCATTCTACACATATCTGACCTTCTTGGATCCAGACTGTGATGAGAAGTTGTTTGATGACGCCGGTGAAGAGAACGTCAGTCCTGACACCGATTCAGATCCAGGAGGATATTTGGAAGACATCAGTGATCAAGGTATGGGTTGGAATGATTTTGTAGGTGGTTCACTGAATTTATTTAAACCTTGGCATTGTGAGAAAATTGCCCTAAGACCTAAGCACAGACAATGATGGATAATTAAACTAAAAGCAAACAGAAAAAGGAGAGGTTTCTGAAACTTACACATCTTAAAATGACTAAAATGCCAGTTTAAAAACCTAAACTGCAAATGATGCCCTTGACAGTGGGGCTTTTTTAAACCTAGAAGAGTCTCAGGAACAGGGACTTTTCACAAAATACATTTTGAAGACAGAAACACACTGCTTGAATTTTCAAAGGAGTGGCAGAGCGATCTAGCTTTGGTTGGGTATGAATGATGAAACCCTAGGTATGTGACATTTCTCAGTCCGAACAAGGTTTGGAAGTGAAATGACCTGTTTTTTACTTTTGGATAGTAGTTGGGGTTAGGGCGGGCAGTTCCTTAAAGCTTAGCTCACTCGTGACAAATTAACACAAAAATACTAGACCTTGTCTTATATATTATTCAGTTCATCTTGGGATGATGAGACGTGGACACTATCTTGACTTGAATTTTCTTTTCCTGGGATGAAGTTTTTGTAAACAGTAAATTAACACACACATAACATTATCTCTATAAATCTCTTTACTCTTTGGGGGTAGGTGGGGGTGTAAATGTAGATATCTAGATGTTGTCTTCCACTAAGTCTATGCAGTGACATCTGCTACACACAGTCACTATTATGCAGTTCAGATATTTCTGCAGCTTGTTTTCATTGGCTCTTTTGCTTGCTTGTCCAATTACAGAAAGCCAGGATGAACTTGACCAGTATATCAACCACCTTCTGCAAAGCACATCCCTGAGTTGCTATCTGCCCCCTCTTTGTAAGAAGACAGAAGACAGCCTTATCTTCAGTGCTGTACACTCTACTCAAGACATACTTTCTGTGATGGCAAAAGCAAAGGATTTGGACGTTCCATGTACGTTATTAAGTCTTTTCTGCCTATTAAAATACCTTCTTTTATCAAGGTAATGCCTGGACATAATTAAAAGCCAAAGAATCCTAGAAGACAACAAAATGAGGCCCCCCCCCCCTTTCTCTTTAAAGGCAGCCACTTTCAACTCTTTTAGCTATTTCTTCTGGCATTTATATATCTATATTTTCTAAAATAATGTATGTATACTGCTGTCTTTGGTTGTGTCAACTTGATTCAGTACCTTTTGACTCACTGTTAAATATTTTGTGGGTTAGCATTTGGCTGTCTTAAATCACCATTCCTCTGCTTAATCTCCCCTAACCCACCAAGGGAGTTGTATTAAAGTTTAGTTAAATCAATATTCATTCTTGGTATTATTATATGTATGCCAATATTATTTCCAACTCAGCATTATAGTATGCTGTGATTATATTACCATATTTACTCTTTGTTTTTCCTAAAGTTGCCCTGGCTTTTCATGTGCTTTGCTTCCTTTCTGCATCTTCCAATGGCCTCGCAATACAAATTTCCACAAGATCAATCATATCAGTGAATCTCTCGATTCCACTACTTTTCTTAAAGTCCACGAGTCTCCTTCTATCTGGGCCAGTTGTGCTCTAGGCCTATCACATACTTAGTATCCTGGGAATTTCTTTGGTTCATCGTTAGTCGGATTTCCTGTTTCTTGAATCTGGTGTCTTCCCCTTTCTTGATATTATTTCTTTGTTTGGGTAGAGCACATTCTAGAATAGTTTTAATAGGTTAAAAAAAAAAATGGTGTGATGGAAAAGAGGGCATGGTGGTGACAGCCTTCAACTTGCATATTTCTGAAGTTGTCTGCCCCTCTGCCTTGGGTGCCCTCCATGTCTGGGATGCACTTTTTACCCTGAGATCTTCCTTCACCGTCACTCTGGATGGTGTCTTGACTTGTCTCCTGTGTTGGCTCTCCTGTTTTCTGTATCTCAACTCTTCCTCTTTCTTGTTTCATTCTCTTATTTTAGTGGCAGACATCCAGTAGTTTCTTGAGATATAGTGCATGGTGGGTAAAAATTGTTAAAACCTTACAAGTCTGAAAATATCTACAAATATTCTATACTCATTTGAGAGTTTAGCTGAGTATAGAATTCTAGACTGAAAATACATTTTTCTTCCAATTTTCAAAATCATGACTTCATTGTCGTCTTGTCATCAGTGTTACTGTTGAGAAATTAAAGCCATTCTGATTTTTGATCCTCCAAAAATAAACTCTTTTTCTCTTTGAAAGTGTTTAGGATCTTCTCCGCTCTCAGGTTCTGATATTTCCATGATGTGCCTTGATCTTAGCATGTTTTCATTCATTGTGTTAGGTAATCAATCAGTGGGTCTATCCAATCTGGAAATTTATGTTTTTCAGTCCTATAACGTTTTCCTGAAAAACTTTTTGATTCATTTCCTTCCTTACATCTTCTCTGTTCTCTCTTTCTGGTATTTCTATGATTCCAAAGTTGACTTCCTGGAGAAGTCTCTGTCATTTCTCTTCTGTTTTCCATTTCTCTATCTGTTCTGAGGGCAATTGCCTCAACTTTTTGTTCCACTCTCTTAATTTTTTTTCACTTTTGCTATCATGTTTTAAATCTTTGTTCCCCGAATTGCATCTGTTCTTATTTCATGCATGCAATGTAATTTATTATTCTAAGAATATTAATGACAGAGGTTTTTGTTTGTGTTTGTTTATATTTACATTTTCTTCTCTCTGAATTGTTTCCATTTCTCCCAAGTCACTTTTTCCTGTTTAAGTTTTTATCTTCCCCTTGAGAGTCCTCCCTCCATTGCCTGGTGCTCCTTGGTTATCTGATCATGCAGGAGCATCTCCAAGCCTATGTGGGGGGAGGGCTTATTGACTTATTGGGCCTGTATGGGTATAGGCTGGTCAGATTTCCTAGAGATACTCCACAATCTCCTACTTGAAGGGCAAGGGTCTGGTTGCCTAGAGCCATATAGTTACTTAATTCCCCTAAGGAATGTATCCAGGCCTTCAGATGTGCTGGTCAGTGCTCCCCTCCCCACTAAGACCCTCCCCCTTTTACCCTCTTCAAAGAGACACTCTGTCTTCTGTGAGAGTGAGCAAGGCAGTCACCAAGCTGTGTGCAGTTGAGGAGGGTATCTAGAGGCTCACTGCTTCTCAAACAGCTTCTCCCCACTCTTCCTTATTTTGGACACCTGCTTTGGACCCCCAGGTACAGCAAGTTCCTGAGACTTCTGAGGATTCTCTGATGTAAATCTGACTGGTTCTTGGATTTCTCCACTGTAGACTCGGGCTTTGGTTGCCTTGTGTCTGCTAAATCAGTTATCTTTCATCCATCAACTTTCCCATTTTCAAAATTTTGTTACTATTATCTTCTCTCCTGCTTTTCCCTATTCTTGAGGACTTGTCTTTTTCTATAATATACATAGTCATACAACACGTAACATTTCAGTCAATGACAGACCACATAGATAATGGTGGTCCCCTACGATTGTAATGCAGCTGAAAAGTTCTTATCATCTAGTGACATCATAGCTGCCATGACATTGTAGCACAACGCATTCATTACGTGTTTGTGGTGATGCAGGTGTAAAAAGGTATAAACAAATGTACTGCACTGCCAGTTATATAAAAGTCCAGCATGTACAATTATGCACAGTGCATAATAGTTGATAATGGTAATAAATTACTATATTGCTGGTTTATGGATTTACTATACTATACTTTCTATCATTATTTTACAGTATCGTCCTTCTACTTATTAAAAAAAAGTTAACTGTAAAACAGCCTCAGGCAGGTCCTTCAGTAGTCCGAAGAAACATTATTATCATAGGAGATGACAGCTCTGTGTGTGTTATTGCCCCAAAGACCTTCCAGTGGGACAAGATGTGGAGCTGGAAGACAGTGATATTGATAATCCTGACCCTGTGTAGACCTAGGTTAATGTGTGTGTTTGTGCCTTTATTTCTAACAAAAAGTTTAGAAAGTAAAAAATAAAAATTTTTAAAAATAGAAAAAAGCTTATAAGATAAGGATATAAAAAAGAAAATATTTTTGTACAGCTGTACAATGTGTTTGTGTTTTAAGCTATGTTATTACAAAAGAGTCAAAAAGCTTAAAAAATTTTAAAGTAAAAAAGTTATAGCAAGCTAAGGTTAATTTATTATTGAAGAATGAAAAATACTAAATTTTTTTGGATACATTTAATGTAGCCTAAGTGTCCAGTGTTTACAAAGCCTACAGCAGTGCACAGTAACGTCCTAGGCCTTCACGTTCACTCACCACTCACTCACTCACACACCCAGAGCAACTTCCAGTCCTGCAAACCCCATTCGTGGTAAGTGCCCTACACAGGTGTACTGTTTTTTAATCTTTTATACTGTATTTTTACAGTACCTTTTCTATGTTTAAGTATGTTTAGATACACAAATACTCACCATTGTGTTACAGTTGCCTACAGTATTCAGTACGGTAACACACTGTACAAGTTTGTAGCCTAGAAGCAATAGACTATACCGTCTAGCCTAGGTGTGTGGCAGGCTGTACCATCTAGGTTTGGTAAGTACACTCCATGATCACACAACGCTGAAATTGCCTAACAGCGCGTTTCTCAGAACAAATCCTGTCATTAAGTGACACATGACTGTATATATTTTCTGCAGTGTTAGTGGGGGATTGGGGAGAAAGTAAAAATTACAGTGTGTATTCAATTCACTAGTATAACCTGGAGGTTTATAAATACCTTTTAAATATGCATCATCTTTACCTTGAAAGCTTCCTATTCTCCTGAGATGATGTGATATAACCTGGAAGACAGAGATGGCTTAATGAATAAATATTGCTGATGATAATATCCAAAGGCAGTTAAAAAAACAAGCCCTAACTCCTGGCAGGGCTGTCCAGTACTGGACAGGAAGCCCAGTGACCTTAGACAAATGGTCTACCCTCTCCAGCTCTCAGTGTCCTCATCTGAAAGAAAATAGGGGTCAGGCTCAGTCACTTCTAAGGTTCTGTAAGTCCTAAGATGCTTTGTAATTTTCCCTGAATTCCAGGAGGGAAAAGTAAAATTGAGCTCTCAAAGCATGATCCATTCATTCCCTGCTCATTTCTTGTTCCCCCATTTAGCACATGATGTGGCTATATGATGAGTTCTTGCTGAAATTAAAGAAGTTACAATTCCTTCAGCTGGTTTGTGTTAAATAAGGAGTAGCCATGTACTTCTCAAAAGGACTGTTGTATTGCTTCTCCTCCTCAGACAGCTCTTTGTTCTTTTGTTCTGCAGTTGTTCCCATGACTTTGCCAAATAATGTTCTAAGTGTCCACCGTAAATCACTGAATCTTGTTGACTGTCCTGAGCCACTCCTGAAAAAGGTAAAGTATTTGGAATAGCTTTTTTTTTTTTTTTTTTTTAAGTGTAATGTTCTACAATTCTGGGTTGGTCCCAAGAACTCTTTTGAGTGGTGGAACTCAAAAGAAAGAGAATATTCCTTGATATCCAGGACCTTTAGGTTTGGAAGCTTTGGGTTGTGATGTGGACCCACCTAGTTGTCTGGGATCTGATTTGCATCAGTGTGTACACTGAATTTGATGCAAACCTTTATACTCTGCCTGTAGGAGAAGGCTACTGCCTTTCTGCCCACTCACCAGAATCTATGTAGCACCAGAGGAAATAAACCAGCTCACCACCCAGCCCTGTCCTATCTGCCAGCCAGCCAAGGTGGGACTACTTGCAGAACAGGGTGCAGGACTCCTTGTTCCTAACGTCTTAATGTAATTTTAAAAACCCGTAAAAGATTCCTCAGGAAAATAGAATCTCACGGTGTTCCTCATTGATTTCCATAATCTGTTACTTTATCCAGAAGTCTTCCCTGATTTTATCCCACATGAATAGAAAGACTCAGTGCCTGGTGGAGACTATTTTAACCTAACTTCAATTTTAGCTTGTTTAAAACATACTTTTTGTGTTCGCTTTGCTTTCAAAAAATATTTTAGTAAAATCTAACATAGATACAGAAAGGTACATAAAGTGTAGAGCTCAATGAATTGTCACTGAGCCAATATACCCAGTAAATGGCCACCCTCTGTGCCCCCTCCCCAGCTTTTCCTCCCCCTCCAATCCAAAGATAACTCTGCCATGATTCCTAACACCAGGGGTTAGTTTTGCCTGTTTTTGAACCTTGCGTAAATAAAACTCGCACGTATTTTAGCCTGTTTAGTCAGTTTCTTGCAAATGTTGACCAGCACAGTGATTCACTGATCAAAAATAGTCAGAGCCTATAAATAAAAAGGGACAAAAGAGTCACTGAGAAACGGGAACACAGCACAGCAACAGAGTTCTAAGACCAGGTTGATGTCTCACTTCTTGATCTTCTGAAAGTTCCCAAGCTCAGTCGCTCTCCCCGGCTCTCGGCTTCTGTATGGCCCACCTCCCGAAGATGACATCCAGTGGCCCAGAGATGACCAGGGTGAAGTGGACTGTGAGAAGCTGGTTGAGCAGCTGAAAGATTGTTCGAACCTGCAGGACCAAGCAGACATTCTGTACATTCTTTACATCATAAAGTAAGTATCTTCGTCCATTTGGGCAGCTATAACAAAATACTGTAAACTGGGTGCCTTATGCACTACAGAAATTCATTTCTCACAGTTCTGGAAGCTGGGAAGTTCATGATCAAGGCAAAATCAGTGTCTGGTGAGGGCGGGACCCACTTTCTCATAGATGGTGCCTTCTCGACGTGTCCTTACGTGGTGGAAGAGGCGAGGAAACTGTGCAGTCCCTTTTGTAAGGTCACTACTCTCATTCAGGGGGGCTCCACCCCATGACCTAATCATCTCCAAAAGGCCCTACCTCCTACTATCATCACCTTGGGGGTTTAGGATTTCAGCATATGAACTAGGGGGAAACATTTAGACCATAGCAGTGAGTTTATGGTCTTCGCCAGGTTGAGTTTTCTCAGTGTTCTTCATCCTTTTTCCTAGTCCTCTTGGTCTTCTGGCTAGCCTGGGTCGTGATTACATTCCCCCACATTACCCAGGTTCACCATGGTGAGACTTCCAGCCCCTTCTCTGGCTACTGACGCTGGTCTCCCAGGACTAGAAGACCGGGTGAGGCCAGGATCCCACAATGTCCTGATGTTAGGCTTCTGTTTCAAAAGACACAGGGATGCTTCGGTAGGACATAACCCTGTCAGTGACACGGAGGCACTGGACATGCTCGAGCACTCAGCAGAATGTGCAGTGATTCATTCTTCTCCCAGCCTTTAAACATTCCGGGCCATATTTCTGGATTTTTCTACCTCTTGACAGGGGTCCCAGCTGGGACACAAATCTCTCTGGACAGCATGGGGTCACCGTTCACAACCTTCTCAGCGAGCTCTACGGGAAGGCCGGCTTGAACCAGGAGTGGGGCTTGATTCGATACATTTCGGGACTGCTCAGGAAGAAAGTGGAAGTCCTGGGCGAGGTCAGAGAGACTGTGCCGTTGCCCTTTGTCCTCTCTAGCCCCTTGCTCTCTTCCTCTTCCACTTCCAATCTTCCAGTTACAAAGGCTCGAGGCAAGCACTATTTGTAAAGGAGACCTGTTCTTTAATCCAGAGATGGAGCAGGCCCTCCCCTCCCAGCCACCTGCTGCTCTGCGAAAGTGAGCAGAGGCAGGGAAATTCAAGTGGATTAGTTTTGTTCTTTCTTAGCTACAGAAAAAGCCTTGCCAAGAAACCGAATGAAAATGCTCTGTGGCCTGGCATCCTCTTAAACAGAGTTCTCTTTTTTCTGCACGTCCACAGTATGATGATCATTAATATTTATAACTCTGAGGCCCTGCAAAATCCAGAACCACTTTCTAAGACATTCGAGTTCAGTGTTACAGTGGTTAAGGTGAGATGGTCTTTATTATATGTGAATAATGGAGAAAGTGGTAATTTAGGACTATAATATGGCCATTAACTCTTACCATCGGTATCTTAGGACTCATTCCCGCCTTGTTGAATATCAGGGAGTCCATTGTGTTTGCTACAGTGGATGGGCATTAAATGCCTGCTAATGGGCCCTGCAGAGCCAGGCCTGGGCCACACATTGGAGACACCGAAACCATGGGGACTTAGTCCAGAGTCTAAGTATGAATTTTTCAAATAAAGAGCAACGTGAATCATAAAGTTTGTAAGGATAAATTTATGATCTTACTGGCAGTGCCCCTCCCAGTCATCTTTGCCAGTCTCTCTTGCACTCACCCTTGTCCTAAATGTGTAGGCGTGCACGGACCTGCTGTCACACCAGAAGCAGCTCACGGTGGGCCTGCCACCCGAGCCCCGGGAGAGGACCATTTCTGCGTAAGTCCTTGGCCCCGGGGCCCTCAGGTTTGTGGGGGGAGCCATGGGGAAAACATCGGTGCTCTCCACCGTTCGTTCAGGAGGAGGGGCTTTGTACAGACACTCTGTCACATGGGCGCTTCTAGCACAGAAAATAGGGATCTTCCATGGAGGGCAAGGAGGCACTGCCACAGCACCTCACCTTGTTCGTGACCTGATGCTCCTTCCTAGACCCCTTCCCCCGGAGGAGCTCACACAACTCATCTACGAGGCGAGCGGGCAGGACATCAGCATCGCCGTCCTCACGCAGGTCAGCAGCTGGCATGGGGCACACTGGCCACGGCCTTCCCTGGAGGGGCAGGGGGCCTCTCGGCCACCCCTGGGTCTCTGAAACCACGTCTCCGTGTGTCTGCGTCAGGAGATTGTGGTTTACCTGGCCATGTACGTCAGGGCCCAGCCCAGCCTCTTCGTGGAGATGCTCAGACTACGGATTGGACTGATCATTCAGGTGATGGCCACTGAGCTGGCGCGGAGCCTCAACTGCTCAGGTGAGACATGGCGGCTCCCGACCACGGGGAAGCCCTGCTCAGGTGTTCTCCAACTGGCCTCCCGCTCCTGTGGGCGAGCTCAGGCTTCCCCCGGTTCTCTCATTTGGATGTAAGTCCCATCAAGCCTTGCAGCACAGGGTGCCGAAGTTCCGGAGTCAGGGAGGATGAAGCACCAGTGACGTTTGCCATCGACCCTCCTAAGCAATGCAGCATCTTCCGCTCTGCACCTGACATTGAAGCCCCTTACTGGGTGTCTTCGCTGTGAGCCTGATCCCCCCATTAGTAACACCTTCACTGGGAGAAATTCTACCAGTTTAAATATAAAAACCAATTGCATGATGCAGCCCAACACTGGGGATCAGTACAATGTGAAAAACTCTGTGGCTAAGAATTAAGCAATTACATGATTTAAACAGCAGCATTTCAGATCACTACGGATCACTGCATTTTAGCCCTGAAGCAATAGTGAGGGCCTCCTGGGCGGGGGGCCCTGCCACAGCATCCTTGGTTACCCCCTCAACACCCAGGTCCACCTGACCCTACCTTCACCCTCCACCAGCCCTGTGTCTGGGACACTTACAAGATATTTGTTTTTAGGGGAAGAAGCTTCCGAAAGTTTAATGAACCTCAGCCCTTTTGATATGAAAAATCTCCTGCACCATATTCTAAGTGGCAAAGAGTTTGGCGTTGAGAGAAGCGGTAAGTAAATGCTCCTGTTACCTCTCCGGGGAGCTGCCTCCTTTCTACTCACGTCAGCATCAGCACTAGAGATTCGGGACCCAACGAATGTAGGAAGGTGAGGCTCCTACCTTAAGGAGATGGCCGGAGTGCCAGGCTCAGGCTTCCTGCTTGCTTGCACGGCTTTGGGACGTGCTTGCGGGTTTGCTGGGAGAGCTTTCCTGCCACAGGGTAGACTGGCACGTGAGTGTGATGTGCCGCCTCCCATGGCCGTAAGTGCCAGGTGCCATCATAGGTGCACAAGTGTTAGAAGTCAGGGGGAGACCCCAAGTGTCAGGACGAAAGGGCTGTCCTTTCAAATCAGCTGAGTGTCCTGGCCTTGGTTTGGGTAAAAGTATTTCTCAACTAGGACTCACGCCACCCTCCACGGGGCAGGGAGAAGACCCCACCCTGTGACACCTCACAGCACGTTCGAGCTGGGTTAGTTTGCATCATCCTGTCTCGCTCACTCCGTTTTTATCTGTGCCAGAATCCTGCTCGCAGTGCTACGAAATATAATCGCCCCCATCCTGGTGTGCTTCTTGTTCTCAAATGCTCCCTAATTATAATTGAAGCAATTATCATTTCTCCTCCTCACAAAGAAGCCAAATGATTTGCAGACACATTGGTGAATTTATTTCATCAAGCCAAAGAAGTGCACTGTGGGCTATCATTCCTTTTATTTAATGAAAAGGACCTTAGGTACTTGGTATTTTTCCCGAGTGTGTGCCAGCCACAGAGACCGCACCGTGCAACAGACGTGCATTGGTGGCTTTTCTCCCCTCCTGAAGGAGGAGTGCTCAAGATCCCATTCCAAAAGGAATTGCTAGTTCTTTTCAGTGCACAATTCTTGAAATGTAAATGTACAAGATAAATATTTAATATGTTCTGCTCATCATTGTAGTAGTCATGGTTTGATGCAGATAATTACTAAATATTTGTCATTAGATGTAAAGCTAGAGATTTTGTGAACCTAGGAACCAAGTAATGTCATTTGAAAGCCATAAATATGTCTAATTGCAAATAAGGACAGAAGACAAGCTGTCTTTTTAAAATATAACATCATTTGTTAATTGTCCTTTGTAATTGTCCAATTTCTATAAATTGGGAAGCTCAAATAGGCTTAGAATTTTGATTAAATCTTAAGATGTCTTAGATGAAGATTTGCAGCGAATACTCTATCCAGGCCTGCCTGTGGCTTCCCAGACCCCATTTGGCTTCTGCTTTCCACCTCCCTGGTGTCCCTCCTCCCTGTCTGGCTGGTCATTGTGGCTCCTTTGTGGGTTTCTCCCTCTCCGCTGTCCTTTAAATGTTAGTGTCCCCAGGTTCCTTATTTGTCACTACTGCCCTGGACAGTGCCGTCCACTCCCGTGGCTTCAGTGGGGTTGGATGGGAGGGTGGGACATGCAGGGGATGCTGCCTGAGGAAGTGGCCTTTGGGCTGGGCCTGCTTTGCCAGCACAGGCACATGCCCCATGCAGCGTGGCTGGCTGGGAGCAGAGGGGCGGATAGGGCTCCAGTAGGTAGGGCTTTGGGTGGCGCTGGGAGGATTGTTTGGGCTTTATCCTGAAAACAGCGAGGCCTGGGAGCTTCTGAACGGGCAGTGACATGATCACACTTGCCTTTTAGAATGAACTCTGTGACCGCAACACAGAGGCAGGGCTCGTGGCAGGGCCAGGGCCAGATGTGAGTCCCAAGGCTGGTGCAGTAGGTTGGAAGTGAGGGAAAAACCTCCCCGCCCTGCCCCTCAGGCCTCCACCTCCAGGCCCTGGCCACCTGGCTGTCCCAGCACTTCCCTTTCCTGCCCGAGGCCCTTCATCAGGCTCAGTCTGCTCTGCCACCTCCATTTCTTCTGGCGCCTCTCACCTCGGGCCAGGGGGTGGGCCCTCCTCTGTGCACCTCTGCAGCACCGACTTCTGCCCCTGAGCTCTGTCAGCCCTGGGCACTGTCAGCCCTGGGCACAGCGCATTCCCGCCTGCATCAGGGCCCGGCGGGGGCTGGGGGGGCTCTGCATCATCCAGCCCATGGCCCTGGCTGCCTGAGGTACAAGCCCCCCAGGAGCCCTCAGCAGTTTTGTCATTTCCCTGGGGCATTCCAAGGGTCACAAGGGAGTGGGGACAGAGCCCGGCAAGGTCAGTTCCAGTCCTACACATTAGTCATGACGAACCCTGTAGAAAAATGCAAATTGGATTGGGTGTATCATTGACCACTCGTCACTCATGAAATCAAATGCCATCATTAAACATGATGTGATAGAATATTTAATGCTATGGAAAGACATTCATGATATATTAAGTGCAAAAATGCGGGTCACAGAACCATGTGTATGTCCATATCATATATGTATCTACCGTGTATGTTTATATATCTATACGTATGTATGTGAGGATTCTGATTTGTGAGTTAAAAACAACTGGAAAAAAAACTGGAAGGATAACAACTAAAATGTCAATCGACATTAGTTCTGGCTTCCTTAAGTAGGTGGTTTCAGTTTTCTACAAGGAAGGTGTGCTTTTGGATAAGGAAAAATTATTTTAAAAAAACATATCCAACTAAGTAAAGGGCTTTCTGGCCACTGTTTTGCGCGTGCTGCGAAAGCCCCCCCACTCTTCCATCCAGCCCTGTACAAGCACGTGCTGCTGGCCGGGCAGCGAGGGCCCTCGCCAGCAAGAGGGGGACACGGGCACAGATCCAGATAAGCACATGGCCCGATTTCCTCCCTCGGGGTAGGTGCTGGGTAGTTCCTAAGAACCACGTGTGTGTGTGTGTGTTTCCCTCCCCAGTGCGCCCTATCCACTCCTCCACGTCCAGCCTTGCCATTTCCATCCACGAGGTGGGACACACTGGAGTCACCAAAACTGAGAGGAGTGGCATTAGCAGACTGAGGAGCGAAATGAAACAGGTAAGAAGAACACTTCGGTGGCAGCGAGGGGAGAGCAGTGGTTTCCCTGCCTGGGCTCACCCCAGAAAGCGATAGAAACCCAGGGCCTGAGGCTGCAGCCTGCTCTTTGTAGAGGATGGGAGGTCCCTTCTGTCCCGGGATTTGAACACACCCCATCCCCAGATAGATATCCCAGAGCCACTCACGTGCACCCATACCTACTCAACCTTAACGTGGTGTTCATGTGAACATTCTGGAAAACACCATTGTCCATGTTTGCCTCTGGTCCCAAGAACTACTCTTTTGAGTAGGCCACAGCCATTGAAAAAAGTAGAGTCAGGCAAAAAGTAACTGATCATCTCTGCATCAAATGCACCCTTCAAATGAAAGAATGAGAGGGCCCTGGAAATAGACTGGCATGCCCGTGACGCCTGTAGTCTCCACCAAACACAGGTGTCTCTTTTCTTTGTTTACCTTTATGTAATTTACAGTAAAATTATTTTGAACTGACCCCACAGGCCTGCAACTCAACATCTTTTCAGTCCTAATGTGCCAGGTACTGTGCTAGGCCTTGACCGTGATCCACGGTGGGAAATAGTTTCCTTCTGACCGTGACCTGCAGTGAGAAATGCACTCGGCTTTTCTTCTCAGTTTCAAATGCTGATCAGGACCCACCAGATCAAACTGGTGATGCACTAATGGGTCACCCCTTACAGTTTGACCAACATGACCCCGGCTTATCAGAGGGTGATAGAAGTAGCTAGGTGTTCTTGACTCAAAGCTGGTTTTTATTTCCTAATGTATTCTTACTTTCAGATGACTAGGCGATTTAGTGCTGATGACCAGGTGACACATTTTTGCCTTGTTTTGTCTTTCCTGTGTGCATTTCATGTTCTTTCTGGCTTGAATGTGGAAAGCAAGGCAGTGACGATGCAGAGTGTGAGGGCGTGGAGAACGGCTCTGCCCCAAAATCCAGCTCGGGCGGACGTGGCTCCGCAGGCTACAGGCGGCCCCCCAGGGACAGGCAGAGAGCAGGGCTCAAAGACAGGCGAGAAATGACCTTGCTCCATGCCTTTAAAAAAATCCATTTATCAAACTCTTGGGCTTTGTAGGCTACTTTGTGAAAGAGATGGTCCAGGCTGTGCCTCAGTGGGAGTTTATGTTCAAAAAGAGGGAACTAAAGGGGAAATAAATAGGGGGAAATGTGGTCCCACATTATATCAACAGAAAGAATACTGCTATTCGTGTCCTCATCTCCTGGGGGGATTTAACCCTGGAAGGAAAAAATGTAAGGATGCTGTTCTTTTATATCACCCTGGTGACATACTTCCTCCTCCCCGCTCCAGAAAACATTTCTAACGCTCTGATGTCTCTATTCCCCAGAGGCCTAGATAGAAGACCTATTAATGACACAAAGGCAGGTTCCACATGTTGTCCAAGGGCAAAACATACTTGATCTCTCCTTCCAATTTATGCTGTGCCCAAGTAAGGAACTGACTTTCCAAACAGCTTCCTTTGCCAGCCACTCGGTGGCACCGTCCCTCTGGTTCCGCATCCCGATGGCCTGGCAGTGGGCAAATATGAGTGGTTCCTTCTGCCTCCATTTCACACTGTCCTTGCATGTTATTGGGGACAAAATGATCACCTTTCTACTTTGATGCGTTTGGATTCAACTAGCCAGTACAAGTTTTGTATTTAGCTACCTATGTCAAGGAAATATTCTCTGTTTAAAATTTGATAGATGTCCTGGCATTTTAAATTTCAATTCACTTTTGCAAGAGCACCATGTATGTACACAGACTGCTGCACTCATGCAAGCTAAGGGTACAGTCTAGATTTTTAGATGAGGAAATACTTGTTTGGCCAAAGGTTGTCAGCCTGATGATATGTCATTTCACAAACACCTATTAAATATCTGTGAGGTACAGATGTTAGTGTCACTTACAGGTATTTTGTTGATCTCTGTAGATTTTCACAGCTCTTACCATAAAATATTAGCATTTCATGGCTGTGAGTTTGAAAAATAGTGTCATAACTCCATTAGGCACCCTCCACATACGACTCGAGCCGGGTAACATTTAGCAAGTTCTCGGTGGAGGAAAGCCCAGGCTGTGCTGCCAGGTGCCCGAGCTGGGTCGGCCTGTGTTCCCGAGTGAGAACTTCTCCACGCCCGCATTCTCCGCTCCTCCTTTCCGTGGGTGTTTTGGATGCTGCTCCATGTGCCTCCTCTCTGCTTGTGTCTCTTGGTGTCATTGCACATGACTGAGTCGACTCTTTTTGTTTTGTAGTTCTATTCTGTGAGCCAGGGCACGTCCAGCACTTCATATTCCTACAAGTCTGCGGTAAACCATGTGTCGATCCCGTCCCTCCCGCCTCCTCCTTGTTTGTCGTGTCTGAATCCTCTCGTGTCCTTCCTCGTGCTCCCACCCCATCCCCGGCGCCCGCAGACTCGCGCAGGGCTGACGTGTTTTCATGTGATGCCGACGGGCTCCTCCAGTGGGAATTCTGAGGGGAGGTCTAGAAAGAAGGCCGAGAAGTTCTTGAACTGAGCTTGGTTTGCTATCTTAGCTCTCAGTTCTCTGCTCGTGTGCCTCTGTGCGGTGCGGGTGAGGCACGCTCTCCTCACCAATTTCCACTGGCTTCTAGAACCTTCAGGGCATTGGTTCCATGCCCATGGCAGTGAACCCTTGCAGACTAGCGCTCTGCACTCATGATGCCCCAGCTGGGTGTGGAGCCCCAGATCCAGAGGAGGACTAAGAAGTGTGTTCATTGCAGAGGCGAGTCCCAATCTTCCTCCTGAAACTAGGAGGACAGAATCCGCTGAGTCGCTGATGAGTCTGGCTGTAATTACTTGTATTTGTGTCCAATCGATGCCTTATTTAAATGGCAATGAGCCCAATGGAATAACCCGACCTAACTGCCTTTTCAGACTAAGATCTATTGAAGTCCAAAGGGAGCAGAGAGAAGGATCCTGCCCCCTGCCCTGCCAGTGTGCTTACTATTTGCATTTTGTTTTTAACCCTTTAAATCTGACGTTACACATTGAGAAATGAGAGTGACAGGTAGTGCAGAAGAAAGAGATGTGTGAGGATGAAGCTTATCCCTTCTCCCACCTGGAGGCCAAGGGGCTAGAAGCCACCCACGGCAAGACAGCAGGCCGGGAGGGGATGCGCCCACTCACAGGCCTGGCCTCTGGGCACCACCCTGGTGTGGGCGCCCTGGCAGCGCTTCCTCGAGGCCAGAATCAGTCCTGCCTCAGGGGAGGAAGTGGGGAGGGGATGGCACCCTCTTCCCCCGCGTCAGGAAAGCATGTGTGCCCAGCTCACAGGCTGTCATTGCTCCAAATTAGGATAAAGCCCAGTGCCAAGGACAGGAAAGTAGAAAGTGGGATTGGAAAGGACGTGGGCGTGGGTAGACCATGGTCTCTGCGGTCCCCACCTGTAACCATGGACTCCCAGCCTTGTTTGCTTTGCCCGCAAATCCTTTCCCCCGTGTTACATGTTGTGTTCTCTGTGGCACCCACCATATGGGCAGGTGACTGTCACTTCCCTGTGCCACTGTAGCAGTAAAGCGGGCTCTTTGGCCCTGGGCTGCACTGCGGGTGCCTCTGAGAGGCTCACCTGCTCCAGGGCCTGGCGGCGCCCTCAAAGCTTTCCTGTTGCGAGGGGACGGGCTCCGCACACCAGGCCCAGTCCTCTTGGGGAGCAGCCCTGGCAGTGACAGCTGCCCTCATGAGCACTGGGCACAAGCCAGGCTTGCTCTCGGGGGTTTCTGCGCCTTCATTCAGTGAGTGCTCGCAGGCAGCTCTCTGAAGGAGGGCCGACCGTGTCCCCATCGTGCAGATGAGACCGGGCCCAGAGTTAGCGGCAGGAATGCACTGCCTGGGTTGGGCTCTGGACGCAGCTGGCGTTGCGTGGGGCTCAGCTCCGTAGCTGACCCCGGGCCCGGGCCCTCCCCTGTTCGACCTCCTCCCTGAGAGTGCCGGGTCCTTTGGATGCTGTACGGCCTCTTGGGGATGGGGGAGTATGTGGAGGGAGTTAAGTAACCAAACCAGAGCATGAAAAATAAATCCAGCGTCAGGAAGTAGACAAGGAGGAAGCAAGGAACCATGTGCCTCTCTGGGCAGGGGTATTCTGGTATTTCTGACTAGTTCCCTGGGCGTCCTTCATGCTGGCCAGCTTCCCCTGGGGCGCCACCCCTGAGGCTCCTGAAGGCCACATGCTGTCTTGCAGAGGTCCAGCACCCCATCCTCGCCCACTGGAACATCATCGACGGACTCGGGAGGACAACACATTGGCTGGGGGGAGCAGCAGGGCCAGTGGCTGCGCAGGAGAAGACTGGATGGGGCCATCAACAGGGTCCCCGTGGGATTCTACCAGAAGGTGTGGAAGATCCTTCAGAAGGTGAGCTTGGCCGCCTCAGGCATCGGTGCTGGGAGACACAGGCTCCCGGGGAAAGGAACTGTCCCCCTTACTGCCTTGGTGAGGTGCGGTGGCCCTTCCAGGCACCAGGTGGCATATGGCTGCAGAACAAGCAAACACACCTCCCCGACCTTGAGTAGCTCGCAACCTGGCACAGGGTTTCTCCACCTCGACACATTCGGGGCCAAGTCATTCTCAGTTATGGGACTGTCCCATGCCGTGGAGGATGGTGACCAACGTCCCTGGCCTCTCCCCACTGGACGCCAGTAGCACCTCCTCCCCCAGCTGTGACAACCAAGCGTCTCCAGATATTGCCAAGTGTCCCCTGGGAGGCAAATCCCCCTGGTTGAGAACCAGTAGCTGGAACCACAGCAAGGAAGACAAGGGGGCAGCGCAGGCTGTGTGGGACCAGCGTAGACGTAGTTCAGGAACATAGAAAAGTCAGAAGATAGGCAAGTACTGACGTGGGCAGGAAGGCTTTGGATGAAAACGCTGTAATGTGGATGACCCGGAACAGCCCCTGCAGACCCGGGCCCTGGAGTGACAGTTCAGCAGGGACCTGGATCAGGCCAGCTCCCAGCCTCCTGCCCGTTCAGACAGGCATGGTGTCCCTTTGTTCAAGGACGTGAGCAGGGCACAGTGTTGGGTTCCAAAGGCATACTGAAATGGAGAGCTTCCAGTCTGGTCCCAGGTCCCATGTGCCCTGATGGCACAATCTCTCCTACACCCTGGGCTACCCCTGCCTCCCCAACGGGAACCCTCAGGCCCCACTCCGCTCAGCGCGGGCCTTCCACGGCATTTCCCATGTGCCGGGGGGCGCTGGGAACACAGGAGGTGACGCAGCCACAGAATGCGCCCGTGCGTGCCTGAGCACAGGAGCCCGTCTGAACTGTTGTCCCAGGGGAGCATCGTGGGAAGACAGGCCCCCTTGTTCTCTGCCCCCCACATTCCATCTCCCTCCCACACTGGCCTCAGAACATTTGTGTGCCTCCCTGGGCCCCACCAGAGCTTGTCTTTCCTCTTACACAGGGGGACAGCTTAAAGCTTCTGTGCAAACCAAGACAGATTATTTTTCCCCTAAACTATTCCTTTTTAGCTCATTTCACAGTAGAAGAGAGAACCATAATCCCAGATGAGAGCACACTACAACTGCCCTCCAAAGCCACATTCGGTCCGTGTTCTTTCTGCAGCGAGGCCCTGGCCTGTCGGGAGCTTTTGGCCTCTGTGTTTGGTGCGGCCCGAGGTCTTCCTCTCAGCCGCTGCAGGGGGTGCGAGGAGGTCAGAGCAGGCCCCGCCTGCGAGCAGCAGGGCTCCTGGTGCCCAGGGACCCACGTGCGAGCCGGCAGAGGCCTCTGGTCCTCCGTTCTCAGCCTCTCCTCAGCGGGCGGGAATATGTGCTGTGGCCCTGCCCTGGGCCTGCTGGGGACATCACCGGCCGGGACATTGGGATTTAGAAGGTGGCCAATTGGACCAGAACAAACTGTTCCTAGAAAATCTTCCCCACTCTTCCTGGGGCATCACATGCTTCCGTCCGGACTTCCACTGGCCCGATCCCAAGATGCTTTTATTATGAAAAAGCAGCATTTTGTGTTGAGCCGGCGCTTGGTATTTATATACATGGGTGTGCGTGTGCGTGTCTGTGCATGTGCTGGAGTCTTTTGCGATTGGTGCTTATTATAGAAATCTCAAAAATAGATGCCTGCAAAGGCACAGAAGCATTACCTCGCCAGAAGGAGCCACGAAAACCTCCCTTTATTACGGCACCAAAGGGGGCCTCGCAGCCGCCAGGGCCGGTTGCCGAGCGCGCTGTGGAACCTCCAGGGAGGACTCGGCAGCTCCCCAGGGCATTGTTCGGGTGAGATCTGAAAGACGCCTGCCGCTTTCCCTGGAATCATTCCATCGAAAACGCAGCCTGGGGGCAGTGAGAACAGCTCTCTAAAAATAACTCTGACAGTCTGGCGTGCTCCAGCCCTCGCGCAGGTTTCCAGGGCAGAGAGAGTGGTGTGTGCTCGTGCGTGCGTGCGTGCGTGCGCACGCGTGCACATGTGTGCGTGCATGTGTGTGTGCACTCGTCATCATGTTCTGCAGTATCACTGAAATGTGTGTGTTCTCCCTCAGTGCCACGGCCTCTCCATCGATGGTTATGTCCTCCCGTCCTCAACGACCCAAGAGGTATGATGAGCAAAGGCCAGATGCCAGCCCCTGCCCCCTTCTTGGCCCGTGACCACTGGTGCTCCTTTCAAGCTCGTCATGTGTAGACCTAAGGCCATTTGTGGGTCTGAGCTTTTTAAGCCACTTAACCCTCACACTCTGCGAAGCTGCTTTCCCGTATTTGTTAGCATCACCTTTTCTCTCCGCTTCATCCCAGAAACAGCATTTCTGGGCTATCAAGCTCATTAGATTTGCCCCAAGACCCCTTAAGACCCTCCGGAGAGAAAAGAGCCAAGCCCCATGCGACACTTGCTGGCACCTTCTCTCCAGCTGAGAGCTGTCACCTTCCCTGCTGACTTGTCCCCGTTCGTTCTTTTAAAAATGGATTTTTTTTTTTTTTTTTTAATTTTTACCCCACCCAAAGCAGCATGCTTTATGCCGTAAGGAATCATGAAGAAGCCACAGTGCACAGTTGAGAGTAGAGAAATGAGGCTAGGACAAGGCCGACTGACACCCCCCCCCCACCCCTGCCAGGAGGGCCCCTGCTGGCAGGCTCAGGACAGTGGCCAGAAAGGAGGAGCAGCTGAGCTGAGGCCCCACCCAGGCAGCGCAGTGCCCAGCCTTGTTTGCTTGGTTATCAGGCTGTGTCTGTGCCCGTCTCTCACTGCTGGTTGCCTGCTGTCCCTTTGGCAGATGACCCCGCACGAGATCAAGTTCGCTGTCCACGTTGAGTCGGTGCTGAACCGCGTGCCACAGCCCGAGTACCGGCAGCTGCTGGTGGAAGCCATCATGGTGCTGACGCTGCTCTCGGACACGGAGATGGACAGCATCGGGGGCATCATCCACGTGGACCAGATGGTGCAGACAGCCAACCAGCTGTTCCTGCAGGACCAGGTGGGGCGCCGGGGCGGCCGGCTCGGCTGGCATTTGTCCCTGTTGAGGCTGGAGAGTCTGTGTCCAGTAGGAAAGAATGGACTCGAACGAGGAAAATGTCATCACAGATGGGGAAAAAATGTCAGCCATTTGGTTAGAAACTGGCACAGTAGCTACCTGGGAAATCTAAAGACCTTTGGGGACGGACAGGCCTGCCTCGGTGTAGGGTTTAGTCCAAACACCACCGCTTGCTACACATGTGGCCCCGGGTGAACCCCTTACCCTGTGCACAGTCAGTTCGGGTGGAGCTGTCCTCTCATTCTAGTCTGCAACGAGCTGCAAACCGAGGTCTGTGCAAACACAGCGCAGCACCCGGAGGAGAAACACAATGCTCCCCGGCGGCCCTGGCTCTCTGCCGTCGCCATCAGCTTCCCCGCGGGCCTCGGGCCTCCAGCGACCCGGCCCCTCGCGCACGCCACGCACCTCCACCGCGCACAGGCATGACGGGGAGTGCGCGCTCTGCTCACGTGTTCCTCCTGCCTTCTCCCACTGCAGGTGTCGTTTGGAGCCATGGACACCCTGGAGAAAGACCAAGCCACGGGCATTTGCCATTACTTCTACGACAGTGCTCCGAGCGGGGCTTATGGGACCATGACCTACCTAACAAAAGCAGTGGCTTCGCATTTGCAGGAATTGCTGCCCAGTTCAGGCTGCCAGATGCAATAGGGTCTCCCCTGTAAATGTGACCACACCCTGAACTTGTCACATGCCCCCTAGCCTCACTGGGAACTTTCTTTTGTCCCCCAAGATCCCCTAGACTGTTGCAAAAGCATGTGCCATCAGAACCCTTACAGAGAGGATATGGCAACACTCAAGCTGAAACCGAGGTGCCGTAAAGCCACAGGCAGAGCTGGTGAATCCTGTGCTCCCCAAGGAGCCCCCTGGGATCATCTTCTAGGTTGATTTCACTGGAACATTTGTCACAGCATCTGGTCTCATGGACTCTGAGGAGGAATTGGAAATTGGTATCTTTCGAGTGCAGAGTGAACTGAGAAGCCAGCTTAAATTGGCTCTTGCAGAGAGTTACAGAAATAGGTTCCATGAGCTAGTGACACATCTTAAAGATGCAAAGATCCTTCTAGCAGCAGAAGCTAGACACTGGACCTTAACAAGGAGAACATCTTAACAGGATGCAGTCTGTCTGTCTGTGCACCACCCTGTTTGCCAAATAGAACAACTCTCTTTTTCTGTTGGATTTTGGTTGTCTTGTGCCTGACTCTCTTTCTTAGCCTCTCACGTTATTGGCATGGCTGCCATCGTGTAACATAATTCTCTATCGCCAAGATTTAGCAAATTGCTGCTAGTTAACTTTGGCTCATGGTCTGCAAGATTTTATCCTGCCTGCCCATGAACTAGGGGTTTTGTCTGCCTTATGAAAAGTCTCATATCTTCTGGAATCTAGTGGGGGGCAAATGGATCCAACTCTCCTTATAGTCAGGCAAACTGCCGTGTTAGGGCTGGTGTGGCAGGGGGTGGTCTGGAAAGGCCCATGTCCACCCTCACCCTCCGCACGGGGTGACGCCCTGGCAACCATGCCTCCTCCCGCGCCGGGTGACCCATCCCGTGATGAGTGTGTGTCAGCAGGTGCATGGGAATTAGTGGTGTGTTCCCCAAAAAATAACGCTTCCCTCTTAAAAATAGAGCCAGGCTGGAGCTTGAACCCTCTTCATAGAAGCGCTGTCATCTTGAAGCTCTCAGGTACGTGTAGTTGGAGGCACTGATTTCAGAGGAGCAGGGATAGGTCCTGCCAGGGTCTGGCCCATCTTTGACCAGTGTCCTGATGAATGGAGTTTCTCTCCAGACATTGTCTTACCTTGGGGTGACGGGGAGAAACAACAAGAACAGGGAAAACAGTTTCTGTAAATAATAAGCCTTGAAAGACGCATAGTCGCCTGGCGGCCAAATGGCACTCAGCCTGGTTGAGAGTGATGGGTTAGATTTATGGCAACTCTGCCTCCTAAATGGAAACGAGGCTGTTGGATCGTTCCTCGGACCTGTATGTGCAGGTGAAGAGGTGACGACACTCTAGCTGCTTTGAGGGGGCATCGCTGTGCCCAGCGCCCTCAGAGCCAAGATGCAGTGCTGACGGTTATTCTCGAAGCAGAGGGAAGGCGGGAGCTTCGGGTGCCTGGCAGCTTCCTGGCAGAGTCTCCATTCAGGCCAAGCCAAATCCTCTGCAGCTGCCCTGGGAGGGGCCGTCTGGAAGATGTCCCAGTGTCCCGGGCTTGGTGATGTGCAGGTACCTTCACGTGGGACTGCAATGCCTTGGTTTGCATTTCTTCCAAACCCCAATACTCTCCTTGCAGAGATGCAGAGTAGTTGCATGGAGAAAATCCCCCGGAGTCCCTGTCAACTCCTGCAGCAGTGGACTCATGCCTTCCCGGCATTTGGTGGCAGCCTGCGGCCGCAGCCCCACAGCAGGTGCACAGTGCCCCCGCCCCGCCCCTGTGCCTTCCTGTTGGCCCCCAGCCCAGGGCCCTCTCCCCTCGAGAGCCCGAAAGCCCGTCTGCATTTGCCTCTGAGGCTCCCTGGGGGTCACAGCTTCCCAGGTTTCCTAGTGGCATTTTCTTTTTTATTTTTATTTTTTTGTTTTTCAGCTCATTATGGGGGTACAAAAGATCAGGCTATATACATTGCCCATGCCTCCCCATTCCCCCCAAGTCTGAGCTTCAATTGTGTCCATTCCCTAGACAGTGCACATCGCACTCATCATGTAGGTGTGCACCCCTCCCCTCCCCCCCACCCCCATCCCCCCCGTCAGAACTTCAAGCATGACCATTCCCCAGGCAGTGCACATCGCACTCATCAAGTAGGTATACACCCATCCCTTCCACCCAGTCCCCACCTCTGTCTGATACCCAATTGGTGTTATTCCCAAATGTGCACTCAGGGAAACCAGTTTGCTGGTGAGTACATGTGGTGCTTATTTTTCCATTCTTGGGATACTTCACTTAATAGAATGGGTTCCAGCTCTCTCCAGGAGAACCAAAGAGATGCCATATCGCCATTATTTCTAATAGCTGAGTAATATTCCATGGTATACATATACCACATTTTGCTAATCCACTCATGAATCGATGGGCATTTGGGTTGTTTCCACATCTTTGCAATTGTGAATTGTGCTGCTATAAACATTCGGGTGCAGGTTGTCTTTTTTATAGAATGACTTTTGTTCTTTTGGGTAGATGCCCAGTAATGGGATTGCTGGATCGAATGGCAGGTCTACTTGAATCTGTTTAAGGTATCTCCATAATGCTTTCCACAGGGGCTGCACTAGTTTGCAGTCCCACCAGCAGTGTATGATTGTTCCTGTCTGTCCGCATCCACGCCAACATGTATAGTTTTGGGACTTTTTGATAAAGGCCGTTCTCACTGGAGTTAAGTGATATCTCATTGTGGTTTTGATTTGCATTTCCCTGATGATTAGAGATGTTGAACACTTTTTCATATGTTTGTTAGCCAATTTTATATCTTCTTTTGAAAAATTTCTATTCATGTCCTTTGCCCACTTTTTGATAGGGTTGTTCGATTTTTTTCTTACTGATTTTCCTGAGTTCTAAATAGATTCTTGTTATCAGTCCTTTATCTGATGTGTAGTAGGCGAAAATTTTTTCCCTTTCTGTAGGTTGTCTGTTTACTCTCGTGACTGTTTCTTTGGCTGTGCAGAAGCTTTTTAATTTGATCAGGTCCCATTTATTTATTTTTGTTGCTGCTGTGGTTGCCTTAGGGGTCTTCTTCATAAATTCTTTGCCTAGGCCAATGTCTGTAAGAGTCTTTCCTACATTTTCTTCTAGAATTCTAATAGTTTCCGACCTAAGGTTTAAGTCTGTTATCCACCGTGATTTGATTTTTGTGAGAGGTGAGAGCTGTGTGTCCTGTTTTAGTCTTCTACATGTGGCTATCCAGTTTTCCCAGCACCATTTATTAAATAAGGAATCTTTTCCCCAGAGTATGTTTTTGTCTGCTTTGTCAAAGATTAGATGGCTATATGAGGATGGTTTTCCTAGTAGCATTTTCATAGCCTTTGTTTGTTGTTTTTTTGGGGGGGGGGAGGGTGTGGAGGGTGTTTTTAAGACATGCCTGACATAAACGGGAGTCACAGAGTCAGTAATTCCTCGTCTCCCTGGTGGATCATCTCAAACACAGATAATGTAAGGAAGGTACAAGGCGTGAACTTCCCCGCGGCTTCTTGGGATCAGCTCGGAAGGGTTCGAGCCCTCCCGACAGAGCCAGGTGCTAATTTAGAACAATCACCTGCCCACCGAGGACGATGACGGCAGAGCCGGCAGAGCCGCAGCTGCTGTGCTGGGCGCACCTGCCGGGACGCGGCCGGGAGAGGAGCCATAACAAGCGGTTCAGCCGAGCCTCGAGCCACTCTTTTGAAACCTCTTCAAAATGAAATCCTGAAATAGGACTGCATTTCCACAGGCATCAAGCTGTCAGCTTCAAAGAAGGAGAACAGGCTTCTGAGGCTTGATCCCTTCAGCGAGCAGCTGAGGCCCTCGCCGAGGAGAGGAACAAATGTTTGAGGTGCTGACATCAAGCGCGCCTGGGGGGCTCGGTTTCCACGCCAGCCGGGAGCGGGCGCCAAGCCCCTTGGGCCTCGGGTCTGGGCTGGGGAGCAGGTGTGGGGCAGCTCTTTTCTGTCTGCCCCCTCAGAGCTGAGAAGCCAGTTTTGGCCTTTGCTGGGGCTGGGGGGGTTAGCGTGTTCTGTCTCGGAGGACAAGCTGGTGGAGCCAGGAACAAGCATTTCTTTTAACATCTTCAGTTGAAAAGCAGCTGGCACCTCGCCCACTGCTCTCCCTGGCTCTGACGGAGGCGAAGCTCAGCATCCCAGTATGACACTAGCGGCTCCGTGATCTTGGGCAGGTGAGGGAACCTCTGTGTGCCTCAGTTTGCCCATCTGCAAATGTGCAAGAGGCCTACAGACTGCACAGGACCAAGCACGGGGGAATGGCATGGAGTCCCCTAACTCCCCGTCCTCTGGCAGTTGGGGGCGGGGCACAGGCTTCCTGCTTACAGGAAACCATGGTGGCATGGTGACGGGGCCAGGGTCTCCTGGGGTGGGCATCAGTCAGGAAGGGGCTGCTCCTTCTGAGAGGGGAGGAGAGATTGCCAGGCCTCAGCTGCCCACACAGGCAGGATGGAAATGCTCCCGGTGGGGAAAAAGAACAAGAAAAAACACCAGAAGATCAGGAGGCAGGAGACGCAGTTTGGCGGCTGATTGATGCCGTTATTTCTGGCCAAGAAGACAGGAGGCTTGGCCTCCCTTGATGTAAATTACAGCCCCACCAGCTCTCAGTTCTGTTGACTGACAAATAGCTTTTGTCTTTTCTGCTTCCTTGTTGTCAAAGGGTACAAAAGCCTCTCACCCACTCCCTTTGTGCCATTATCTTTCAAGGTGACTCGTGCTTTTGAAGTCCCTGCCATCTGCTCTGTGGCTCTGCATTTTGCAGAAGGTGAGAGCACCATGTTCCCAGAATGCCTTCTGTTCTCCAGACGTGGCCACTAATAGCTCTGCCTGTGAGGGGGAAAGAAAGCAGCATTGTCCCCTCTTAGAGCCGAGTCCCCATTGTGTCCCTCAGAAGGCCACTCAGGAAAGCCACAGCCTTGAGTTACCAAGAGAGTTGTGTGAGGGATGAGAAGACTCGAAACTGCAAGAGAAAGTGTTCTCCAGCCTAACGCTCGGCATGTCTGACTGGCGGTCTGGGAGAGGGAGACATTCCATCAGAAAACTGCTGTGGTTTTCTTTAAAGGAACATATGTGCAGTTTTGGCAAAAATGCCTTCTTAGAAGGGCTGGAATAATTGGAACCAATGAACTCTAGAGTCATGTGATTCGTTCTTCTGCCTTACTGCAATATGTAAACTATTCTGAGAAATGAACGAATCCAACAGCATGTCTCTGTGCACTCTGGGCCAGGCATTGCTGGGCACACGGAAGTATGGCCTGGTGTGGCGGGGGATGAAAGAGCGTCTGTTTTGTTTTCAAAGGCCTTTGAGGAAGGACAGTCCCCAGGCTCCTGTGGTGAACGTTCCCAACACTGGTCTAGCAGGACAGTACCCAAATCCCGTGTGGCACTGGCCTATCTCCCAATGGGTGGCTGCCAGACCCCTCCACCTCCAGCTGGTGTGGCTGAGGCGCCAGCTCCGCAAAGGGCATGGCTTCGGGTTGTCCACACAGGCCCAAGCTGCATCTGAACTGGACACAAGGGGATGGCTGTGCCTTCCATGTCTCCTCTTTTGAAAGACCTTTCTAGATACAAACCCAGGATGGACTTTTGTCTTAGTCCATTTGTGTTGCTATAAAGGAACACTGGGTAATTTATAATGAAAAGTAGTTTATTTGGCTCACAGTTCTGCAGGCTGTACAAGATACATGGCGCCACATCTGCTTCTGGTGAGGCCTTCAGGAAGCTTCCACTCCTGGCGGAAGGGAAGGGGAGCCGGCATGTGTGGAGATCACATGGCAGGAGAGGAAGCAGGAGAAAGAGGAGGGAGGTGCTAGGCTCTTTTCAACAAACACTCATTACTGTGAGGATGGCAGCAAGCCATTCATGAAGGGGCCACCCTCATGACCCAAACACCTTCCACTAGGCCGCACCTCCAACATCGGGGATCAAATTTCAACATGAGGTTTGCAGGGACAAACATCTAAACTCCAGCAATTTGCCAAAGAGAAATCCCAGTAACTGGCTCTAATCTCTGTGCCACCTATTGCCATTGTGTCCACGTTCTTATTTGCAAACAACAGACACCAACCACGACTGGGTTAAGCAGGCAATATGTTTATTAAAGATTATCAGATAAGTCACATGCTTACCAGGCCTCCAGGCCCCCCCGCCAGGACCCAGACCCCATACCACTCCCCAGTGCTCCCGGGCTCACAGCCTGGGGCCTGCACCACAGATACCCCAGTGCTGGACACTGTCACCGGGGCCATTGCCTCTGCTCTTTTGGAAACTAAATGTAGAGGCTGTTACCTGTCACCAGGATGGATTTCAGACGGCCACCGGCTGCCAATTGAAGGTGCTGATCACAGCGGCTGAAGGGAGGTCAGAAAAGCCAGTGTCTGAGAGTTCCGCCTTCTAAGATGGAGGTGGGGCCAGCTTCATCATAGCGGGATCCCCTGAACACAGGAAGGGGGTTCAGATACCGAACACCCCAAATTAAGTGTCTGCTCCAGCCAGGATTCCTCTGTCCAGAAGAGAAAGGCCTGTGTCCCGACTCCCGGACATCCGCCCCGGAGAGCTGACAGAAGAGGCACATCTGCCCTTCGGGGAAGGGTGTGCACCAGGAGCAAAGAGGGGCGCGCAGGGACCCCCCCCACACCCCCAGGCACGCAGAAGTTGTCCCAGTGCCCACCTCTGGGCTCAAGGCAGGACAATTGTTTGTTCCGTCTTCGGGTAGAAGCGCTACCGAGCCGCAGCGGCTGGATGGCCCGGCGGCCCACCTCCCGCCACCGGGCTTCCAAGGAGCCGGCCTCAAACAGCCTGGCGAAGCCCCGAGGAATTGCCAACGTGCCTCGCGTTTTTCCTGATCACCAGCCCAGCCCCATTAGACTTTCGTGGACCCTGAGTGACAGCCCATCTGGGACAAGATGCAAATGATTGTCACATCTTTTCTTCTAAGTCTTTAGCCAGCTGGGGGATTTAAAAATAAAGAATTGGAACCACTCGTGGTATAAGCCTCTCTCCTGACAGTGTGAATAATTTTCCCCAGCTGTCACCAGGGAGCGTTCCCTGAGTTCTTGTATGCATTCAAGTCACTCGAGGGAGGCACAGCCACCTAAGCGAGGAGCCCTCTCTGCCTCTTGCCTCCCTCTTCCTTCTAGAGAGGCAGGCACGAGGTCGCCTCTCCAGTTCTCTTTCCCTCATTAACCACAAGAGATTTGCAGCCCAAGTGGCCCAGCAGGCTCCCAGGAGGCTTGGAGAAGCCACTGCACACACAGCCAGGGAAGGCAGCGCTTTGCACCAGAAGATGAGGAAGCCGTCCTGAGTGGACCCTCGCGCTGCAGCCTGAATCTCCCTGGCAGGGCTCTGGCCTTTCCAGCCCCTGAAGCAGGGACTCACTTGCGCTATGGCGGTGACTGCCCCCACCCCGGCAGTGTGGGCGCCTCTGTCCCTGGGTCCCCTGATGGCACCTGGACAGCAGCTCTGCGCTGTGGGCATGCACTGATGCGGCGGGCACTGGCTGGGGTGCAAACGGCCCCACGTGTGGCAGGGAGAGAGACAAAAATAAGTCAACACTGCTAGAGGAGTCAAATTCGAGCCTGGACAGGGGAAGGGTTCACTCCGAGCAAGGGGCCAGCAGGGGCCTGGCAGAGTCAACTGTGCCACAGCCGGGGGTGTGGGGCAGCGACAGGGAGTGGGGCCAGAGGACACACGGGCCCAGCACTGGGGACTGCCAGCTCTTGGCCAAGGAAACACAGGGCCTTCCTGGGCTCAGGCAGGGGCAGAGAGGCCAAAGCAGAGCTGCTGTTTCATGCCCCTCGCTGCCAGGCACCCTCCACCAGGCCCGGCCCAGCTTACGCAGCCATGCAAGGGGGAAGAGGGACGTGTGTGGCGTGTTGACCCCTCCAAGCCCTCTCCTGGGTCTGATGGGCTCCTCGAAGGTCAAGGATGAGTGAAAAACACTCACCTGCAAAAGGAGGTAGGCCATGGGGCACGAGCTTCTCAATGTGATCCATCAGAATTGGGCTATGTTCTGTAGATGTCAAAGCACCATGCTGGGTGGGGACAGGACGGCTGGGCAGGGCCAAGGCCATCTCCATGGCTCCCTGCAGCTCAGCCGAGGGGGCTAAGAGACCAACCCCTGACCCCTCCTCCCTCTCCCTGCCCGAGACAATAAACAGTGAACAATGAAATGCATCACATGTCTGGGGACAGCATGGACAAGAATAAGCAGAGAAAGGGGCAGGGGGCATGGGCAGGGGAGGGACTTACTCGGGGTGGCTGGAGAAGCTCTTTCGTAGGCGGGATTTGATCGGAGATTGAAGGAGGTGAGGGCCGGAGCCAGGCGGTGCAAGGGCCTGAGGGCAGACTGCAGTGCGCATGTCTGCGCCCCAGGGAGGCCAGGGGCCAGGAGTGGAGCCATGGGGGGAGTGTAGGCTTTGGCTTTTGTCACAAGTCACCTGGCAGTTTGAACAGAGGAATGATGCAATCATTGCCAACCCTTCCCGGGGAGACTCACTCGAAAGGGAAGCGCGGTGGTGGGGCGGCAGCTAGGGGCAGAGGAGAGGTGGCCTCATCCCACGGCAGGCTCGGAGGGCCTGTGTCTGTGAGGGGTGAGTGAGGAAGGCGACAAGGGCCTCAGCATCTGAGCTGGCTTCCACCCCTTTGGAGCACCTGACAGCCTCCTGGAGCAGCCCCTGCTTTGCTGCTGCTCAGGGCAAAGAATCTGGTGGCTGGAAAACGGAGGTGACTGAGAGAGGGACAGAAGCTCTTCCTGTTCCCGACCGCAGCACCTCCCCGTCTCAGGCCTGCACCCCGTGCGGCCCCCGCTGCTCTCGGGGACGTGCCGTGCTGTGTACGTGTACATGTAGACACGGGGCCACTGCCCTCGGCGCACTGGGCCACCTTGCTGCACAGTCGGAACAGCGAAGGACACGGTGGCCTCAGTCTCCTGCTCTCACCCGCCTGTTTTCCCCGTCACAAATCCGGTGGACGTCACACCTCTTCTCTGACATCCACCTGCCCTTCAAGTTGGGACCTCGGGAGGCAGGAGTTTTACAGGCTGTGGGACTGAGGACTCGAGAGCGTCTACAGTCTTCACATTCTGCAAGTTGTGCAAAGGCTGCTTCCTCTGCACTTTATATAGATGTGCTGTGCTGGGTTTTAAATTTGACACATTTCTATTTTTAAACTTCAAAAAAGCACAATCGAAAAAAAGAAAGCAAGAAAGAAATGTAGTGAGTCATCCGCTAGAAGAAGGAGGGGTGCTCCCTGCTGGGAGGTGGGGTCAGGGGACATTGCAGGAGGCTGGCCAGGGTGTGTCCCGAGCACAGGGAGAGTGGAAACATGGGTGGGAAGAGTTGAGGCCAAGAGGCCTGGTGCTGAGGAGTCCTTGGAATAAGTGACTTTGTCCCCCCGGGGGCCTTCCATCTGGCAAACCTCAGGCCTGTTGGAAAAGCAGAGGAAGGCGGAGAGCTGAGCTCGGGCCGGGCCGCGCACCCTCGGGTGCTGGTCAAGGGCACGCCATCGTCATCTCCATCTTGCTGGGTAGGTGACCACCGTCAGCACCGGGAGCTTACAGATGGGGAACCCGAGGCTCAAGAGGGCTTGTGAATTCCATAAATTTGCCCATGTTAGTGGCGGATCAAGATAGAAGCTCATTTCCTGACTCCATGTTTACCTACATCTGGGCAAAGAACGTGGCATTTGTCTAACAAATTTAACTCGGAAGACTGACTCATTTTCTTGGTTTGCACAGGTTGGGATGGTAGCTATGAAGAGAAATTGAAGGGGAAGGGAGTGCTCAGCTTGGCGTGCAGGGATCAGAAAGGCTCGTCCAAATCGTGCTTGCAAGTGGGCAGCCGGTGGCTGCACCTGCTCCAGACTCAACACGCCAGAAAGGGACACTCACGGAACAGGGGGTGGAAGGTGGCCGAGTTCCTCAGCTGCTCCAAGTCCATTTCTCCAGCTGCGAAGTGGGGACACTAGGCCCGTGTCCAGGTCAGAAGAAATGTGGCTCGTGCTTTGGAACCTGCAAAGCTCTTGACCAGTGTCTGCTGTCATGTGGACACAGCCACCCTAGAGACCGTGAGCAGATGGTCAGCCTTGGGCAGAATTGAAACATAGGCACCATTTGGCTTAAAGCCTCGCACCTCGCTTTGGCCACCTCCTAGATCCCTGGCCCTGTCACCACCAGGTGCTGGGGATCAGACGGGCCAGAATTCTGACCAGCATGCTGCTGCCTGGAGCTGGGCACCCTTTGATTACACATAGTACCTTGCTGCCTCAGTTTGCTCCTCTGTGCAATGGGATGGGGATTTTATAAACTGTCTTCGTTTGGTGGTTCCAGACATTAACAAGATAACGTCATGCTAATGTTTATAATCCCTGGGCACACAGCAGAGGCTCAGCAGACAGTGGCTGCAGCCACTCCCCCCTCCCACGGTGGCATCCGCCTAGGTCTGCGGGCCCCCGATCACCCTCGAGAGGAGCCCAGCGTGGTTCTGAAAGTGGGCTCTGGATTCAGATGGGTGACTTTTGGGCCACATGGCCGTGGATGGCAAGTCACCCTTGGAGCCTGGTTTCTCACCAGTCAAATGGGGCTGAGAGTGCTCATCGTGGAAGGTTTGGGAGGACCACGGAGGAGACATCCATCTTAAAGGAAGAGCGAGAGAGGTCTGTGAGGACTCGGGCCGGGCTCACCTGGGAAAGCCCGATTCCAGTGTCTGCTGACGACGTCTGGAGAGGTTGAGGGCGCTGCCCTGAGCTTCTCCCTCCCCCAAAGCAGGGCTCTCTGATGCAGACCAAGGACAAAGCAAGGCGGACAGAGGCAGGTGGTGGCACTTTTGGGAAGAGAAGCAAAGAGCTTAAAAGCCCTGTCTTCATCTTTAACCTCTGAATTTCTTCTTCCTCTTGGCACTTGCCACCGAAGGGCCGGTGATGCAAAGGGGCCCGGAGGCTGCTCCCTCGCTGGGGAGAAGCACAGCTGCGCTCAGGAGGGGGAGAGCTTGGGATGGGGGCTGCCCGGGGAGGCTGAGGAGCAGGACTTGTCTTTTGTCTGGGCCACCGGGAGCCTTCAGGGCACACAGGTGGCCTAGCCCACTGGTGGCAACCACAGAGAGCTCGGGGCCAGGGAACTGGCAGCAAACAGTGCTGCTTTGCTGCACAGCAGCCTGAGAGCGCGAGAGCCGCCTGGCACCCGGGTGGCTCGGGGCGCTGGCACTGGTCTGCCCAGTCCAAATCCCAGCCCGCTGCCTCCCAGCTCCTCCACCACTGGGCGCAGTGACAGTGCCTGCCCCTCGCATGGCTGTGGCGAGGATTGCGTGTATTAATATTTTTAAAGTGCCTGGATACCACTTGGCACATAGCAAGTGCCAAATAAATGTTTAATTAAAAAAATAGATAGTGGGGAGAAAGCTCCTGGAAGCGAGCAAACATTCCATAAATTCTTCTTTAAAAAGAACCCCAAATGCCTCGTCCTCCGTTCTGTCCTGTCGCCAGCCTTCCTCCCCTGCTCTGGCTGCTGAGTGTTAGCACAAAGAAGCCCGAGGGCCTGGTTGCTCCCAGCCCTCCCGGGAGGGTTTGCATCTCACCAGTCACAGTGTGTCTTGGTGACAGCTCTAACCTGTGGAATTCTCAGCCTCCCAGCCGGACAGCGTGCTGGTCAGGTGACAGGGAGCGAGGCGGAGGGTAAAAACCTGCAACCCCCCGCCCGCTGTCTTTGCAGCCTAAGTGCAGGCTGGCACCGCTCAGCCCCATCTGCTCCCAGGACTCCAAAAGACGGGCTCGCACGAGTGGACCCAGTCCTCAGTCATCTCTCGGGACACTTCCAGCTGCACACCATAGGCTGCCCAGCTTACCAGTGGCTCCGACAGTGAAGACATCGATCATGCCGGGGAAGAAGTGCGGAGCTGGGAGGGCGCAGGGTTGCTTCAGCGGCTCAACAGCGTCATGAAGGACCCACGTCCTTCCCATCTTTCTTCTCCCTCAGAGAGGTGTGACGCTTTCTCCCCTCGTGGCTGCGAGATGGCTGCCACAGCTCCAAGCGTCACATGCTTAAAAGACAACATTCCAACCAGGGAGGGGTGGGGCTTTCTTGGGCTTCTCCCTCTCTCTCTCCTGTCAGCCCCCATCAACCCGTGCCAGGTGGGGAAGTCCTTCCCAGGCACCCCCAGCAGACTTTCCCGTCATTGTAACTGTCCGGGACTGAGTCCCATGCCCGTGTTAGTCTATCGCTGTCAAAGGCTATGAGGATCAACAGGATCAATATGGAACTACTGTGCTTCTAAATATAGAACTATTGTGGGCCTGGGGGAAGCCGCCACCTTCTGAGAGCTCACCTGTTAAATACCTGCACCAAACTCGGGGGCCTGTTAGTGAGGGAGGAGGTGGCTGGCTGGGCAAGCTCGGGTCTGCCGGGAGCAGGTAGCCTCCTAGGCCATCATCTGGCCCTTCCACACTTCCTGAAGCTTCCTGTGCCTTGTTGAGGACCCTCTGCGTCAGTCCTGGGCTAGGAGAAGGGAGGGTAGGGTGCCTGGCAGCATAGGTGGGTCTAAGTGCCAACAAAATATCCCCACACTGAAGCCAGATGGTGCACACAGAGGGACAGGGCACGTGGGGAGGGAGGAAGGCAGGACAGGGTGGCCCGAGCCGATGGAAATGAAGTAGAAGAGCCCAGAGCATGGCTAAGGGGAGGAGGCCCACTCGCTTTCCTCCCCGGCCGGCAGAAGCCTGGCGAGGGGTGTGGCGCACTGCGAGCGCTATAGGGGATGTCACCAGTGACATCTTCCCTAGAACCGCCACCCCTATAACACAACTCTGTGTGCTTTTGGGGAGCCTGAGCCCCATCCACGCTCTGGGGACTATAGCAGCTTCCCGCCTCTGTCTGTGCGTTTTTCTGGCCATCAGGACGTGTCCTTGGCAGGTCTCCCACGTGGCAAGGCGCTGCCTTGGGTTGAGGGCAGGAGGTGAGGTGGACTAAGGCCTGGAGAAACCTCTATGGGGACATGCCCCTTAGCCGCCACGGGCCCACCTTGCTGTGGCTGCGGAACCGCGGTCTCTGTCACAGACAAGCCCCTGCAGGCCATGCCCAGGGCAGGGAAGAGCCCAAGCAGGCACCGGGCACGTGGTGAGCGGCATTTCCCGAGCCAGGGTGACTTGGCAATAAGGTACCGATGGAGGGTTGGTTACTGAGTTGCAGTCATGAAATCTTAGGGTTGGAACAGACCCCTCGGGCCTCCAGCCCACCACTCACTTGATGCTTCAGAGCCGTTCAGAGCACTCTCCAGTCAGCCAGAGACTCCCTCCATAGTTACTCCCAGTCCTAGTGACGCCCCGGCCTCACCGAACACGCTGACCCGTTGCCATCAGGTGCGTTCGCTCTGCGACATGCCTCGAGCTGTGCACTTCTCCTCGTGTATGTGCTATGGCAAAAAGAAAGAATTTTTAAACAATGGAAGACTAAGATTCAAAGGGCCCATAGAGTGGCAAAGAGGAGTGAGAGGGAAAACGCCCACCTGGACGTGTCAGAACAAAATTTAGGAATATGAAAGATGGAGAGGAAGTTCTCGTAACTTAGATAAAGAACAGGTCACAGGCAAACGAGTAAGAATCTGACTGATGTGTCGCTAAAACTTGGGGACTAGAAGACAATGGAATAACGTTTCCAAATATTTCAAGAAAAGAACATAGCACCTAGAATTTCCTCTCCAAACTGTCATCGACACATGAGGGCCTGATAAAATATTCTCAAGCGCCACAGGCCTCAAGGGTTGGCCACACGAAGCCCTGCGCTGAAGTGAATTTGGGATGCAGTTCTTAAATAAAAGGGAGATATGAATTAAAGGTGGTCAGTTGCCTTGGTAAAATTTCTTATTGTCTTCAAAGAGTAGCCAAGACTAAAGATAAAGAACAAATGTATTAATAATTACCCAGAAAGCACGAAAAGTTTAGATAAAATCAGCAGGATAGAATTCGAGGTGGGGGTAGACACTGCGGGACGTGAAAGTTTGCTGATGTTCCTTTCGTCGAAGGAGTGAGAAAGATATCAACTCAAAAAAAAAATAAGAAACACAGAAACACAGAATCTCCGTCTTGAAGTCAAAATGGAGTGTCTGTGTGTCTGTTTGTCACACATTGTCTCGTAATATAACCCAAGTCTGTAACATACACGCTGTAACATACATGTATATCACATGCTGCAAATGGGAAGGCTGAGGCGTTGAAACACAGACTGGGGGACAGGCCACAGCACAGACGGAGACGTTCGCGATGAGCTACACAGCTCCATGATTACTATAATGACAACAAACCACGCTCACTTGCAAAAAGACGAATGTCGACAGATCGGGCTAATATAGAAAGATGTGTGCTGTTTATAAGCATAGGAACATGAAAGGGTGAAAGTAAAAGGATGAAAGAAGACCAGTCAGGCAAACGCGAACCGAAAGAGAGCTGCTGTCACTGTGTCACTGTCAGGTACGATAGGCTTCAGGACCAAAAGCGGTATTAAGGATGAAAAAGGTAACAACATGATGATCAAAGATTAAATTCACCGAGGAGAAATTTCCATTTTAAACATGTATGTACCCAGTAAATACCTTCAAAATAAATGAAAGAAACATTGATAAAACTACAAGGAGAAATAGGTGAATCTATCATCGTAGTGAGAGATTTCAACACATTCTTTTGCCAACTGAGAGATCAAGTTGACCAAAATACCATCCAGGACACAGAAGATCCTAATGACACAATTAGCCTTGATTTAATGGCCATATAGACAGGGCTGCACAACAACTTGAGAATACACGTGTGGATTCCACAAGCACACTTGAAGCATTAAAATTCTGAGTATTTACCAAGCCATAAAGAAAGAACCAATTTTTAAAAATAAATATCATACAGACCACGATCTCTGCTCTTTAAAAAGGTAAATAATACCAATATATTTGGAAAATTTTTTTGAATTGCTAAATAATTCATAGGATAAAGATAAAATCAAATGAAACTTTTAAAATATCCAGAAGTGAATGAAAATGCTACATGTCAATACTTGTGAGATACAGAAGAAACAGTGCTTTGAGGGAAATTATAGCCGTAAATAAGTATATTAGAAAAGAACACAGCCTTAAGATTAATGGATCAGGTTTGCATTTTAAGAAATTAGGGGTCGGGCATGGTGGCTCACGCCTGTAATCACATTGCTTTGGGAGGCCGAGGCGGGAGAATTGCTTGAAGCCAGGAGTTGGAGACTACAGTAAAATCAGCTGTAATTGGGCCACTGCACTCCAGCCTGGGCTACAGAGCGAGACCTTGTCTCTTAAAAAAAAGAGAA